>NC_081795.1:24447127-24814097 GCF_963082965.1 Carassius carassius | reverse complement strand
AAATTTAGGCCCAGGCTCTGTTCTGAAGTATAAAATAATTATAATTACTGTTAACCCAGAGTAACAAATTTTAACGGATTAATCACCTATTTTCATTTGCTGCATGTTTTCTTTATTTTTTATTTTTTAAAATACGCTAAAAATTTATTACGTTTGTCAGAGGAAAAAAAATATAAGTCGTGTATAGGTTGCATTTTAACGGATTCATCACCTATTTTCTGTTTGCTGCATGTTTTATTTTAAACATGCTAAAAAATAAATCAGTTTGTGAGAGGAAAAAATATATAATATATAAATATAATAAACTAGTTGTTATGCTCTAAAATCCATGACATTTGTAATTTCACAGTATTTTCAGTATAAATCACTAACCTTTAAAGTCACAATTCTATAATGGTCAAAATTACTTAATTAATGGCCAATGGTATTTTTTAATGACATTATTTTATTATTATTTATTTATTATTATTATAATTTTTTTTTATAATTGTAACCTACATAAATAGGTGAAGCAAAACAAATATTTGGATCGTCCCTTATTTTTTCCCTTATTTTCTTAAAGAATAAACACATATTTTCTACAAGAATAAACATGATATCATTATTAATTAATAAAAATAATTTAAGCAATTAAAACCTTTTTTTTTTACTTGAATTTAAATACTATTAAACTAACTTTAAATTCTCAAGGAGTTTATAAGTAAAAAATGGTAAAATGTCACAGTGCATGTTAAATAGCCTAAATGAACTTGTGTTAACAATATAATTAGAACTAACAATATAATTCCTGTATAAAATGGGACAGCAACCTTTATATCAAACATTTTTAAATCGTCCACAGCTGAGCAACGCGGAGGGTGATCTGCGCCAGAGCACGTGAAGTGAATGTGATGAACGAAGTCAAAAAAAAAAATTTAGGCCCAGGCTCTGTTCTGAAGTATAAAATAATTATAATTACTGTTAACCCAGAGTAACAAATTTTAACGGATTAATCACCTATTTTCATTTGCTGCATGTTTTCTTTATTTTTTATTTTTTAAACACGCTAAAAATTAATTACGTTTGTCAGAGGAAAAAAAATATAAGTCGTGTATAGGTTGCATTTTAACGGATTCATCACCTATTTTCTGTTTGCTGCATGTTTTATTTTAAACATGCTAAAAAATAAATCAGTTTGTGAGAGGAAAAAATATAAGTATGAGTTGCATTATATTACATTAAGAAATAATAACGGCTGGCCTAATAATGTTATAATGTACTAACAGGATATATTTTATCCTTTATATCTATTAGATATATTTATATTTACTGTTTAATAACAATAGCATGCATATGATCCTTTGTGTAAAGGTCTTCTTTTAATTTTTGATGAGTAGACTGTAGCCTAAGACTATCCTACATTTTGAAATTAACTCATTGTAAATTTTTTTATGTATTTTTTTTAAATGTTACAATGTTATATCATAATGTTATTATTGTTTCACTTCCTCCTTTTATCTCATTTCACAATTACATTAATTTCGCAATCCGTCCCTTTGCGACACCTGGCCGTAGTTTCGTGAATGATTTTAACACGCGACTTAATTACAGTTACCGCCACGGCAATGCCCATTTAGGCTGTCTACCTACTGTATATATACTGTGTTTGGTCTCTCAATGATTCTGAAGTCTTGTTTAGCCCCCTCTACCATTTCTGAGTGGTTTCCTGGTGTTTGTTCTTTCCATGTTTGATTTTGGATTGTGTATACCGCCTTTGATTCTCTGCCACCTGCCGACCTCTACCTGGTACTGTTACAGATTTTGGATATCCCTTTACACAATTGACGCTGTTGTTGGATTACTGCCTGTTTGACCACTCTATAATAAACTACTGCATATGGATCCGAACGTCACTGACTCCTTGTCACAGAAGACTTCGTCATACCAGGATCCTGCAGCCTGGTATCCTCTCGTTACCGAGATGTCTGTTCCCACTTCTAGGTCAGTGTGTCATCTATCCAGCTCTATCATTGACCCAGTAGATCAGCTATTACACCTTCGTCAAGGAGGCCTATCTACTGAAGAGTATGTTCAACAGTTCTGTGAGATATCATATAAAGTACCGTTCTATTATGAAGTTTATGAAGGACTTGTTCCGTTTTGGACTCAATGACCCAATTAAGTCATGGTTACCTAGAGGGGAGTTTAATGGCAGTTTAAGGCACATCATTGAGTATACTCTTCAGTTATGTGACTCTCCGTTCACTGTGGGAGAGGCAGAGGACTGCGTTGAAAACCCAAAATATTTTTTTTGGGGGGGGGGGGGGGGGCAACATTGTCAAGCACAGTCGACAGTGGAGCTTGAACCACCATTACCACTGCACAAGATGGCTGCCGGCGCTATGTCACAATCATCAGCACTCCACTCAGGACTCTTGCATTTGGTGTCCATTTCCATTTACAACTCCATTTCCCATAATCCCATGCTTAGGGCTAATCACCACCAGGTGTTCACCATTTACCACTCCCCTATATATACTGTGTTTGGACTCTCAATGATTGTGAAGTCTTGTTTAGCCCCATCTAGCATTTCCGAGTGTTTTCCTAGTGTTTGTTCTTTCCGTATCTGATTTTTGGATTGTGTTTACCACCTTTGATTCTCTGCCGCCTGTCCCGACCTCTGCCTGGTACTGATTTTTGATATCCATTTACACACTTGACGCTTGTTGTTGGATTACTGCCTGTTTGACCACTCTATAATAAACTACTGCATATGGATCCAAACGTAGCTGACTCCTTGTTACACCATCAAGCCAAGTTTTTTTTTACTACAGAAATTAAGCAGGGAACTCTGCTACTTATTGCTAGCCTAGCCAGGTTTAATCAAGATTCTGTATTGTTTAGAATGTACTGCAAATGTCTCCCAAGATGCTGGGATCACACACCACAGTCAGTGGCTGTTTGCGGATTGGTTGGCAGTCCGAATGTCGGCAGATTATTTATTTTTTACTTTTGTTAACAAAAATAATGTAAAATTTTAATTAGATTTTAAATTAACAAATATTTTATGTGATATTTACAATTTTATTTTTATTTATAAGTTAATTTGTATAGGGACAGTACAAAAGAAACATTATCCCAGTCAAAACGGGAAAATATGTATTGCACATAGAGAGTATAGCATAAGCTAATTTGCATCTCAGGTCCCTAGAAAGGCTTTTCTAAAAAAAATAATAATAAATAAATAAAAAAAGTTATATAGAAACAAAGAATAAAACTACTACTCATAGAATAAAACTACCACAATATTTCCCTTACAGACATTCAAATACCTCCCTGAATTATACATATAAAAAAAAAACCTTTACATTACATTACACTTATACATACAAAAATTCTTACATTTAAATATGCGTGCAATTCTGGTTTATTTTAAACCACCGCTTTACTTTCAATGTAAAGGACCTTTATTTCAAGTATTGCCTTCAACTCATTTGGCAGCAGGTTCCAGAGTTTGGAGCCCTCAATAGAAAAGGCTCTTTGCCCTTGTGTAGTTCTACAAAAATGTATCTTACAATTCCCACCTGCCGAACTCCTAGTGATTCTACCTGTATCATCCGGTCTCTTTATCAATTTACATAGAACAGATGGTGCCTTATTATGCAAACATTTAAAAATCAATTTTATATATGACAGCTTTTTAAAATTTGTGAAACTTAACATATTAATGTTGCAATGATGCCATCGATTTGTCTTTTTATCCATTATTTTTAGAGCACGATTATAAAACATTTCAATTTTTTTGATTAAGGAGTCACTTGTTTGAGTCCAAACTGTTATACAGTATGAGATGCGGGACAAGATCATTGCATGCATAAAAAGATGAGCTGCCTCATTTGAGATATATTTTCTAATAAGTCTAAAACAGTTTAGGTTACTCCTTACCATTTTTGATAGCTTTTTTATATGTTTATCAAATTTAAGTTGTGAGTCTAAAACAGTACCTAAAAAATTAAGCTCATCTACCTCCTCTATTTCTTTATTATTTACTCAAATTATTACTTTTTCTTTTTGCTTTCTATTAGAAAAGCACATAAAGACTTCTTAACATTCAGAGTAAGTTTTCTTAACATTCAGAGTAAGATGATTTTCCTGAAGCCATATAGATATCCTTGATTTGAGATGGACTAATTAAATAATCATAATGGCATCACACATTTGATGATTTTTTTTTTGCATCAAGCCTTGAATCAGGCTGTGATTCCCAATCGCTTGGGGGTGCAAATTGGGCTCAAAACCGGGGTTAACATTTTCCAGTGTGTGGCCAACCTAACACAGAAACTCTTAATCCAACTCAAAATCCCATAATATGCAATGAAATTAAACATTTATTGATGTTAAATGTTATTATAAAAACAGTCACTACATATATGTATGTATGTGTGTATACAGTATATATATACAGTATATAGATAAAGTAATTATTATATGAATAGTAATTACATGGACATTTTAAAATAAAGTGAACATTGTAAATTAATATTATGGCATTGCACTCTCAGAAAATAAAGTACATAATTGTACCTTTAGGGGTACAATAGCTTGTCACTGGGGCTGTACCCTCAAGGGTACAGCTTTTGTACCCTTGGCATAGGGTACAAATTTGTACCCTTGTGATTTGTACCTTAAGAGACCAATTTTGTACCTGTGGTGACAATTTTATACCTTTATTTAACAGTACAAAAATCCACCCTTCAAAAAGGGTACAATCGTTGACTAGAATGAGATATGATTTATATATATATATATATATATATATATATATATAATGTATCAAACGTGTGTGTGTGATTGTTTGTAAGTTATATTCTGTATGTTTGTTTGTATAGTATGTTTGCATTTGTATGTTGTAAACTCATTAGTTTACAAATGTGTCGCAAACACCGAAAACCTTTAGATGTTTTACAATCCTTTCAAAAATACAGTACACTGATATGTTGGCATCAGTAATCACACAGCCCCCAGACACCCGACACCATTCTCGTTTCGATGCACTAATATGTTGTAAAACCTTGGGCTTTTAATTACATATGTCTGTTTTATTTGCTAGATAACACGACACAAGCGTTACAGAAGGCAATCATTCCAAAACACTTTGTTTCTCTTAGATATTTGCGCACACATACGCGTGTGTGTGTGTGTGTGTGTGTGCGTTTGATATACTGTAGCATGTTAGAAGTTAAGATTGACAAAAATAAAAGATCTATTGAAGGAATTAGACTGATAAATTATGTTTGATTAACAAAATTAATTAAAACAACACTTATTCCAACAAGCGCATTTGTTTAAAAAAAAAAAAAAAAAAAAAACTTGTATAGGCTATCAAGTTGTAAGGATCCACCCGCCAGCCCAAATAGCAGAATCCAGCGGCCTGGTCGAAGGTTTAATGCGTATTCTGTCTTTTACTTGAGCTTCTGAATTTATCAGGATTTAGTTTAAATCCTAGTCTAGCTCCATGCTCAATCTGACTCCAATTTCATGTGATCATTAAATTTAGACAATGTTTCTATTTAAACACTGATCACAAAGGTTGACTATGTATCAGTTTTGATATTTGATTTTTCTGGACTCACTATACTTTCAATTATCCGTTCACTGGGGACCTAATGTCTCTTTTAAGTCTCACGCTAGCTTCACATGGATCTTACGATCACAAATTCGTCAGTCTGATGCTAGTCAGAGGATGTAGGTAGACTAATACATGTTGTGCCTGCCGCCTACTGCTTGCTTATGACAAAAGTGTAGTTTATTTAGTCTTTTCCCATACAACTTGCTAACAGCAGTGATAGACAGAAATCAGAAGGTCTCCGATGATGTGCCTACTGCTCCTATCATTCTCGAGCCTTCAGTTTGACCTATCCTAGCCATAGATTTGCGGTAACAAAAGCCTCCTCACAGTTTACCAGTCATAATGATTTCAGATGAGTTTAGGATAGATCAAATATAACAATATATTATTAGTCAGGTATAATTGTATCATGTCAATTACATAATGAAACAATTAGAAGCCAATTTAGAAAGGATAGTGCAATTGCAAATCAGATTGTAACTGCGTGGCAACTTTGCTCCTGCACAGACACTGTAGCCATATGGGGAACGACCAAGTGATCCACGCAGAAGACAAACAAATTTAACATAGTCACAAAGTTAACAGTTATTCTAATTTAAGACACATGGTCTAAAATGCTTAGCAAAGCCCTCAGTTGTTTTAGAGAATAAACTTAACTAGCCAATATGCGCAGGTAGTAGCACAAAAAAACTATACAATGTGCTCTATGGGCACAATGTGTTCAACACCATTACATTTTTGAGTAAATAATAATATACCTGATTACAGAAAGATACATAGTATGGAGCATATGAGATACACTCCACACTATGGGCTGATCTGACTACAGAATCGCCCCGTACTGTTTTGTCACTCCCCTTAAATACTCAGACCAGACAACAAATAAATTTTCAAATCAGTTGTACAAACATAACGGTCATTTTGGTTCAATAGGTTCCAGCGGTCACATAAGGGTCAAACCTGGTTGGAGTTAAACATTCTCAAAGACCCCTAAAGGGGGACACACCTCCTTCTCAGCAGAACACAATCTTTCTCATAATATAAATGACTATTGTGAAATTGAGACCATTTTACCATTCGCACAGAGACCTTTAAAATGATACTAAACATGAAGTGGAAAAAACAACATTTTCACAAGATATAACATGGCATATGGATATTCTTGCTTTTGGAGGAGAAGAGTGAGAGTCAAAGGCAAGGAGGGGAGAGGAGAGGAGAGGGAGGAAGGAGGTCGTAAATAGGTGTTGCACTCCTTGAAGATCTCTTTTCCAGATCAGTTTTATTGTTTTATTGCATGGCAGAATGGTATCTGTGCATGGCAGAATGGTATCTGTTTTCTGTGAGCTCCTGAGTTTTGGCTTGGGGAGTTAATTTCGTAATTGCACATCATTGATGTGCTGGTGCAGTTAATTTAGTGCATCGTTCCTGTTGTAGTTGTTGTTGTTCGGGGGAATGTAAGCCGAGACGAGCATTATGGCAGTATATTCTCTCGACAGATAGAACGACCGGCATTTAATAATCATAAACTCTACCAGGGGTGAGCAATGTTTGCAGATCAAAACAGCATCGTGGCACCACACATCATTGATGTAAACACAAAGCCCGCCGCCGCGGGTTTTTCCTCCAGCGACGAGAGCTCTGTCCACTTGATAGCATGTCAGCTGATCGAGCTTAATAGCACTGTCTAGCCTAGCCCAGATTCCTCCGCGCTTACCCCTCTTCTGCTTCCTCTCACGCTGCTTGATGTGCCTCCGCTGTGAGCTTCTGTAGACGTCTGACAGAAATAGTCAAAGTGTCTGTCTCTTATTTCTGTGATTAAGGGCAGCACCAGCGTCTCAGTGGGAAACACTGGCTCCTCACAGCAAAACGATCCTGGATTGAATCCTGAGCCAAAGCGTCTTTCCTTCAGGTTTGGTTTCTCTCACAATCCAAAGATGTGTGAATTACAGATGCTAAGATGTCAAAAGGTGTGAGCAAAGTTTATTTTATTTTCCTGATTTTTGGACAAACACACTCTGTTTGTGAGTTGCTTTGCAATTACAAATAGAAACAATGAGCACGTTTAAACTAGTGTTTAACCTTGAGGTTCCATGAACGTCTATATCAGACGTGCAGATCACGTCCAAAACAGACATCATAAAAACTTTCATTCTGGCTCCTCAGTGGACGTCTTTTCAAAGTACACCTCTAGTGACAAAGACATTGAAAAGACATCTTTTGGACATAACTTTGCTTAGTTGGGTGGCTGAAGTCAGTTGTAGTTTCATTTCTTGCTCTTTCCATCAGTGATTCTGTTTGTTAACAGCAGCTGTTCATCAGTGTCTGAATTCACTCATTAGTGTTCATTCTCTGTCAAGTTTATTTATTTATATAGCGCTTTAAATAAAATACATTGCGTCAAAGCAACTGAACAACATTCATTAGGAAAACAGTGTCAATAATGCAAAATGACAGTTAAAGGCAGTTCATCATTGAATTCAAAGATGTCATCTCTGTTCAGTTTAAATAGTGTGCATTCATTTGCAATCAAGTCAACGATATCGCTGTAGATGAAGTGACCCCAACAGCGGCAAGGAACCGAAACTCCATTGGTAACAGAATGGGGAAAAAACCTTGGGAGAAACCAGGCTCAGTTGGGGGGCCAGTTCTCCTCTGACCAGACGAAACCAGCAGTTAAATTCCAGGCTGTAGCAAAGTCAGATTGTGCAGAAGATTCATCTCTTTCCTGTGGTCTTGTCCCGGTGGTCGTCTGAGACAAGGTCTTTACAGAGGATCAGTATCTGGGGCTCTAGATGTCCTGGTCTCCACTGTCTTTCAGGGATGTAGAGGTCCTTTCTAGGTGCCGATCCACCATCTGGTCTGGATACGTACTGGATCCGGGTGACTGCAGTGACCCTCTGATCTGGATACGGACTGGATCTGGTGGCTACGGTGACCTCGGAATAAGAGAGAAACAGACTAATATTAGTGTAGATGCCATTCTTCTAATGATGTAGCAAGTACATCGGGTGTTATGGCAAGTGTTCCCGGTTTACCTAATTAATGCAGCCTAAAAATGCTTTAAAGGATTTGGATATTAGAAGCATATTAGTATGTTATGTGTAAGCCAGGTTAAAGAGATGGGTCTTTAATCTAGATTTAAACTACAAGAGTGTGTCTGCCTCCAGAACAATGTTAGGTAGGTTATTCCAGAGTTTAGGCTCCAAATAGTAAAAAGGATCTGCCGCCCGCAGTTGATTTTGATATTCTAGGTGTTAACAAATTGCCTGAGTTTTGAGAACGCAGTGGACATGGAGGATTATAATGTAACAGGAGCTCATTCAAATGCTGAGGTGCTAAACTATTCAGGGCTTTATAGGTAATAAGTAATATTTTAAAATCTATACGCTGTTTGATAGGGAGCCAGTGCAGTGTTGACAGGACCGGGTTAATATGGTTGTAACAGTCAAACCTGTTAACATGTTTTTTTTCGTTGTACCTCTACTACTCACCATGAGGGGGCAACAAGGAGTAACACTCTGATGTATAAAACTGGTGTAGAGAGTAGAAGTAGTAGATTGGTAATGGAGGAATAAGCATGGCTTATGGCTCCAAACAATCAATGGTCCTGATTGGGAAACTTAGAGTTTCATGCTCAATCTGAAGTAAGTATTGTTTCTTGTATATCGACTTAAATGTAGTGATGGCAAAATCGAGGCCTCGTGAACCAATGAAACAGTTGAACCAAATGTGCCATATTGTTTCGAGGCTTCGAATCAATCCGACACCCGTCTCAACGGTGACACCTAGTGGTCACTTGCAGGTGTTGATCTGAAACAACCTTGACGAGCCATTAAAAAAATGTGTTGTTTTTTTATTATTATAATGTTCTAATATGTGAAGCTTGTAACCTATAGGCTCCTCACTGTGCATAATGTTATTTTGGTCATGAAAAATGAATATTAATAAAAGAAATCAAGCCACAATGTCTCACTTTTTTAGAGATTTTTATTCAAAAATATTAATTTATCTGCTGTGGAAGGACTTAGCCTACTTCTTTTTTTACAGATAATTTCTCCAGCCTTTGAAAAAATCCTCTCACAAGGGACACTTGTTGCTGGTATACAAAGATATTTTTTTGCAAGGACATACAAATGAGGAAAGATTACTGCTCTCTCTTTCCAGTAAGTTAGTGGATCGTGAGTTCTGGGCAAATACGCATCGTTGATGTATTTTTTCACTTCCACTGTGGCATCAGCTGTAGCATTGTGTATCATCTTGGTTTGATGGATGCGAGTATCAAAAAGTTCCCATAAACTGTCCTGTGTTTCTACTGGTGTTGATGTTGATGGTGATGGTGATGATGATGATGATGGGTGTGATGTTGACATTTCTGGGTCTGAATAAAAATGAAAACAGCAATTAGTAACAAATCCTAAACTGACGGCATATATGAAGGATATATTATATTACATGATTCAGATTACATAACATAACACAGACTGAAACTGCTCACCAGGATTTGTGTTTGAATGCATCAGTGAAGCACACTCCAGTGTGATATGCTTTTCAGCTTCCTGGGCTTTGGCAGCATTTCCAAATGCCACATTTTTGAACCTTGGGTCCAGCAGTGTAGCCAGTGCCAAGGCTCTAAAACTCTCATAACCTCCACATCTGGAGTGCAGACCTTCTTGCAGATGTGAGCCTATGAGCCAAAACAGGAGAAACACATATTTATAATAATGACAATAATATGACAGTTATGGCCAATCACATGGGTAGTATGGTCATTGTGGCCTACCTAATTGAACAGTTGATTCCTGCGTTGCATTTCCTTTTTTCTGTGCAAGCTTGTGCTGCAACATCCTGTACAGTGGTATAAGCTTTGAAGCAGACACTCTCTTTTCCTCTGACATCTCTGTTGTTGCGAGTTTGAATGGTTGCAGTATTGACAATGATTGTTCAATAATGTCATAATCAATACTTGTCAGGGGAGCAGTATCATTGTTTAAGTTGGAAAGTGCAGCAGCCACTGGTTCACGTTGGTCATACAAGCGCTGTAGCATGTCAAATGTGCTGTTCCATCTCCTGTCAACCTCCTGTATCAGTTTCAGAGTTGGTCTTCCCATCAAGCTCTGCATCTCCACAAGCTTGTCCTTTGCTTTGCAGCTGGATCTGAACAACCCCACTATCTTTCTGGCCTTCTGGCGTATTTCATTGATGACTGGGGTTTGATCTAGTGCCTTTTTCACAATCAAATTTAAAGTATGAGCAAAACATGGGACATGGCGAAGGTGGAGTAGCTGGGCACTTAGGATCATGTTAGATGCATTGTCAGTCACCATGCACTGAACTTTGGAGGTTATTCCCCACTCAGCCATTAGCAAGGCTTTAGCCACCATGAGATGCTGGGCTGTGTGGGTTTGGTAAAACCTCCTTACACCCAGTACAACAGTTGCCATTTTTGCCTCTGGTGTTATGTAATGGCAAGTCACACCAAGATATCCATCCATATTAATGGAGGACCACATGTCAGCTGTAAGGCTAACAAATTCGGCCTTTTGTAGGTCCTCCATTGTCTTCTCCATGGCTTTGTTGTACTTTTCGCTGACCATTATTTTAAGCACCTTCCGGGATGGGAGGACATAGCTTGGATCAAGCTTGTTCACAAATGCCCTGAATCCCTCATCGTCCACGATGGTGAAGGGCTGCAGATCCTTCACCACCATGTTTATAAGAGCCTCATCCAATTCCCTCTGTCTGACTTTTAAAAGAGAAGACAAAACATACTTTCAGACAAATACATTGGAAAAATACAGCTTCAATTAGTGCACATCTATTAAAAGTATAGCCTACTGGTTCATTATTTGGAAACCTTCCAGTGTTTATAATCAGTGCTTTATATAACTTATAAACTTTATAAACAGTGTCCCAAAAGGTTGTAATTATATTTCAATTATAATTATATCCCAAACAATGCATACCTTGCTTAGATGGCCCAGCAGTGTCAGTAGCAGGCCTAGGTACAGGGGGAATGCCATCCTCTGCACCCTGCAAAATGGCAGGATGAGTGCTCCTCAAATGGCGCATCATGGATGATGTATTGTTGCAGTAGGCTAGCTGCCGATCACAATACACACATCTCACTTTATTTGGGGTTTCTAAATGGAAATGCTCCCACACCACAGATGTACGGCATCTCTTCTGGGGAGCTTCCATTTTATCTATCTATCCAAATCTATCTATCTATATATGAATCGATCTATGTATCTAGATATGTATCTATAATCTATGTATCTATATATGTATCTATCTATAATATATGTATTTATATATGTATCTGTAATCTATCTATATATGTATCTATCTATTAATCTAGCTGTCTATATATATTTATATCTATGTATCTATTAATGTGTCACTATATGTATACTCTCTGTCTGTCTCTAGCCTCTCAGTCAATGTGTTGTGTAAATTTAAATGTAAGTCTAAATTGCCTATAACTAATCAAATCGCACTAATGTCACTATATCACCAAAAATCCGCTATCTCAAAGTCAAACTCCTCTCACAAAAACCCACGAGGTCAAAATGCATTTATTTCACTTTTATACAGATGTGCGATTGTGTGGTCTGTTCCCGACCGTTCCAATCAAACGCTGATTCGGCGGACCACACCTGATGAAACAATTAGTGAAACACTTCGAGGCTTCGTTTGGTCATAGTCACGTGACATGGGTGTTTCGAATCACGGTTCGGATCAGTGTTTCGACACATCTGCGCTTCGGGATCTCGCAAAGCTTCGGAACGACTGTTTCGCTTCAGCCATCCTTACTTAAATGTTGTCTGTTATTTATGTAGTTATATATAACTATTTAATGTGATTCTTTTTGTAGAAGGACTCCACATTCTGTGGGAGACATCTTTCTCTTTTACATGCCTGTCTGAAACCTTGTCTGAAACATGTCAATGAATTGAATGTAGAGGCAATGTGAAATACTGCTGTGGATCCTGAAACCGGATTGTGTCACACTAGTGATTTTGAAGACTTGGGTGTACTGTGATTCGATATCAACACAAAGGTTTGCACGTGGAAACTTTAGGATGTACACCATGGACATGAGCTTTCGTGGACATTCATCGATTAGAGTGTGGTGAATGGACTTTCAGGATTATTGTCTTTGTCATTATCGTCGTCGTCAGCATCGTCATCATCAACGTCTTCATCACGCAAAAACAGATAAGACTTATATTTCTATGCTGTTGGTGTTTGAGGGTAAAAACATGTACGATTTCTGTGTGTGTCAATGAAAGGGTCTAAAAAGATAAAACAATATGCAAATTAATGATTAATTTTTTTTATATTACAGACTTGTGAAGGTCGTATTGAAACATAGTTAGTGATTCCACCCTATAAAAACAGAGTTATAACTAATACCATTGTGAGATCAAGGAAACGGTTATATGGTCATACTTCCTGGTACTAGTAAGAACTCTTGCTGCTGCATTTTGGACTAGCTGTAGTTTGTTTACTAAGTGTGCAGAACACCCACCCAACAAAGCATTACAATAATCTAACCTTGAGGTCATAAATGCATGGATTAACATTTCTGCATTTGACATTGAGAGCATAGGCCATAATTTAGATATATTTTTCAGATGGAAAAATGCAGTTTTACAAATGTTAGAAACGTGGCTTTCTAAGGAAAGATTGCTATCAAATAGCACACCTAGGTTCTTAACTGATGACGAAGAATTGACAGAGCAGCCATCAAGTCTTAGACAGTGTTCTATTTTAATACATACAGAGTTTTTAGGTCGTATAAATAACACCTGTTTTTTCAGAATTTAGCAGGAAGAAATTACTCATCCAGTTTTTTATATCGACTATGCATTCCATTAGTTTTTCAAATTGGTGTGTTTCACCGGGCCGTGAAGAAATATAGAGCTGGGTATCATAAGCATAGCAGTGAAAGCTAACACCGTGTTTCCTGATGATATCTCCAAAGGGTAACATATAGCGTGAAGAGTAGCGGCCCTAGTACTGAGCCTTGAGGTACTCCATACTGCACTTGTGATTGATATGATACCCCTTCATTCACTGCTACGAATTGGTGGCGGTCATAAGTATGATTTAAACCATGCTAATGCACTTCCATTTATGCCAACAAAGTGTTCAAGTCAATGCAAAAGAATGTTGTGGTCAATAGTGTCAAACGCAGCACTAAGATAGAATAGAACTAATAGAGAGATACAACCACGATCAGATGATAAGAGCAGGTCATTTGTAACTCTAAGGAGAGCAGTCTCAGTACTATGATACAGTCTAAATCCTGACTGGAAATCCTCACAGATACCATTTGTCTATAAGAAGGAATATTATTGTGAGCATACTACCTTTTTTAGTATCTTGGACAGAAAAGGGAGATTAGAGATCGTTCTAGAATTAACTAGTTCTTTGGTGTCAAGTTGTGTTTTTTTGATGAGAGGCTAAATAACAGCCAGTTTGAAGGTTTTGGGGACATATCCTAATGACACTGAGGAATTAATAATAGTCAGAAGAGGATCTATGACTTCTGGAAGCACCTCTTTTAGGAGCTTAGATGGTATAGGGTCTAACATACATGTTGTTGGTTTAGATGATTTAACAAGTTTATACAATTCTCCCTCTCCTATAGTAGAGAATGAGTGGAACTGTTCCTCAGGGGGTCTATAGTGCACTGTCTGAAGCGATACTGTAGCTGACGGCTGAATGGTTACAATTTTATCTCTAATAGTATCGATTTTAGAGGTAAAGTAGTTCATAAAGTCATTAATGCTGTGATATTGGGAAATGTCAACACTTGTTGAGGCTTTATTTTTCGTTAAACAAAAACAAACATAACCCCAGGTATTTATTCAATAAAGTGGCTAAGTATTGAATAAATACCTGGGGTTAAGTTTGTTTTCTTCTAAAAGAGAAGAAGAGTAATCTAATCTAGCAGTTTTTAATGATTTTCTGTAGGATAGGTTACTTTCCTGCCAAGCAATACAAAATACCTCTAGTTTTGTTTTCCTCCAGTTGCGCTCCATTTTTCGGGCTGCTCTCTTTAGGGTGCGAGTATGCTCATTTTACCATGGTGTCAGACTGGTTTCCTTAACCTTCCTTAAGCGTAAAGGAGCAACTGTATTTCAAATACTTGAAAAGAGAGAGTCCATAGTTTCTGTTACATCATCAAGTTGTTCTGAGGTTTTGGATATGCTAAGGAATTTGGATACATCAGGAAGATAACTTAAAAATCAGTCTTTTGTGGTAGAATTGATGGTTCTACCATACTTGTAACAAGAAGTAGAATTTACAATTATGACTATGTGAAGTTTGCACAAAACTAAATAATGATCTCAGATATAATCACTTGGCTGCATAATTTCAACACCATCAACATCAATTCAATGTGACAGTATTAAATCTAGAGTATGATTTCGTCAATGAGTAGGTCCTGAAACATGTTGTCTAACCCCAATAGAGTTCAGAATGTCTATAAATGCTGATCCCAATGCATCTTTTTCATTATCAACATGGATATTATCACCAACTATTAAAACTTTATCTGCAGCCAGAACTAACTCGGATGTAAAATCACCAAACCCTTTAATAAAGTCTGTATGGTGCCCTGGTGTCCTGTATACAGTAGCCAGTACAAACATAACGGGGGATTTATCATTAACATTTGTTTCTCTGGATAATGTTATATGAAGCACCATTACTTCAAATGAGTCATACTTGAAGCCTGCCCTATGAGAAATCCTGAAAACATTGTTATAAATTGAAGCAACACCTCCCCCTTTGCCTTTTGGACATGGCTCATGTTTATAACAGTAATATTGGGGGGTGGACTCATTTAAAATAATGTAATCATCAGGTTTTAGCCAGGTTTCAGTCAAACAGAGCACATCTAGGTAATGATCAGTGATCATATTATTTACAAAAAGCATTTTTGTAGAAAGGGATCTGATATTCAATAAGCCAAGCTTTATCATTTGTTTATCCGTATTGCATCTGTTTTTTGAACCTCAATTAAATTGTTTCTCTTAAATTGATTTGGACGTTTTTTTTGTATTTTCTAGTTCGGGGAACAGACACAGTCTCTAAAGTGTGATATCTAGGTGAAAGAGTCTCTACGTATGTGCTGAGAATTAACCAACCTCTGTGACGCGAGGCAGCTATCAGACAGTCAGTTTAGCCTGTTTGTCTGCTTCCTGACCTGGGCCCCAGTTAGTCAAGTATAAACTCTAAGACCATGTTCCATTTTTCTAGAGAGAAGAGCATCGCCACCCCAGGAGGGATGAAGACCATCTCTTTTCAACAAGTCAGGTCTGCCCCAAAAGCTCGTCCAATTGTCTATGAAACCTGTGTTGTTTTGCGGGAACCACTTAGACATCCAGCCATTGAGTGATGACAATCTGCTATGCATCTCATCACCACGGTAAGCAGGGAGGGGACCAGAGCATATTACAGTGTCTGAGATCATGCTTGCAAGTTCACACACCTCTTTAATGTTATTTTTAGTGATGTCCGACTGGCGAAGTCGAACATCATTAGCGGTGGCATGAATAGCGCAGTGTTTTGACCCAGGACTATGCTGCCTCACTGTCACCCAGTTGCCCTGCTGCAGGGGCTCTGTTGCCATACCGAACAATGTACAGGAATCCCTGAGCTAGACGCATCCAAAGGCATATCTAGAGCCCTAACATTCTTGCTGTCCTCAATTAAAGTTTGGATGCATGTCTCTAAGTCTGAAATCTTCTCTGTCAGCCTAACAATTTCCCTGCATTTATCACATGTGAATCCTTAATCTCTGACAGAAATAGATAAATTGTACATGTGGCATGAGTTGCAAATAACAATAGCAGGAGAAGCCATCACTCACCATGCTTGATGAAATATTCTTACCAAAGTTGTTTGATGAACTTGTGAAAAACTGGAGCGAGTGCTAACACAATGCAGGTGCACTGCACTCAAGGAATTAAAATAAGTGACAAAATTAAAATTAATCTGACTTGGAGATTAAAAGATTGATCGATAAAATCAGAAATATGGTAGGAATTAAGTTATATTTTATCACTTTAAACAACAGAGAGTGATAGTAAGATAAAGATTCTAGAGAAAAAACAGCTACACGGAGCTACGATCAGCTGCAGCAAGGCCAGCAGGAAGTAGAGAAAACACTGTCCAACAGCGACACCCGCAGTCAGGGAGGATGCTAATGTCAGGTGGACTATATTAGTAAACTCATGCAGGGAATAGTGAATGAGGGTGTAGGGTGTGATTTGAAACGCAGCCTCTGAGTGTCGACTCTGACCACTGTAACGTCACAGTACTGCAAATGTCTACTTTATCAAAAACAACAAATATTTTTTGTGGGATTTTACTGTTTTAATGAAAAAAAGCAGTTTGTTACTGCCATATGTCGTTTTTTACAGCATTTTTTACAGTGCATGTTTGTGTAGTGTATAAAGAATATATGTAATAGTTCTCATCAGGGGCGTAGATTACACGGGGGACGTGTCCCCCTCACTTTTTATATAACAGAAATTCGTCCCCCGCACTTTTTCAGTCAAGTTTATTCGCATAGAGGTTTTCTATATAGATTTAAACTCAGAGACAGGACTGTCTGCGCATGACATATTTTATTCGGACCCAGAAGGCGAGATGAACATCACGAGGCGCTAAACTCTCATGCAGTGTGTGTTTCTTCATACTCATTCTTGATACTTATTGTCCAGCAGTTATACATTTCTAAGCCAATTCAAAGCTTGAAATTATAGAAAATTTTCAGTTGCCTATAACAAGCTTACTGTTCAAAAACTTTTCATTGGTAGTATAATGTTTTTTAAAGACTCGACTGTTCACCAAGCCTGCATTTATTTGATCCAAAGTACAGCAAAACAATCAAATTTTGAAATATTTTTACTAGCCTATTTAAAATAACCTATTTATAAGCCTATTTAAAGATTTCTATCTGAATATATTTCAACATTTAATTTGAGATTTCTAAGATGATTTTTTAGCAGCATTACTACATTCACACGATCCTTCAGAAATAATTCTGATATTCTGATTTGCTGCTCAAAAAAACAAAACAAAAAAACACTTATGATCACAATAGAATACATTTTTTTCAGGTTTCTTTGATGAATAGAAAGTTCAGAAGAACAGCATTTATATGAAATAGAAATCTTTTTTAAAATGACATCTTTATCATAACTTTTGATCAATTAAAAGAATCCTTGCTAAATAAAAGTATTAATTTCCATAATTTTTTTTCCAAAAAAAAAAAAATTATATTGACTTTTTTTATTTTTAAATAAATGCTGATCTTTGGATCATTGAATGAATGTATTCATATGTTTTAAATATTGATAATCAGCAAATCAGCATGTTAGAATGATTTCTGAAGGATGAGACACTAGAGACTGGAGTAATGATGCTGAAAATACAGCTTGGATCACAGGAACAAATTACATTTTAAAATATATTCAAATAGAAACAGTTATTTTAAATCGTAAAAATATTTCACAATATTACTGCTTTTTCTGTATTCTGGATCAAATAAATGCAGGCTTGGTGAGCAGAAGAGACTTCTTTAAAAACATTAAAAATCTTACTGTTATAAAACTGTTGACTGGTAGGCTATATAGATTACAGAAATTTTATATTGTGAAGTTGTATATTATATTGTAATGGCAGCAAAATTGATATAGTGTACATTTATATAATTTCTGTCCCCCTCACTTCTGAAAAGATGGCTACGCCCCTGGTTCTCATACTATTTTAACTGGAATGAAAGAGTGTCTCGCCGGTCTTCTCTAATAAGGTATATGTAAATGTAACGCGTTCAATATAACAGCATGCTGAGGCCTCCACTCAGATGGGCTCAGTATAGTCAGCTGCTTTGATGTAGTTCACTGCTGGCACCACTAGAGCCTGCAAAAGGACAGCGCACCACTCTCAAGACTGCTTTCGATCGAGAGGGAACCGCTCATACAATGGGAGTCTGTAGTCAGTCTGGGGTAAGCCAGCCTCTCCGGACGAACCCCGTACGCGCTCGGAATGCTGACAGTCCGACGCGCGGATAACGCCAGTCCAGTCGCGATGCAACGCCACTTTTATTTACTTTCTTTGGCAATCACCACAACGAACCGTTAACAGCCTCTTAAATTACAAAAGGATGGGAAGTACTCGGACACAGCCTGAACTCTCGGGAAGTTTGCGGATTTATGCCTCCAAGTAAATAGAATATAATTGCATGTATTATTTGTCAGCTGACAGGAACCCTGGGTTCACGGCATGGCCGACTATAACCGCATGCATTAGCGTGATTGCGTTTACTGCAGGACTGTGTGAAGCATTCTGAGAGTACACTGTGGATCTGGTACACCTTGCATGGAGTTGAATGAGCGCACGCGGCGATTTTGGCAAGCTGCAAGACATCCAAGTGCACTGGAAGGTAAGGCATAGTGTTGTAATAATGTTGCGTTATACTGCGTAGACACTCAAAAATGAAGTTGTTGATCCTGAAAGCATATTTTAATTTCATAATCGATGCATTTTAACATATGTAGACTACGTGAATAGAAATGTCCGTAATTTCGCGGGCTTCCATTATGTTTGTATACCTATAAGTGGATTTATAAAACGTTTCCCAAACATTCAGTTTAGCTGAAAGAACGTCAACATGTTTACGTAATGTAGAAAGAACCATATTTAGCGCACAGTTCCCGAAATCGCTTTATCAACTTTGTAATAACTAATTGGCACTGACAGTCAGCCTTTGCGCAACCGTTGCCAAAAAAGACATTGTTTATTCAACTTTTAAAAAACGTTTACCACCAGGAACGCTTTCTCTGTGGCCAACTTAAATCAAACACAAGCATTATATGGCACGTTTTAACGTCAATCAATTAAAAAAAAATTATGTGGTCTTAACATTGCCTTGCTAAATTTTTTGGATAGCCTATAAGCGTCTGAGCTCTATATCGTTTTTAAAGATTTTTTGTTCAAGGCAAGCATATATATATATATATATATATATATATATATATATATATATATATATATATATATATATATATATATATATATATATATATTGCTTTAAAGGGTTTGCTGAATATAACACATCAACTGCTTACAAAAATGTAGATGTCCATTAAAGATAGAAGTGCACTTTGAGTTCTGCATTAATATCATTGATTTTCACTGAAATAAATAATTTTGTTTAGGTTAATATTTTATAAAACATATTTTTAGAGGTGGCATGTATCAAGCTATCACAGTATTATTCCTGAGAACACATAATCTTTGGTTTCCAGGGTACATTTTTGAGCAAACCGATTAATTCCATGTTAAAAAACGAACTTAATAATTAATAATTATTTATACGAAATTAATAATTTCCCTTGTTTTTCTGGGTGCTGCCATTAAAGGGTTAACAAAGGGAACTAAAGGTCATGGGAGAGGCAGCTCCGACCCAGACCAACCCAAGTGGTTTTGCACCAATGTTGGGCGTCGGGATGGGAGGATCAGTCACACCAATCACCACTTCAAGGGGATCAGCCGTTCCTCAGCTCCACAGTGCCATAGTGGAACGCTTGCGTGCCAGAATAGAGCTGTGCCGGCGCCATCACTCCACCTGTGAGCACCGCTATGTGCGCGGGCAGGCGGAAAGTTTGGACCGGGAACATGAGAGCACACTCCATCTCTTAAGCATCGTCCATCAGGGCCCTGTGAACAGGAAGAACAGGGGCAATAGATCGGCCTCTCAGCAGCCTCCTGGATTCAGCAGAGTGAACGGTGAACATAAAGCCCACAGTTTGTCGGAGGCGGAATCTAAAATTTCTTCTCAAATAGCAGTAAGTATTTTGGGTGGCATTAAGTGTGCACACATAATAGATTTTATAATCTAATTCAAATGGGGACACGTGTCAGAACAATTTCCCAGAGAATGACATCAACACACTGATATGATGTGATTACTGTAGATGTGTAAGGGAGAGATGGGGGCGTCTGTTTAATTAAAAAGGGCCTTGCAGGCAGGCACATGATTCTTTAAAGGTCTTTTAAAAAATAGAACAAAACAAAATTGAACTTAAAAAGAGGTGGTGATTCAGTGACATCTGATTTTTCATCAATGCAGATTATACAGTACAGTCCCTCCATTTTCACTCATAAGTCACATTAGGAAATTATAGAATGCCATTGCATTGGATAAAATTGGATAACATACCAAACCACATAACATTTATTTGAAGAAAGATAGAATACACACAAGTTTCAAGCAAAACAGTCCATCATTTGCCCACCAATGGAACCTCTGCAGTGAATGGGTGCCATCAGAAAGAGTACAAACAGCTGATAAAAACATCACAATAATCCACAAGTAATTCACACTAAGCCAGTCAATCACAGTCCATTAATAGAACATCTAGCAATTAACATCTTGTGAAGACAAAAGTTGAATGTGTGTAATAAACAAATACATCTATTTGACAATTTTAATCTATTGCTGAAAGCTAAAATACAAGTCCTTTATCCATAATATTGCTTTCTCCAGTGAAAAATATTTTTTTCCTGATAGTACAAAACTAAAAAAATATGGGTGGAACAGGGGATGCAATTTTTTCACTGGACTAAGTGTCTTTTATGGATTATGGACAGTTTGATGGATTTGTTTCTTACAAACACACAGGTTTTGTCTACTCCAGATGTTAACTGAATGACTAGAGTGGTGTGGATTATTGTGATGTTTTTATCAGCTGTTTGGACTCTCATTCAAAGGTGACTCATTCTGACGGCACCCATTCACTGGAGAAGGTACACTGGTGAGCAAGTGATGCAATGCTAAATTTATAAAAAAAATCAGTTTCCAATAAAGAAATAAACTCACCTACATATTGGATGGCCTAACCATGAGTACATTTTCAGCAAATTTACATTTTTGGGTTAACTATTCCTAATTGTTCCTTAAGTTTCCGAATATTTTATTGAACCGCTTTATACATATGTATGCATATTTTCACAATTATTGGTCATTAAGAAAGAAAGTTTCATTGAAATAAATAAACATGTTTTGTACTGTAGCCTCAGCTTTTGTAACGGATGGAAACACTTGCGGTCAACAGGTCAGTTCTGGGTCTTTGTTCTCCATCCTTATATTTGCCTCTTGGGATTTCACTGTTTGACACCACTTGAGGTTGATGCATCTGTTTAGTGTCTCTGCTCATAGACTCAGATGATCGCTTTGCAGTAATTCTGAAACCCTCTGTTAAGATAACACATTTTGTAGCCATTTAGGGAAATAGCATGATAAATATGATTTATATAATGTTTTTGAATTTGTCTTTTTTGTTTATCTAGACAGTTTAGGTCTAGTTTATCATAGGGATATTCTTGCAAAATACAAAATCATAAGGTAAGGGGTCAGGTTTTCCTTTCAGCTTTGCCAATTTTGAAAGTGTACACAGAGCCGTTATTTACTGTCAAGCTGCGCGAAAACACGATCATATTTTGCGCATGTTTTGCGCAGCTTATCAGTGAACAACGGCTCTGTGTAGTTAATGCTGCTCCATGTGAAAGCACGCAGGTGATGGAGATTTACCACTGATTACAGAACCGGCTTTACTGACAAGATGCGCATTAAATATCGCATGCGATTTATCGTGCAGCCCTACCAATGGCACAAGGAGAAATTGCTTGATGATGAAATCTTGCAAACACTGCATGAATGGCCTTGTGTTTTGTTCCATACGATGCATTGTTGTCATGCTCTATTATCAAAGGTTTTATAAATTGCCCTCAAAGCACCTTCTTGAATGATGGTTTTCCCATAAAGCCATTTGAAGCGTGCAGCCTGCATCTAAATGTTTAGAGTTATTTAATATATGTCCTGGTTTTGTTTACTTAAATTCAAACAGCCCTTGAAAACACGATTGTCAGAGGAATGGCCAGTAATTAAGTGTTATGGGCTTATGGATGAATTTGTTTTTTCCTACTTTCAGAGTTTTGACTGACTTGGGAACATCCTCTCACTGAAGAGTAAACGAGGTTTTACAGTATGAGTGCTGTTTGCTAATCTAAAGAGATCAGCCTCTGTTAAGCCCAGTTTATGTCACGTAGTCTTTAATAGGGGTGGGCGATATACATGATTAACTGGTCGAAATTTATCAACTAGTGGAGATTTTGTCTATAATGTCTATAATGTTTAAATGCTCATGAGATGTTGCTGTGCTATGTGGTCATTAAAACGTACTGTTTTGTGGTTTAAAAACAAGTGATTTTTAAGCCATTGAAACACAATCAGCAGCAAAAGAGATCTCATTTGCATGCTGTCTAAAAGACTGTCTGAAAGGTGTGTGCATGAGAAAACAGTCATAGAGAGCTGGTCTTTTATAATAACACACTTTTAGGTGTCAATATGCCCATTTTTGCAAGTATCCTCAAAAACACAGTCATTTAGTTCTGATGTGAAAGCAACAGTTGAGAAAGAAAACTTGTAAAAGTATACTGGATCTGGGCAGCTCCTAAATTGACAGCAGTCTAATATTCCTGCTGCCTGTCATTTATGTTAATCAAAAAAGAAAAGAGAGTAAATCTAGAACCGTTTCTGTCAGACGTGTCCGAGCTGATGATACTGCGCATGCGTGATTCACCGTGAAGCAGACTGACACACAGAGCGTCTGAACCGAACTGATTGTTTTGATGATTGATTCTGAACTGATTCTGTGCTAATGTTATGATCTCTCTCCACTGGAACGCTATCATTTTTAATTTAAAACGGGTTATTTTAAACATTTACTTATCAAATAGATGGAATTAGAAATAAAGGCCTGCCTCTAATAAAAGCCTGCTTCAAATAAAAGCCTGTTACCTTCTGCAGTTCAGGTAAATAAAGGCCCCGGCTTTTATTTGAGGAATTACGGTATATTGAATTTATGCAGTGATGAATATACAGTGTTTTTATACATTTGCTTACTTTATACAATGTGTGTATTATTATTTTTTTTCTAAATTGAGGTTAGTTTTATTATTATTATTATTATTACTATTATTCTTATTTTATTTTATATTTTTTATATTCACACTGGTGACAAGAATTATGAAATTTTCTATAGTATCAACATTTTTGATGTCATAAAGACAAAGAAATAATCATATCGTGATGTAAGATTTTGGTCATGTCGCCCAGCCCTAGACTTTAATGATGCACTGTATCATTACAGTACTTCACAATTAGGTTTCATCAGTCCCCTTGTGAAAAAGAAGTGCATTGTATTGAATGTGCACTTGTAGTTTTCCACAAACTATATGCCTATATGCCCCACCTTTCTGAAATGCGTAAATTTTTACAAAGCTCATCGTTCTGAAAGGCGAGGTGTAAACATGAAACCATGTCTGCATTTGTGATTGGAGAAACCACAAACATTGTAGGTTACTCTTAGAGGAAATAGTCCTTGTCCTCTGTAAAATGCGCAGAACACATCTGAATATTTGGGTTGAACTGTTCTGGAACAGTGTTTAGTTTCTCTTTCACCATGAAACACACAACATCTCCACGACATGGCGCCGGCGGCAAAAGAGAGAATAAAAGTTACCCCTTCTTTCTTTGCGTGAACATGTGGGTGGCGTTATGCAAATCTTCCCACATCGGGACGTAGACGTGGTGGCGTGTTAGAATGAGCCATTTTAGATAGGCATGGTTGACTTAACTTTTATAAAGAATATTTATTTGGATTTTAGACTTTAGTCTTTACAACTTTTCAGATCTTCTTCATGCACCAAGAGCTTGTAACACTCCAAAGAGAAAGGAGAAATTGAAATCGCATCATATGACCCCTTTAAACAGAGACACTTTCATGACAATGTTTCTTAAATGCACTTTGTAATAACTTCATATTAAATGTTTTCAAGAGTTATATTTTAATAATATTTTGTCGTCCTTATAGAAGTACACTTATTATGATGTTAACTAACATACGCAAAACACTTAATTTTAACTTTAGATTTTTTATTCAATATCACATTCAAAGTTAATATATTTTACTAAATTGCAACTTCATCATTACAAATGTGACCAAAAATACAAAAAAAAATTACTTTAATGTATATAATTTTCTTAATAAGTATCCTTAAGTATACTGAAGCGTAATTTATTTTAACAGAGAAAGACCAATTTCAGTGTTTGCAAACAGTGGTGACCTTTTTTATGGGAAAAAATCTGCTGGCAAAAAATTATTATTGATATTAAGAAATATCAACCCCTCATTGTCTCTCTTTCTCCCTTCGGCTCAGAATCATGAGTTTATAATCCAACAATTTCTTGCTTTTTTTCCTCAGAATTGACAAACTCGCAATTGTTGAGTTATCGAGTTATAAAGTCCAAACTAGGATAAATTAACTTACAATTTCAAGAAGAAAAGTCAGAATTGTGAGATATAATACGTAAATGTTATAGTTTTAAATATTAGAAAATCATGCTATAACTGTAGGGCTAATACAAGTGGCGTAATCGTAGCATGTTTCATCCATCCGTTTAAACGTCTGCGTTTAGCTTAAAGTGGCGTCTTTGACGACCATTCTATAAAAACCGATTCTGACATCCAAGGGCACAATAATATTTTTTTCTAACTCAATGGATTTTTCCAGTTTGCCTCAACTTGTTACTAGGTTTTTTTTTTTTTCTGCCACCACAAGTGATGTAACTATGATGTCTACTCCGAACTGTTCTATAAAACTTTAAAACGACAGTTCACCCAGAAAGTTTTCTCCATTCATAGAAAGTCAATGGGGTCCAATGCTGTTTGAATTTGACAGTGAATTTTGGACAAAGACATTTCTTCAAAATATCTTAAGTGTTAAGGAGAAGATTGAAAGCCATGTGAATTTGGAAAAGCATGATGGTGAGTAAATGATGTATTTATTTTTGAGTGAATTGTCCCTTTAAGCAATGCTTTTTGGAAAGACTAAACCTCTAAAACAATGTTTAAAGATGTAGCAACATAATTGGGCATAATTAAGCATGAGAGGCAGGCATTACGAATAATAGGTGGAAGAAGGAAATGCCAAAGTGTTTCCTGGTATTACTTGGCTATAGTTGAAGCTGAATGTGGCTTTGATTCATTACACCTGGATGTGGAACAATCAGTCCAGCTCATTGGAGGCCACTTGAAGCCCAGTAAATCTATCTGTGCCTTACTTGAGGAATATGAATGGGTCCCTGGACCCAGTTTTTCCCATGGTTGATATTCATGCTGAAATAATGAATTAGATGAGCACACATGAGCACACTCACATTTTGTCAGAAAGCATAAACGATTGGTTAGAAAGTCAAGGATAGATACAAATTTTTCACTGTCAGCATAAGAACCGTCCACTTTGTCAGGACGTGTTTTTCTGACTGACATGTCAAATCAGCAACCAAAGTTTGTTTTGCTTCTGGGGCGATTTTGTGAAGCTCTTTAGTGTCTTTTAAAGATTTGATATCAATAATCTGGCAATCTTCATCCAAACCAATGAGACAATTCTCAAAAGCACTCATTTTATTAACCTGATACTTCATAAAGATGACATTGTTTCCAGACGGACTGGTGCATTCTGTCTTTTGGAAGGTGTGTTAGGTTTAGATTTTCAGTCAACTCTTGCCATTTTCTGTGTGTGCCATGCATTCGACAGGCAGCAGATAGATTGCGGTTGATCTGTGGGTGTGCTGTCTGAGTATTTTGAAGGATAGAGGGCTTGTTGATCATTTTAATCTCAGTTACGTGCAGCAACAAATGCATTATACGCATTAAATGTGACCTATAAAACAAGATAAAATTATATAAGTGGAAGATTGAGAGATAACTAGAGTTTTTTTCAGAAACTCAAGTAGGATTGCTCTTGCTGCTTAAATCAAAAGCATTCCCTCCTCATCCACGCTGGCTCTCCTAGCGGTTTCTTTGTGGTGTGCGCCTTGTGTATACCTCATGTTTTATTCACAGTCTGAGACATGACTGGGGCTTTGAAGAGTGCTGAAACCATTCGCCATATACATCCCTACCTCCATTTGCACAACATAATGGCTGCTGGCAAAAATCACCCCCTCAGCATGTAGTATCAGCCTCTGTTACCTAAATTCAGAGTTTTATTTTATTATAGTAAAACAAGGGAAACGATGAAAAAAAAAACTTCTAGGCTGTTGAAAAAATCACCTAGACACCACCTATGAATTACTTAAATAATTACAATTTTTTTTTGTGATTAAAATACTTGCACAAGAAATGCCCAAATTAATGTAAAATATCTAAAAAAATAAAAAAATAGTACTTTTTACCAAGTACTATCAAGGTCAATTACAGTTACCAAATGTCTGAGGATTAAACTAATAATTATAGCTATTCGCCATATATTTAAAATGCATATATATATATATAAAATTTGGGCTTGATTTAATTAAGATGAAAATGTATTAGTCTAATGCTAATTACAGAACATGATTAGTCTTGTAACATAGTATTATATTTTTATTATTATAATTCACATTGTACATATATATGTGTGTGTGTGTACGTATATTAGGGGTGTAATGATTCACTTGTTTTATCAATGCATCAATTACAAACCTTGAAGATGAAACATGATTTTTGAATCGTGAATCACAGATTTCGGAAAGTAATCTTTTTAAAACGCTAAGAATCGAATGAAATCGCGATATCTATAGCGATTCAATGCTTTCAACATATATACACATTAAATTACTAAAAGTACAAATTAATGGAGACCTTGAACAGACAATTATTGTCACCACTGGTGAGGAACATATGATAAGTTTTCATGTCTAAAAGCCTGTGCTGATAATTCTTTTTTTCTCCCAATATTTAAGCAGTAGGACTTTCATCACAATTCTGGAAAGCTGAGAGCAATCAATAAACCAAAGAAAGACCACTTCATGATGATCATTCAAATGTTAAAAGAAAAAAAGAAGTGTGATATAATCTGCTACTTCAAGCTTGTTATTCAGCAATACACAAACGCTTAAATGTTTGCTGTGAAACAATATTGTAATTGTTAACAATCATGTTACTTTGAGTTATTAAAAGGGTCAAAAGCCCAACTAAAGCAAACACTTATCTCCATGATGGTGGCATAATTTTAACCAATAAAACATCCACAATTGATCCTCTGTAATTCTCAATGACAGCAGGGGTTCATCACTAATGCATAATCATCATTTAATTAGTCACTTAACTATCCCATTAACTTTAACTCTTTGAGGACTTGGGATTTGACTTGAGACTTGCTTGTGACTTGAAAGGAATTAATTGGTTCTCCTCTGGTAAAATCAGCTGCTGAGTTCATTGGTGCAATAAACATTTGGCAGGACGTATACTTTCTGACCCCTGGACTACCCACCTCTGCGGTTTATACAAATTAGGATATACTTCAATTTTATGTTTTTGTTGGTTGTTTGTTTTGTTTTGTTTGGCAGCTGCTGCCATTCATTTGACCGTTTTTAAGAAAGAAAAAAAAACAATTAGACAGGCAGTTCTAGTTCCCAGCATGCTTTGCATGGGACTGGATAAGGAAAATAAATGTTGAATTTAAGTGTTTTTTTATGTTGTTTTCATTGGGAAAGGGAAAGACCTATTAGTGTTTAATGCTGTTATGTTTGACATTTAAAAGAGTTTTTATAATGCATAAATTGTATAAAGTTTTTGTAGTTACCATTGTGTTTTTGTGGTTACTTTTTTTTGGCTGCCAGCCATTTAAGAATTTGGAGAATTTTATTTTACTGTTTAATTACAGATGATTTTTTACATACCTTTGTATGTAATTTAAGAAAAAAAATAAGAAACACTACTTCTGTAAAAAAAAAAAGAAAGAAAAAAAGAAAGAAAATTAATTACTGTAATGTATTGTTAAATTAAATTAATGCATTTAGCAGACACTTTTTATCCAAAGCGACTCAAAGCATTCAGGATAACATTTTTTACCTAACTTGTGTTCCCTGGGAATTGAACCCACAACCTTATGCCACTAATGCAATGCTCCACCACTTGAGCCACAAGAACACTATTGTTACTATTACACTATTGTTAATGTCACAATACTTAAAATAACAGCTAATTTGTTAATTTACAGATACTGTTCATTTTACAGAGTTTTGACTACAGTTTAAAATAAAAGAAAACAACCGTCCAAAAATCATCGTTATTTTTCTGTAAAATTATTATTATTTTTTTATTTTTTACAGTGTGTGCCATGTCATGCCAT
This sequence comes from Carassius carassius, assembly GCF_963082965.1. Classification (NCBI taxonomy): domain Eukaryota; kingdom Metazoa; phylum Chordata; class Actinopteri; order Cypriniformes; family Cyprinidae; genus Carassius; species Carassius carassius. The sequence goes on along the minus strand of NC_081795.1, from coordinate 24,785,221 downwards.
AGCATCATTAAACTAGTATCTAACAATGGACAGAAGTGTTCTCTCTCTCTCTCTCTCTCTCTCTCTCTCTCTCTCTCTCTAACCTATGGTTCTGTAACCATGAAGGCTGCTTCGTAATTTGCCTCTTTACTAAGCATTTAAAGAATTTAGGGGAAGCATTTGTGAATGCACTTTAAGAATGCAGAATCAAATCATTATTATTGAATTTAATCTAATTTAATCATGAATTGAAATCGAATTGAATCGTTCTAAATTTGCAAAAAGTCATTCTAGAATCAAATCTAGTTGCTGTCTACCCAAAGATTCTATTATTATTATTATTATTATTATTAAGTGAATAGCAATACACATATACACACAGGTGCTGGTCATATAATTACAATATCATCAAAAAGTTTATTTATTTCAGTAATTCCATTCAAAAAGTGAAACTTGTTTATTATATTCATTCATTACACAGAGTGATATATTTCAAATGTTTATTTCTTTTAATTTTGATGTTTATAACTAATAACTAAGGAAAATCCGAATTTAGTGTCTCAGAAAATTAGAATACTGTGAAAAGGTTCAATATTGAAGACACCTGGTGCCACACTCTAATCAGCTAATTAACTCAAAAACGCCTGCAAAGGCATTTAAATGGTCTCTCAGTCTAGTTCTGTAGGCTACACAATCATGGGGAAGAAAATTTTGCATTTCATTTGGAAATCAGGGTCCCAGAGTTCTTGAGAAAGAGAGGAGAGGCACACAATCTACGTTGCTTGAGGTCCAGTGTAAAGTTTCCACAGTCAGTGATGGTTTGGGGTGCCATGTCATCTCCTGGTGTTGGTCCACTGTGTTTTCTGAGGTCCACACAGCCGTGTACCAGGAAGTTTTAGAGCACTTCATGCTTCCTGCTGCTGACCAACTTTATGGAGATGCAGATTTCATTTTCCAACAGGACTTGGCACCTGCACACAGTGCCAAAGCTACCAGTACCTGGTTTAAGGACCATAGTATCCCTGTTCTTAATTGGCCAGCAAACTCGCCTGACCTTAACCCCATAGAAAATCTTTGGGGTATTGTGAAGAAGAAGATGCGATATGCCAGACCCAAGAATGCAGAAGAGCTGAAGGCCACTATCAGAGCAACCTGGGCTCTCATAACACCTAAACAGTGCCACAGACTGATCGACTCCATGCCACGCCGCATTGCTGCAGTAATTCAGGCAAAAGGATCCCCGACTAAGTATTGAGTGCTGTACAAGCTCATACTTTTCATTTTCATACTCTTCAGTTGGCCAAGATTTCTAAAAATCCTTTCTTTCTATTGGTCTTAAGTAATATTCTAATTTTCTGAGATACTGAATTTTGGATTTTCCTTAGTTGTCAGTTATAATCATCAAAATTAAAAGAAATAAACATTTGAATTATATCAGTCTGTGTGTAATGAATGAATATAATGAATGAAGTCAAAGTCACCTTTATTTATATAGCGCTTTAAATAAAATACATTGCGTCAAAGCAACTGAACAACATTCATTAGGAAAACAGTGTCAATAATGCAAAAATGATTGTTAAAGGCAGTTCATCATTGGATTCAGTGATGCCATCTCTGTTCAGTTAAATAGTGTCTGTGCATTTATTTGCAATCAAGTCAACAATATCGCTGTAGATGAAGTGTCCCCAACTAAGCAAGCCAGAGGCGACAGCGGCAAGGAACTGAAACTCCATCGGTGACAGAATGGAGAAAAAAACCTTGGGAGAAACCAGGCTCAGTTGGGGGGCCAGTTCTCCTCTGACCAGACGAAACCAGTATTTCAATTCCAGGCTGCAGCAAAGTCAGATTGTGCAGAAGAATCATCTGTTTCCTGTGGTCTTGTCCTGGTGCTCCTCTGAGACAAGGTCTTTACAGGGGATCTGTATCTGGGGCTCTAGTTGTCCTGGTCTCCGCAGTCTTTCAGGGATGTAGAGGTCCTTTCTAGGTGCTGATCCACCATCTGGTCTGGATCCGTACTGGATCCAGGTTACTGCAGTGACCCTCTGATCTGGATACAGACTGGATCTGGTGAAAATAATGAAATGTATGTATGTGTGTGTGTGTGTGTATATATATACACATATACACACAGGTGCTGGTCGTATAATTAGAATATCATCAAAAAGTGTATTTATTTCAGTAATTCCATTCAAAAATAAAACTTGTATATTATATTCATTAATTATATATATATATATATATATATATATATATATATATATATATATTAGTTGCTGCATACTTAATTTAAGTATTATTATACTTAATAATAATTTATTTCTAATGCAGTGCAGGGAATATTCCTGTCGGAATGCAGAGTGGGGAAGAGCTGTGTTGACTTTTCTTTGCACCGGCAAGTGGTTGTGAATTGTGAGACACATTTAAGCTTAGTATTTAGCACAGAAAAGCACACAGAGCACTCTGATGTCTGTCAGGTTTTTCCTGCCCAACTAAATAAAACAGAGCAGAATAAAGAGGTGAAGTGTTAGAGGGGGTGGTTCACTATATCTTTCGACAAGTCTTGTGCTCTGTTGAACTCACCTGAAATCCAACCCCTGTGGGAAACTGTATCCTCAGGTGTGTAAGCAAGGGCCCTGAGTGGATGATAAAAATCTGTGGCTCTTACCTGCAAAAACAACAACCCACAAAACCCCCATCCCACAAAATATGTCTTTGTGAATGTTCAGTTCTGCATACAGTACGTGGGAGTTGCATAAATGAACAATATGACTCAAATATCCACACTCCCCTGTGTCATCGCTTACCCTTTCACTTTACATCATTACATAATTTAACTGTAAACAACATCAACATCAACAACAGATTAACCCTATTATCAAGGTTTTGTCAAACTCTAACCATTAACATCTGCATTTAAAGATACATATGTGCTTCACGGATATAGTTAGTTGATTTTAAATGGTTTCCACACACAACCTCTGTTAAAAAATTACAAAGCAAATTATCTCCAATTGATCAGATGATCAGAAATTTTGCTGTCGTGGTGCTGGAGAAGTAATAGGAGAAAGATTGATGCTATTATTCCTAAACAACAAGTGAACTGACGATTATAGATGGTATAGATTATCCAACTTTGCCGTTTCTTCCTGTGAGTAGCACCTGCCGCTCTGCATGTCCTGTAGATCCCTGATCATTTCAATCTGAACAGTTTACATGACAGTTTTCAGTGCAAAATTATTTTGTAATGGTGTAGAAATGTAATGCAGGCTTAGCAAACAGGCTTTTATTGAAGAATGGAGCAGTTAAAAATGAAGTTTACTCAGCTCATCTGAAATTCATAATTTATTGAGTGACTGTATGGGTGTCTCGGGCATAGGAGATTTTTTTTAAACTTCAAACACACTCCATTTTCCTGAGGGGTCAGCATCCAGCCCAGGAAATAAGAAAGTGGGCTCCTGATGTCAGTGTTGAACCCCTGGGTGGAATGCCGGGTCAGATCCGGGGCTCTCCGGGTAGATCAGAGATCAGGCCTGTTTACATTTCAACTCAGGATATTTCTATCAGGCTGGCCAAACTGCTCCACGTTCCCAGGCTCCTCGCTCACAGCCCTGAAAAAGAGCACAAGCCCTGTCTGTTTCTCCTTTCCCTCCATGCTCTTGTCCCTCCCTCCTGCTTCTCTTTCTCCCCCTCGCTGCCTCCCGGGTCAAAGTCAAAGTACAGCTTCAGCAGAGAATGGGAGGCAAAAAGCCTTATTCCTTATATTCAGTATTGCTACGCCCCATCTATGGTAAAGGTGCAACATGAAAGAGTACAACACAAAAGAGTTGTTAAATAAAAAATAAAATTAATTAGCAGTATTTTAATGAGCACAATGGTTTTACAGTACAACTAGGGGATTTTAGCTTCAGGAGCCGACAAGTCCAAAATAACAAACATAAAAACAACTAATTTATATATCTCTAACTACACTTGTTCACAAAATACAATTACTTCCCTACCTCGCTATCCAAAAACAATCAATGAAAGGTTTCATCAAAAAACGCTTCTCCAGAACGTTAAATGTTGAAACATTCATCAAAGTATTGAAGTTAGTTATTGTAAGATAACTCTTGGACAAAACTGTACTGCTCTGCAACCTGACTTCTGATTTCAGCTCTCATTTCTTGTAAAGAAAACCAACACCACACACTTGCAGTTCATAGATGCTTGTTCTAGTTTTTGTATGATGTTGCATCGATCATGAAACATGACCCATCTGTCATTCACAGAACACAATCTCAGTACCTTCATTAAGAGTATCAAAAAGTCCGACCTTTTGACCTCTGCTGGCTTCTGCTGTTTTTTTGTTTGTAGTAATATGTCTATGGAGATGATAATCTGGCCTACACTGACATTAACCCTCAAAGACCGAGACAGCTGCCCGTGGCAAAAAATAACTGTTGTTCTTAAATATTTAATAGCTTTTGAACTGCTAATCCTAATTGATTTAAAAAGTGCTCTAAAGCTGAGATTCTCTCTTCTCTCATTTGGATATTCAGAGGCTCCGTGTATGTGATAACATCATCACATTTTGACAACATATATTTGTCAGAAGAAACCAATGCATTTCATTCCTCTTAGCCAAACAGGAACGATTGTTGATGGTTAGTCCCACCCCTGTGCCCAGATTGGTACAAACTGTCCCATATTCAACCAATAAACATAGGTTTTGATCTTTTGAACAGCTATTTAACATATTTATTTGGAAATATGAATGAACGCAAAGTTAAAGTAAACACAGCAAAAAAAAATCTGAGTGAAATTAACTCTGCTGGGAGTACATGTGAGACCACACTCAAGAGTGTGAAAGTGTTAAAATAGGAGTGTTAAATTAACACCGAAGCAGAGTTAAAGTTAATGAGATATTAAGTGATTAATTGAGTGATGATTGACCATTATTGACGAGACCTGATGTTAACATGCAGAATCAACAAAGACGAAAATCACTATTTTAATGGTGTCACCATTATAGTGGTCAGTGTTTGGTTTAGTTGGGCTCTTGACCCCTAAAATGTTAAAGTCAGATTTAATTGGCTGTTATAACTGAGTTATAAAACTGATGGACAAGCAAAGACTATTGTTATTCTTGAATTACTGAGTTAAAGTTACATTGTTGATTATTGCATCCCTATGATTCTTCAACAAAGTATTTCCTGCATTTTAAATACAATCTGTGGAATTTCTTAAAAGTTGTTTGTTCAAAATTTTTTCAAAAGAGTCTTTCAGTTAGACATGCAAACATCAAAAATCAAACTGTGAATCTCAACAATAGTGAAAATCAAAAAAGCATGTTGCAGTGCATTCTGGGTGCCGCCTATCAAAATTCATCCATGGCTCCCATGATGCATTGCGGCATGAATAAATTATTAGCTGAATTGTTTCAGTAATTTCCTTTATTCTTACTATTCTATTTTTGTTTTTTTATGTTTCTATTAGTAGTTTGTTTTCTTATGTTTAGAGTTGTTCTGTTTTTCTGAATATGCTGTTTGTCACCGTTGTTGAGATTCCTACACTAATTTTTAATGTGTGTGTGCGCCTAAAACAAGCTTTTTTTAATAATCAGAACAACTTTCAATAAATCCTTTTAATTATCGGGTACTGTACAATCACAGGGTTGTTATAATCAATGAGGTCACTCAAATCTGTTTAGGCTTTAATTGAGTTTGGTGATTCAGGTCAAATGCCCATGTTTTGATTTTTTCTTGTCACAATTCAGTTGTAACAGCCAAACCAAATCTGACTTTAAAAATGTAAGGCTCAAGAGCCCAACTAAAGCAAACACTGACCACTATAATGGTGACATAAAAATAGTGATTTTCATCTTTGTTGATTCTGCATGTTAACATCAGGTCTCGTCAATAATGGTCAATCATCCCTCAATTAATCACTTAATTATCTCATTAACTTTAACTCAGCTTCAGTGTTAATTTAACACTCCTATTTGAATACTTTCACACTCTTGAGTGTGGTCTCACATGTACTCCCAGCAGAGTTAATTTCACTCTGGATTGTTTGCTGTGAAGGCTGTTTTGCGTGCATGAAAACAAACACATATGACCATTGGCTTTATGCATGAGAAAACTTTCTGGAAAAAGCACAGAAAAACACACGACTACGAGTACTTTGACATAAAACAAACCAAAAACAATGAGGAAACAATGTTACATGTCTGATAAAGCACTGGAATTTATGTCTTCGCGTCATTATGTGATGTCCCGGTAAAATCAATTCTGAAGCAGATTACAGCCAGCGGATCGATCATTTATATTATGTATATTGAGAAAATAATTCTTACATAGTTCATAGATATGTTATAATAATAATTATAATAATAATTATAATTTTCTAAAAAAAATTCTGTTGCAATCTCTGAAGTTTCTCACTCATTTTGCGTGTAGTTTGTGAATCAATTGTATTGTTGCAGGAGACAATTTGTGCAATTGTTTTTACTACTTGCTGCATGGTTTGTGTTTATTGTTCATACTCGGATTGAAAATATATTTCTCTGAAAAAAAAATAATAATAATATAATATTTTAGTTTTTGTTTTTTGTTTTGTTATAATATAACTCTCTTTCCTAAATGTTTTTGGACACATCTCTATTGTTAGTCAACAAAATAGGCCTGTTTTTCACATAAAAGCGCAGATAACAATGTTGTAATACATGTCTATATCTAATATCTTGCTTTGGGAATGTTATGTGTGAACAAAATTTTATTTGGAAGTGAAAAACACTCACCAATAACTTTATAAAGAAAAATATCCAAACTTTAGGAGTTTCTGTTTAAGTACACAGTTAAAAAACACCCAATTGTTGCTTGTGTTTCTCTTAAAATTTTGTAAAGGAAAATTGGGACTTTAAATTAGTTAGGCTTAAACTTCAAGTTCTCCTGTTTATAATGATATATAACACTTGATGCTGACTGCTAGAATAGGGCTGAAAAACAAAGAAAAGTGCAGGTGTGTCAGGTGCCCCAAGGGATAGTTCATCCAGGAAATTAGCCTTTAGAAAAAAAAATAAGAATAAAAAAATACATAACAATACTCACCTGAATGTTGTTCAAAATCCAAATGACTTTGTTCCCTATGTGAAACAAAAAAATAAGAGATTTCGCAGAATATCCTAGCTGCTCCTTTTCCATACAATTAAAAAAGTAGATTAGAGCAGGGACTGTCAAGGTCCAAAAAGGACAAAAAGCACCATAAAAAGTATCATAAAAGGTCTTTATGCAAATGCAGAAAGGTAAATTTAAGGTCATGTTTGTTTGTCATCTCTGAATTTTATGCAGCTGTTCTTTTATTCAACAGTTCTCAGCTGTCGACTTGCTGCCAAATACATTTGGGCATTCATAAGATTTGTTTATTTGTTCTGTTGGTTGCATCTAGTTAGGATATATATATATATATATATATATATATATATATATATATATATATATATAATGTCTATATATATGTGTGTGTTTCACGTTGTTGCCCGTTTAAAATAAGATTTTAGCATGCCATACGTGTGTAGGGCAAAAAAAAATTCTTAAGCATCTCCACATTGTATCTCATATTCTTAGAAGCCTAAACAGTGACAGCATTTTCCCGCTTCAGAATGATATGCTGACTAAAGAATGCTTGATGTAGCATTTCAGACCCTGCTTTGGCACTGCTCTGCTGATATCCTCTTGATACTTTGTGGGAATAAATTATAGAATTCATTTCAAAGTCATTACAAGAAAATTGTGATCACACGGAGTCAAACCATTGTGCGACTTTCCAAACTTGCCATGTAACTTTCATCGTTATAAAATATCCAGCTCAGCTCTATGACATGTCTGTGAGCTCTGTGAGGTTTCATTGGTAGTGTTTACTAAGCCAGGCATCACTACTACTGAGGGGCGGCCATATGACCAAAATCTTATTTCACGGTTTGAGAACTTTTTTTTCCCGATAACGATATATACCTCGATATAGCTATTTTTATTTTATTTTTTGTTATTAAAATTTAAGAAAAAAAAAAGCAATTTACAAGTACAACAGAACAAATAAATATGAAATAAACTTTTAATTTATTCAGCTAGAGTGGGTTAGGTTGATTTAACATTATAAGAAATATTACAGAACCTGAATAGTGTATGAATAAAACACTGCATAATTTTCAGGGTATCAATCAAACATTATTAACATTAATAATGACAGACAGCAGCAGGTAAATAAGGCTCCTGTCCCTTTAAGACAGACTGCACATACCCAATGTACTCAAATACACCCAGTTTTTACCCAACTGTTTACATTTATTTAACACTTAACCGACTGTGTTTACTTGAATACTCCACACGACGGACATTGTCATTACTGTGTGCATATTTGACCATTTAAGCACAATAAAAACAGAGAGAGATCTGTTTTTGCGATCACATGCAGTGTGACAGGGGCTTTTAGTGTGCACACTTCGGCTGTGTGTTAGTCATTGCGAGCAGCTGATTGAGCTTTTTCACTGCTTATTCCACTTGATAAACTTATTAAACATCATGCATGTCCCAAATACGCGATCACATGCTGTTTAAGAGAAGCGCTTTCTGAGTGTGTGCTTTGTGTGTGTGTCAGTCACAGTGTTGGGTAAGTTATTAAAAAAAAATTTAAATGATTACAAATGACGTATTACTACTTGAAAAATTGTAATTTGATTACATTAGTGATAACTGCATGTAAAAAGTAATCAGATTACTAATTACTTTATTTTCAAGTTACTTTGAAAACATATCAAACCTAAAAAAAATACAAGTATACAAGTATACTTCAAAGTGAAATTTCTGTGTGTGAAGTATTCGCTGATTTTTGGTTCATTTTATTGACTCGTTTCTTGTGGAGACTGAGACAGCTGAAAGTGTATCCTGTTTGTTTTCTTTATTTTACAAAACCACGATCTTTTGTTGATTTTGTGAGTGTACACAAATAAAAGTAGTCCCTTCACAGATTCAAATATTGTATTACACATATATGTACAATCAAAAATGGTGGAGCATTTAAAGTTATTTTCATTGTTATCAGGAAAAAATGCAGGTGATCACGCCGGCACCTCCATCTACCCCACAGAAAAAGTGATTTTAAAAGGCTTTTTTTTTCTTAACTACATTTGTAACTTAATTATATTGACTTATATTGAGTAACTGTAATCAAATTGCACATATTTAAAATGTAATTCGTTACAGTACTGTGTTACCAGAAAAAGTTATTATATTACAGTAACGCGTTATACCCAACTCTGATCAGTCAGTGCGAGCACAGAGTTCTTTTACATGGCATATTGCACTTAACTCGATCAAGATTGTCACTCTTTATATTCTCATTCATGCATGTTTCCTTATTACTCAATGTTGAATATAATGTTTAAGCAGTATGTTACGCAGATATATTTGCATACCGCAGAGTACACGATATACCGAAATCTCTAATGATAGACACTTTATTCAAACCGCCCAGCCCTAACTACTGCTACTGCTCATGATTAGGCTTTGGGATTTGAGCAAACTACCGTATTTTTCGGACTATAAGTCACACCAAAGTATAAGTCGCATCAGTCCAAAAATACGTGGAATTAATGACGAGAAAAAAAACATACAACTTATATTACCGTCTACAGCCGCGAGAGGGCGCTCTATGTCTTCAGTGTAGACTACAGAAGCACCTCTCGCGACTGGAGACGGTACTGTTTTCTCTTGGTTCATTTCTCTCGTTCATGTCAAATTAATTTTGATAAATAAGTCACACCTGACTATAAGTCGCAGGATCAGCCAAACTATGAAAAAAAGTGCGACTTATAGTCCGGAAAATACGGTAATAATCCTAAAGTTCTAACTTTTTTCTGACTTATCCTGTGCTGTTTGGGGTATGAACATGAATGATACCTCAAATCGTGCATCTCGTTCAGGAGATGTGTGACGTCACTTTTCTAAGAAAGTCCTAGGAACTGCATAGCACCGCACTACAAATCACTCAGAACATCTAACAGCAATACCCTGGCAAGCACACCAAACATCTTGGATGTTTTGTTGTTGTTTTTTTTCATAGACAAGCAGTCCTCAAATTTGCTTTATTGTCATATTTTTACATAAAATATTCTCACAGATATCTCATGTGTTATTGCTTAATTCAGTTATTGCTTAATTTCAAGTGTGAAGAATCATACAATGGTTTTATATGAGTCACTGGCCATGTATCAAGACTAAATTCAAATAAAGGATCAGATGACTGGATAATGTAAAAGTTGCACAACCTATTTCCTGTCTTTGACAGGATGTTCAAACCACATTTATTCAACCACCGCTTGTCACAAGAATGTCCTAATATATTAAGATGTGGATTTTTATAAAATATGTGAACTCAGGCACGTTTGTTAAAAATGAAGCAATGTTGGTGAATATGTAAGTCACATTTCACCCTACATATCAAACGTGAAAACAAGATTTAGAGTACTTTTTTTTTTTTTTTTTTGAAATAAGCAAAAATTAAAGGCATTGTGACATGCCATAATTATGTATGAACATTTTACGCTTAAAATAATTATAAATATATAATTTTTGGAAAGTCATTAAATAGAATGAGAGTTTGGGGGTGGAAAATGTTTAATTGCATTCAAAATAATGTCAAACAATGTGCAAACAACAACAAAAAACATACATAAATAAATAAATGAATTAATAATAATAAAAAAAACGAGCAAGAAAGAGAAATGTGGAGTGTGTAGGCTCAGGACTGGTGTTTGTTTTGTGAGGTGACAGTCTTGGCTCCTGTCAGATCTGATTCCTGGCGCCTGGTGCCCTCAGTCTCCCTCTCAGAAACACAGTCCAGCACTGTTTCATTGCAGCTCAGCGGAAGAACACACCTGACTGCTCTCTGTTTCATTGCTCTTCTCCACCTCCTCACACTGAACCAAAATCTGTATTTCACAACCTCCCATTATTCACATATAAGCTGTATGTTTGCTTTCCAGAAGAGATTGTGGTGGTACTGTAGCTGAGTGAAAATATCAAATGATATAGACGCTACCATAGTATGTAAGGTCTTTCAAAGAATACTATGCTATTATCACTCTTACAAATAGTACTATGATGGTACCATGGTAAACCGATGGTAGCACATGGTAAAACTATGATACGTTGAGATGTGCCATGTTACTAAAATTAATTTACCATAGTATTAACCATGCCCATGGTACCATGCCAAAAAGATAAAATAGACCAATAAATAAAATAAAAAAAGTTGTGCAAAAATATGTTGTGTGCCCAAAACACAATAAATTATATATATGTATGTGTGTGTGTGTGTGTGTGTGTGTGTATATATATATATATATATATATATATATATATATATATATATATATATATATATATATATATGTGAGTATGTTAGTAACAATGCTAATAATTCACCATACTCGTATGTACTTCAGTCTCCAAAAACTATGGTATTTCTACATTTCTTCCTATGGAAAATATTTTGGTAGCACTTTATTTTACAGTCCTGTTTCTCATGTACATACTTGGTACTTATTATAGTAATTACAATAACTATGTAATAACTAGGTACTAACCCTGAACCTACCCCTAAACCTAACCCTACCCCATGTAGTTACCTTGTATTATCAGAACTTTCTTAGATAAATACACTGTAAGTACACTATAAGTACATGTTAGTACAGATTCACTGAACAAAGCAACAAAATGTGATCATTTTAAAGTTGGATGATTCTTTCCTATACCCACTGTATATATACTATAGTATATACAGTCGTGGCCAAAAGTTTTGAGAATTAAATAAATTTTAGTTTTCAAAAAGTTCGCTGCTAAACTGCTTTTAGATCTTTGTTTCAGTTGTTTCTGTGATGTACTGAAATATAATTACAAGCACTTCATACGTTTCAAAGGCTTTTATCGACAATTACATGTCATTTATGCAAAGAGTCAGTATTTGCAGTGTTGGCCCTTGTTTTTCAGGACCTCTGCAATTCGACTGGGCATGCTCTCAATCAACTTCTGGGCCAAATCCTGACTGATAGCAACCCATTCTTTCATAATCACTTCTTGGAGTTTGTCAGAATTAGTGGGTTTTTGTTTGTCCACCCACCTCTTGAGGATTGACCACAAGCTCTCAATGGGATTAAGATCTGGGGAGTTTCCAGGCCATGGACCAAAAATTTCAACATTCTGGTCCCCGAGCCACTTAGTTATCACTTTTGCCTTATGGCACGGTGCTCCATCGTGCTGGAAAATGCATTGTTCTTCACCAAACTGTTGGTGGATTGTTGGAAGAAGTTGCTGTTGGAGGGTGTTTTGGTCCCATTCTTTATTCATGGCTGTGTTTTTGGGCAGAATTGTGAGTGAGCCCACTCCCTTGGATGAGAAGCAACCCCACACATGAATGGTGTCAGGATGCTTTACTGTTGGCATGACACAGGACTGATGGTAGCGCTCATCTTTTCTTCTCCGGACAAGCCTTTTTCCAGATGCCCCAAACAATCGGAAAGGGGCTTCATCGGAGAATATGACTTTGCCCCAGTCCTCAGCAGTCCATTCACTATACTTTCTGCAGAAGATCAATCTGTCCCTGATGTTTTTTTTTGGAGAGAAGTGGCTTCTTTGCTGCCCTTCTTGACACCAGGCCATCTTTCAAAAGTCTTCGCCTCACTGTGCGTGCAGATGCGCTCACACCTGCCTGCTGCCATTCCTGAGCAAGCTCTGCACTGGTGGCACTCCGATCCCGCAGCTGAATCCTCTTTAGGAGACGATCCTGGCGCTTGCTGGACTTTCTTGGATGCCCTGAAGCCTTCTTTACAAGAATTGAACCTCTTTCCTTGAAGTTCTTGATGATCCTTTAAATTGTTGATTTAGGTGCAATCTTAGTAGCCACAATATCCTTGCCTGTGAAGCCATTTTTATGCAACACAATGATGGCTGCACGCGTTTCTTTGCAGGTCACCATGGTTAACAATGGAAGAACAATGATTTCAAGCATCACCCTCCTTTTAACATGTCAAGTCTGCCATTCTAACCCAATCAGCCCGACATAATGATCTCCAGCCTTGTGCTCGTCAACATTCTCACCTGAGTTAACAAGACGATTACTGAAATGATCTCAGCAGGTCCTTTAATGACAGCAATGAAATGCAGTGGAAAGGTTTTTTTGGGATTAAGTTAATTTTCATGGCAAAGAAGGACTATGCAATTCATCTGATCATTTTTCATAACATTCTGGAGTATATGCAAATTGATTTTTTAAAAACATCAACTTTTCCAATTTCCAATATTTATGTCATTCTCAAAACTTTTGGCCACGACTGTAATTTGGTGTGGACCTATTTTATAAAAACAGTAACTGAAAAGTACCATGGTAATACCATAGTATTTTCATACGTAAGATGGTAATTTCTTTAATGTACCTTGGTGTACATGTAAATACCTTGGTATTAGCATGTGACGTCACTTACCATGGTAGCACCAGTGTAAAGTGTTGTAAGGGTGTAGTCTCGCTCCACACTTTTCCATCCAGCACTAATCACTCTGTATTAATAACATGTCCAGGTACATTGTGTTTGAGTCTGTGTTGGTGCTGTTCTCAGATCAGCACCAGAAGTGTGTGCACAGTGATAAACAAGTGTGTTCTGCCCGGGGCCTCTTCGGCTAGAGCGCAGTGTCAGTTTGACTTGTTGACTCATCAAAAAGAAGAACTTGTTCTGTCTAGTATTTGTCAGGCCTCTTAAATGTCTGAGGAGGAGGCAGTGCAAAGAGTCTGGGAGTCTCTGCATGAGGCTCAGCGGCGGCTAAATTAATCATAAAGCTTGTTAAAGTTTCAAAATCCTGTATCTGCTGCCCATACGGTAAATAAGTGCAATGCTACATTCCACTCATAATGTTTGTACAGACTCGTGAGTGTGTGTGGAGAGAGAGAATGGAGTGAAAAGAGAACATTCCTCTCTCACTCCCACTCTCTCGTCCTCCCCCGCTGTCACCCCACCCCCTGCTTCCTTCCTGTTCTTATTTTAGCATCTATTAGATGTTTTTCCCACATCCGGCAACAAAGAGAAGCTTGTGCCATCTACCAACAGCATGTTCACGCATGGCAAGCGTTCAAGGGCACGATTAAATATTTTCATAAAATTGCTGAAGGTTCCTTTAGTCTTTCTGTAGGTTTCTCGCTCTCTGCATGTGATTGGATCTTCATACAGAAGCCTGGAAGGAAAAATTATTTTCCTATTAAATAATATAAGTACTTAAGTAAGTTCTACAGTACTTGGGAAAAGTCTGGAAACATTATGATTTTTACATTTGTTTAATGTCTCATTTGATCTTATTTGATCAAAAATACAGTAAAAACACAAAAATTTTGAAATATTATTACAGTTTAAAATAACTGCTTTACAAACCCGATTCCAAAAAAGTAGGGACACTGTACAAATTGTGAATAAAAACAGAATGCAATGATGTGGAAGTTTCAAATTTCAATATTTTATTCAGAATACAACATAGATGACATATCAAATGTTAAAACTGAGAAAATTTATCATTTTAAGGGAAAAATAAGTTGATTTTAAATTTCATGGCATCAACACATCTCAAAAAAGTTGGGACAAGGCCATGTTTACCACTGTGTGTCATCCCCTCTTCTTTTTATAACAGTCTGCAAACGTCTGGGGACTGAGGAGACAAGTTGCTCAAGTTAAGGAATAGGAATGTTGTCCCATTCTTGTCTAATACAGGCTTCTAGCTGCTCAACTGTCTTAGGTCTTCTTTGTCGCATCTTCCTCTTTATGATGCACCAAATGTTTTCTATGGGTAAAAGAACTGGACTGCAGGCTGGTCATTTCAGTACCAGAATCCTTCTTCTATGCAGCCATGATGTTGTAACTGATGCAGTATGTGGTCTGGCATTGTCATGTTGGAAAATGCAAGGTCTTCCTTGAAAGATACGACGTCTGGATTTGGAGCATATGTTGTTCTAGAGCTTGGATATACCTTTCAGCATTAATGGTGTCTTTCCAGATGTGTAAGCTGTCCATGCCACACGCACTCATGCAACCCCATACCATCAGAGATGCGGCTTCTGAACTGAGCGCTGAAAACAACTTGGGTCGTCCTTGTCCTCTTTAGTCCGGATGACATGACATCCCAGTTTTCCAAAAAGAACTTCAAATTTTGATTCGTCTGACCACAGAACAGTTTTCCACTTTGCCACAGTGCATTTTAAATGAGCCTTAGCCCAGAGAAAACGCCTGCGCTTCTGGATCATGTTTAGATATAGCTTCTTTTTTGACCTAAAGAGTTTTAGCCGGCAACGGCGAATGACACAGTGGATTGTGTTCACCAACAATGTTTTCTGGAAGTATTCCTGAGCCCATGTTGTGATTTCCATTACAGTAGCATTCCTGTATGTGATGCAGTGCCGTCTAAGGGCTGAAGATCACGGGCATCCAGTATGGTTTTCCGGCCTTGACCCTTACACACAGAGATTGTTCCAAATTCTCTGAATCTTTGGATGATATTATGCACTGTAGATGATGATAACTTCAAACTCTTATCAGTTTTTCTCTGAGAAACTACTTTCTAATATTGCTCCACTATTTTTCACCGCAGTATTGGGGGAATTGGTGATCCTCTGCCCATCTTGACTTCTGAGAGACACTGCCGCTCTGAGAGGCTCTTTTTATACCCAATCATGTTCCCAATTGACCTAATAAGTTGCAAATTGGTCCTCCAGCTGTTCCTTATATGTACGTTTAACTTTTCTGGCCTCTTATTGCTACCTGTGCTAACATTTGTGGAATGTGTAGCTCTCATGAAATCCAAAATAAGCCAATATTTGGCATGACATTTCAAAATGTCTCACTTTCAACATTTGATATGTTATCTATATTCTATTGTGAATAAAATATAAGTTTATGAGATTTGTAAATTATTCCATTTCTTTTTTACTGACAATTTGTACAGTGTCCCAACTTTTTTGGAATCAGGTTTGTATATGTAAATATATTGTAAAATGTAATTTATTCCTGTGATGCGATCATTTTGCAGTCTTCAGTGTCACATGATCTTCAGAAATCATTCTAATATGCTGATTTGCTGCTCAAGAAACATATCTGATTATTATCAGTGTTGAAAACAGTTGTGCTGCTGAGTATTTATGCAGAAACCATAATATACTTACATTCAAATGTTTGCATTGTTTGTGTTTAATAGAAATTTATATTATATTCAGCAAACTTTTATAATGTTACAGAAAATTCAGTTAAAAAAATGTTCTTTTGAACTTTCTGTTCAACAACGAAAACTGGGAAGAAACAAACGGGGGAAAACCTTTCTACTATATAGTAAGCAGCAAATACTGTTGATAGTTGATTTTTTTTTGTTTATTAACAATGATAGTAAGAAGTACCATTATTAATAACTGAGTACCAAAACATTCAAAAATCATAATGTTTCTAAACTTTTGACTTTTGAAGTACTGTACATAAAATACAGCTGGATAAAACAAAAACTGTGTCCGTCTTCATTTCAGGCTCCAAAGCAACAAAATGTGACTATTTTTAAAGTGGGATTTCTATACCCACTGTATATTTCGTGCTTGCTTACATTTCATGCTGATTAAGTTCAGCTATACAGAAAGTGCAGATGAGTTTATTTTTATTTCTCCTATTTGGATTTTGTCTATAAATATGTTTTTCTATGAAAAAGTCATTCCATTTATTGATAAATGAGTCTCACTGTGGTTTTGTGTGAGAAACTCGTTCATCTCCATTGGTGCTTTGGTTCCAATTCTAGTTCTGTTTTCAGAGGATTCGCAAACAAACGTATGCACAAAATGTATGTGCATACTGTATGCATACATATCTCTATTTGTATGAAAATACAAATGAGGTCAGCCTGTTAAAGAAGATTAAATTGTATTCTCAAATAATAGAATATTAATCGCCAGTAAATGTGGAGGATCATTACCAGGTTTTCATGATTTCAGAGAATTTATTAAGTGTTCACAAATATTTAAACACTAGGCAGAAGTCATTTAGACTTTATCAATATTTCATTTTCTGCTATCAAAGTGGAATTTGTCAGCAGAATTTGTTAATATTTAATGTTCTAGTTGCAATTACTGTACAATGTAGATTGTAAATCCTTGTCTTTTGACTCATTGTAACTGTGTTGCCTTGATATTTTTTTTTCCTTCGATACACATTTACATGAAAATAAACAACACTTCTACTCAGATATTGATTGTAAGAATTTTCAATGTTTTTAATTAAAAAAAAAACGCCCATAATGCGTAAAGGTACATGTTGATGTCTCTAATCCTGAAATTAGACAGGTAGATAAATGTGTGAGAGAAAGCTGCTTTATTCCACATCACATTCAATATGCTGAAACAGAGTGGAACTACAGAGTTACTTAAAAAATATTACTAATTAAAAAAATTCAATAAAATCTTGTTGAATGTTTTTGATTAAAAAGAAAAATACAAGATAAATCTTAAATATTTTGAAGAATATCATTGAAGACATTTATTATAACATTTTTATAATTTTTTAAAATAATATATAAACATATGGTTGTGGCATGTAAATGTACTGCATACAGGAATGACAGTCATTTTCACCCCAAACTCCATTATAGCTATAAGGAAGCCATTCTGAACTTTGCCTGACATGCTGCTAATAGACTGTCCGTGACAATTCTCTGCGCTTCTTTCAAGGTTGTGGCCTTGTGGGATATATTCTAACCAGTGTGATTAAATAGGAAGTTCCTTAAGTGGTTGGGTCTTTGTTGCAAAACACATGCACACTTCCCTCAGGCCTCTAATCCAGAGATGAATGTGTCATACTGCATGAGCACTTGTTTCTGGATGTGCATGCTTACATTATGCTTGTAATAATAATTCATTATTTTAATCACATTCAAGCTGGTCCACACTGATTGCTGGTCAATAATGTGCAACATTCAATAGTCCAGGAGAAAAATTCCTGTTAATATTCTCCAGTGATCAAACCGTTTGCTGATATGTTATTTAATTTGTATTACTGGCTATGGGGAAAATGAATGAGAAAGCTGCTTTACAAAGCGGGCAGTCACTGTAGCAGAGAAGATTGATTTCGGGCAGGATCACATGACTTCTTCTCCACTACCTGTCACTCTGTTTTCCTTGCTTTCTCTCTCTCTCTGTCCTTCTTTTAGCTGTACAGTGTACAGTGTACAGACACTTTTGAAAGCTGCTTCACACGCAACCGGCCTCGCATGTACAAACATGCACTGATATGGAGAGTTGCTGCAACCTTGAACTCTCCGTGCAGCTATCAGAGCATGGCTCCACACAGTAAAGACACAGCTGATGTGCAGTGATAACCCGCGGTATGCCTGCTAAAAGTGTTGCGGATGTTAGTTGGAAACTTTGCTTTAAAAATACATAAATAAATAAATAAATAAATAAGTGTACTTAATTGTACTGAATGTGCACTTGTAGAGTACTTCAAATCCTAAACGTGTCTATTTTTTAAAACTATACTTGAAGATAATAGAATATGAATCAAAAGTCCACTTAAGTGCACTTAAAGAAACTTTCATGACTTTAACGTACTTAACTACACTTTTACAAAATTGTGATTTGTAATAATGTTGAATTAAAAATGTTTACGTTAAATTACATTTTAAATGATTCCTTTTTAGTTTTGTTATGCTTTAAAGATGTACAGTTATTTTGTTAACATAGTAAAGAACACATTCAAAGAACTTGATTGTAATTTTATTTCACTTATTTTATATATCGTCGGGCCAATGGCGAGCAGCTAACTTAGTTAGCAACTATGGTTTTGGGAAAAGCTCCCCTGATTGGATGTTCAGTTTAGCAAACGAGTCAGAGAATTAAAACAAAATTGTTTAAAACAAGCATGTGAATGAAGGTGGTACAGGGGAATGTTTTCATAACAACATGAGCTGCTTAAAATTATTAAAGTTATTAACGTTACTGATATTCAAAATGATAAGCAAACGCTGCTTTGTTTACATTTCGTATATCTGCGTTTATCTCGTATATCTTTGTTTCGGTTTCTCCTTTTGAATGATGAATATATACTATTTAATAGCTGCTGATATGAACAGCTCGTTCATCTTAGGCATGTACAGAATGTTAGTTTGCTGTCGGCTGTAGTCTGTGCGGAGTGTTCCAGTGCAGCCTTTTGGTCTAACGCTGCCGACGCGAGGCTACAACACCGTCGGCTTTCGTCACCGCTAGTTCTTTGAAGATGGCTTGATGTGTCCCGGCCTTAAAATTAATACGTTTCCATTAGGGGTGTGCACGGATAGTCGAACATTTGAATATTCGTTCTGCTCTAATTATTCGATAAATAAAAATTATATTCAAATTTCAAAAAAAAAAAAAAAAAAGTTCACAATAAAACCTAATTTGGTCACTTTCTGTGATTCTCCACGGGATATTTGAAGATGTATGCAAGCAAAAAAAAATTAATGAATGATTAAGGGGCCATTCACATATCGCGCCTAAAAACGTGTGGAAAACGCTAGGCGCGCCGCTTTCTCCTTCTCCAAAACGCTCGGGCAGAAACGCTCCTGAGGCGTCTGCCGTTGCTAAGCAACAATGACATGCTCTCTCCATTTAGACGCGGAAATTTCAGCAAAGGATAAATGGATTTGCAGCACAGAAAAATCGCTTTCAGTAGCTCTGCTACTAAATTTATTTCAAAATGGCACTCCATATATAGCTATGATCAGCTTTTCCTTCATCTTGGCTGAGCTTTCAACGTTATTACGGGAAAGATGAAGCTGATTGGTTAGTTCCTGTCACATGACCTGCGGTGCACTTGCGGCATTCTGAAAAGTTGAGATGTTTTTAACTCGATGCGGTGCGGACGCGCCTGGAAAAAATTAGCGCGTCGCACCGCATGCACTTTGCGACCGCATCGCTTCCATTATGAGCGCGCAAACCACGCGCCTACATTGGAAATAACGAACTTGAGCATGCAAAAGACGCGATATGTGAACGCCCCCTAAAAGAACTGCGGTCTTCTACAGTACTTCAAATATGCCGTGGAGAATCACAGAAAGTGACCAAATTCAAGAACATTGTTGCGGCATCTCTCAAGCAACGAATAAACACCGCTAACATGGAGAATGCAGTGAAAACTCCTCTTCTCGCGTCTGCCCTAGACCCTCGACACAAACATCTCAAGTTTCTCTATGAAAACATGAGAGAAGTAAGAAAAAAAAAAATTTTTTTTGAACATTATCAGAACATTTTCCTTGAAGCGAGTGGTGCGGGTGCAGCCACCAACGATGAAGAGGATGCAATGCCCACTCGTCGGAAAAGGCTGAGCCAGTTCTTCAGCGATGATTACAGAGAGTCCAGCCGAGACGAGTGGGAACAGTTCTTGCTGGAGCCATGTATTCCATGTATTCCACCAGATGAGGATCCCATTCAGTGGTGAAACGAAAACACGAAGCGCTTCACAAAACTTATTCGCTTAGCACACCGTTATTTGTGAGTCCCTCCAACGTCCGTGCTGTCAGAGCGCATTTCCTCCGCGGTCGGCCTTATTGTTAACAGACTAAGGAGCCGACTTTCCCCCGATCATGTTTACATGCCCGTATTTCTTAACAAGAACATGTAAAACCATAGAAAAAAAAGCAAAAAAGATTTGCTGACAGTTTAAAAGTTTCAAAGTTAAGTGTAGGCTACGTTTTACAATACCTAATTGCTGCAGGATGCTTTATGTTTTTTCTTTGTTCACTTTTTTTTGTTTTTTTGCTTTTAATCTGTACTTTTGTTTGTTTGCATGCATTGTTAAAGGTTTTCAGCTACAAAACACGATGTGTAATGTTCAAGCTTATTGTGTGTAAGCTTGTTCAAAATGACGGAAACAATAAATGTTGCTGAAAAATAACGTCTGTCTCATTAAACTTAATTTAAATAAACGAATATTCGAATATTCGTTTTTTGTGAGCTCAAATATTCGAATGTGATATTTGCGGAAAACGGCCATCCCTAGTTTCCATCCTCATCTTCATTCTCTGTGAAAAATACTGAATTTCAAAGGACGTAACCCCTTACAGAAATGTCTGTGACTGGCTAACTTCATCACACTGTATTCAATCCCTCCTGTACACCTTTAGCAGGGCTATGGAAGGTTTTTGCATTATCAATATCTTTACATCCACTGAGCTTGACAAACTCACTGACATCTTTATCCAACAGCTGTATTGCTCTTGTGTTTGCTGGACAGACATGAGATGATGATGAGGATGATGATACATGTTAAAGGCATTGAGGGGAAATCGTGATTTCAAATCCGGATGTTTCAGAAAGGTAGAAAAGAATAATCTATATTTTAGTTAGTTTTGAGTTCTGAAACGTGCAGTATGTTTTTTATTGCAGACTAACCTCTCAGTTGTGTACATCTAAAACATTTAGATTTTTCATTAAATTACCACTTTACGATATAGTTTTCCCCTCCAAAAAAATAAAATAAAACATAATTGGAAAAGTATACTTTTAAAAATACTATAATGCTACCAAAAAATTTAGTTTAGCTATTCCTCAGCTACATGCTGTTGTAGTTGATGTAGCCTCCCTAAATTATGTGAACATTTGCCAATGTGTTTTACTTTCACACAAGCTTCAATGATAAACACATGGAGTTTAGGACTCATAAAGCCCTTTTTTTGGTTTCATCAAATCTATCCTCTGCTAAATTATCACACTTGCTGTCAAAAGAGAGGTTTTGGCTGCTTGACAGCACAAAAAACCCAACAATTTTCTAGCCACAATAATGATGGGGTCACTACCACTGAATCAGTCCAAACACACTATCACTCAGAGCGCAGCTCAGTAAATGGCCGATTGTTGATAGATGGTGAGGTTAGAAGTTGCTTTGTATGCGTGCCTCTATTTTCCCATGTTCTTGGCTGCGGGACCTCAGCCTGGGTTTGTGCATGCGGCTGCCAATATTGGTCTACAGGCCTTAGTCAGAATGTCAGAAGTGTGTGGGAGTTGAGCAGAGTTCAGTTCCTACTGCGTTCCCTCTCTCTCTGCACATTGTGAAATCATCTCATAATGTGCTCCTTTGTTGGGGTTCTTAGCCCATATGTGGTGCACTGAAGGAATTATTGTGCAGTCCTAAAGTCAGTCAACTGCTTGAATGTCGTTTAAAATAGTTGGGAGTAAAGCCAGACTGTACGGTGAGCTGAGTCCACTGTAAACTTCGGCATTATGACAGTAAGCATTTTTAGTTGTGAAGACAAGAAAAGCTTAGGAGAGGATTTTATGGCTGAGATCCGCACGGAGGTGACTCAGACGAAGAGTGTGCACCAAAAATAGCTTGTACTAGTTCTCAGTATTCAGGCTTTTGCATTAAGCACACAAACTTCTTTATCGCTCTCTTGTTGGTTATGAAAAGATGTTTTGTTGAACAAGTGATCTTGTTCGATTAAGAGACAAACAATGGTGTCTGAGCCCAAAATTAACCCCTGTGTCCCATGTTCCCACGGGAGATTAATTGCATACAAATTTAAATGAAGTGTTCAGGGAAGCATTATGGGAACTTGAGGCACGTTGAGCAGAATCATAACACAAAAGAAATCCAAAGTTCAAATATCATCCTACATTCCCGTTTTGATTACAGCTTCCGGAACTATTTGGAATTTTGAACACAGAATTTACATTCATATTTTGTGTTTGTTAGGCAATACTGGAACATGTTCATAATTTGACATTTGATTTTATGTATACAACCATTCGGTTTGAGATAGGTATATGTTTTTATATATATATATTTCATGTTCACCAAGGCTGCATTATTTGATTAAAAATCCAGTCAAAAACAGTAATGTTTTGAAATATTATAAATTTTAATCTATTGTACGTTTTTATGTGATGCAAAGCTGACTTTTCAGCAGTCTTTACCCCAAGGTTTAGTGCCACATTTGTTTTAAAGAACAGTGAATATATTGCTTAATTAGAATAATTGAAGTGTATGTTTTATATTGCACTTTGTATAGCCTTTTTGGCCTTTTTGAGATCAGCTATGCAGTGTGTTATTTTTATTTATTTATTTTTTGGGGGTTTCTGAATGCATTCACATGGGGGCAGCTGATCCCGGATCAGCACAACAGAAAAAACCTCAATCAGGATTTTCCCTACATAAATCCTACTGGGCCAAGCTATATGCCTGAAATCATTTAGTGGTCAACAGCATGGCTTATCTGAGCCATATGAGGCAGCTGTGCTGTTGAGGGAAAGACAGATGTTGAGATGGATAGAGAGAGAGAGAGAGAGGGAGAGAGAGAGAGAAACCAGGAAACAGCTCGCCATGCCACAGGAGTCGTCTCTAAAAACAGGAAGGCAACTTGTTCCCTGCTTATGGGCCGTTTCCTGTGGCAAGGGACTTGGGGGGCCAACTGTGGGCTTTGACATTTTACTGAGAAGTTGCATAACTGGAAACGACCATTTATGGGTTGAAGAGGAAGCTGGACTGGCAGCTTTTGTTCCAATAATACCCTTTTCATCAACAAGTAGCCGTTTTTCTTTACAATTTTGAATAAATCACTGTTATTATTATTTATTTATTTTTTAATGTGTGGCTTTTACAGTGGAAAACAGCAGCTGTGGTTGTTAGAAATTTACCATAAAATATGCCCCTTTTTACAAGATGTAATATACGTCTCAGGTGTCCCCAGAATGTGTCTGTGAAGTTTCAGCTCAAAATACCCCACAGATATATTTTTTTTTATATAATTTTGAAAATGGCTATTTTGAGTGTGAGCAGAAACACACAGTTTTTTCGCCATGTATCTTTAAATGCAAGTGAGATCCTGTTCCCCGCCCCCTTTTCCAGAATAGAGCTGTGCCTTTAAGTCTCATAGTCTCGTACCTCGGATAGTCTGACAAAACAAAACATCCGTTTGGTTTGAATTATTTTATATATCACGCTGAAGTGCACCATCATGCGTTTTGTAGATATATCAGTTTAAACTTCTGATAAACAGTTTTCTTAGCACAAACATCTGAAGCACAGAACAGAAAGCGGCTGTCACACGGCATGTGAGCACTAAATTAAGCTCTTTTTCATGTCTTGTTGCACTTAAACGGTCAAATACACACAAGTCTGTGTCAAAAACACATAAGTTACAAAAACACAGTTGTTTATGTCTGTGAAGGTAAACAGCTGGGAAAGAAATTACATTTTTATATTAGATCTGTGTATTAAATGACGGCAGCATAATATGCAGTGCATACTGCTGTCTACACTTTTATTATGACCAAAACAATACATAAAAGCTGAAAATCACTCACTGCTCTGTCTGAATAACTTTTGCAACTTTAATAAAAAGACATTTCTTACTTGAATGCTGCTTTTAAATGCTCTAGCGTGAAGATAAACAGGTTGGATTGTGTGCGCTCCATTTAGGGCGGGTCTCTGCTAATACGGGGAGGTCAGTAAAAAGTTGTGGGCTGGGCCTGAGTAATGTGACATCACTTTGTACAGATTCTGCGAATGGCTTGTTCTGCTTATGATTGATGGGGATTAAAAAAAGGAATGGGATGATTTTTTTCAATATAGGGTGGTTGTGTTAACACACTGCCAACACACATTTATGTTCAAACAGCATATAAATTGAATTTTGCATAATAGGTTGCCTTTAAAATTATTTTAAATTTAACTAAAATTATGTTGATACTGAAATACTGTTAATATGCCAATTTACTAAAATCAGCATTTTTCAATTTTGTATTAAAGATAAAGCCAAATAATAAAAAAGCCAAAAAGTTTATCCAGAGTTAAATATTAAAGGGTTAGTTCATTGAAAAATCAAAATTATGTCATTAATAACTCACCCTCATGTTGTTCCAAACCCGTAAGACCTCCGTTTATCTTCGGGACACAGTTTAAGATATTTTAGATTTAGTCTGAGAGCTCTCAGTCCCTCCATTGAAACTGTGTGTACGGTCTACTGTCCATGTCCAGAAAGGTAAGAAAAACATCATCAAAGTAGTCAATGTGACATCAGTTAGAATTTTTTTGAAGCATCGAAAATACATTTTAGTCCAAAAATAGCAAAAACTACGACTTTATTCATCATTGTCTTCTCTTCCGTGTCTGTTGTGAGAGAGTTCAAAACAAAGCAGTTTGTGATATCCGGTTCCCGAACGAATCATTCGATGTAACCGGATCTTCTTGAACCAGTTCACCGAATCGAACGGTATCATTTTAAACGGTTCGTATCTCCAATACGCATTAATCCACAAATGACTTAAGCTGTTAACTTTTTTAATGTGGCTGACACTCCCTCTGAGTTCAAACAAACCAATATCCCGGAGTAATTTACTAGTAATTCCCGGAGGAATTTAGTTCATTTACTCAAACAGTACACTGACGGAACTGCTGTGAAAAGAGAACTGAAGATGAACACCGAGCCGAGCCAGATAACGAACAAAACATTGAGTCAATCTCGAGTCAAAAATCGTTTCTGTCAGACGCGTCCGATTCGAGAACCGAGGAGCTGATGATACTGCGCATGTGTGATTCAGCGTGAAGCAGAATGACACACAGAGCGTCTGAACCAAACTGATTCTTTTGGTGATTGATTCTGAACTGATTCTATGCTAATGTTATGAGCGCGGGTAAACCGAAGGCATGAATCAAGGGCAATCATAGAGGGAGTGTCAGCCACATTAGAAAAGTTAACAGCTTAAGTCATTTGTGGATTAATGCGTATTGGAGACGCGAACCGTTTAAAACGATTCAGTTCAATTTGGTGAACTGGTTCAAAAAGATCTGATTACATCGAATGATTCGTTCATGAACCGGATATCACAAACTGCTTTGTTTTGAACTCTCTCACAACAGACACAGAAGAGAAGACAATGATAAATAAAGTCGTAGTTTTTGCTTCTTAAACTGTGTTCCGAAGATAAATGTAGGTCTCACGGGTTTGGAACGACATGAGGGTGAGTTATTAATGACATAACTTAGATTTTTCGATTAACTAACCCTTTAATATAGACCACCATCACGGTAACACAGATAACACTAAAATAGTGATATGACGTGACTTGTGGCCAAGTATGGTGTCCCATACATAATTTATGCTTTGCATTTTTCCCTTTCAGGTGCACACACACAGCATTGAGTAGTGAACACACACACAAACTCGGAGCAGTGGGCAGGCATTTTTTGCTCTGGCCCCCGGGAACATTAACTTCCCTCAACTCCAATCCCTGCAGCTACCCAGACTCAAACCCGCTACCTTTGGGTTACAAGTCCGACTCTCTAGCCATTAGGCATTAGCCATAATGCAATAAGAATTCATTTAACAACATAGGATATATTATAAAATCTGTTCATAACTGGTAAGATAAAAACTAACAATATTTCTCTATGAAAAAGCTTCAAATTTGTGCTGGGAATGTTGGTTTGACATTTTTTCATTATAAAGCTGTCTTTTCTTTTCTTTTCCTTTTTTTGTCAATTTAACAGCATTTTACTGTCAAATAACATGAAATGTCCTATTAGGTGTAATACCCTATCCCATTGCTGTCCACTTACCATTAACCAATTAGATTTTTTATTGGAACATTTTTACAGTCTTTTACCATTAAGATTACAGTATTAAAGATTAATTTTTAAAGCTAAAACTAAAATAAAAATAATTGGATTACATTTTACGAAAGAATACTGAAAATACATATTTCATAAAAAGAAAATAGGGCTATGCAAAAATCTCATCAGTAAAGACGCTCCTGTAATTAGAAGTATATCTCCAGCACGTGCGTTAATATCAGGGTTCCCAGGTTTTCACAACAAATCCAGCCAAGTTGCTTCTCAAAACTAGTCCAAAACTAGCCCAATCGCGTTTCCAGGAGGTTCCCCGATAAAAATTGCATCCTGGGGTTAAAATATATGTTTTTTGGCAGGGTTGTCTTGGTAAAATTTGCATTTTAGGGGCTAAATATCACGTTATTGGTATTGGGGTCGCTTCAACCCGCGGAATTGAAAAACAACCGCGGACTTGGCAACACTGGTTCAGGAAGAGCGCCATTTACTACACAGAGCCGTAGTCCACCGACAAGCTACACAAAATAGCTTTCAATATCGACAAAGAATCGCCTGCCATTTTAAAATTGATCTTTTGTAGATTGTCAGTGAAGTACAGCTCTGTGTATTAAAGGCCAACCAGTGTTGCCAAGTCTGTGGTTGTTTTTCATGTCCACGGTTTGAAGCAACCCCAATGCCAATAACGTGATATTTAGCCCCTAAAATTCGAATTTTACCAAGGTAACCCTGCCAAAAACATGTATTTTTATCGCCCGGAACGAAACACGATTGGACTAGTTTTGAGAAGAAATTGGGCAGGTTTTTTTTTGAAAACCTGGCAACCCCGATCTGAAAGCACTGGAGATATACTACTAATCACAGGAGTGCCTTTGCTGATGAGATGCGCATGAAAATCGCATTTGATTTTTTGCACAGCCCTAAAAGAAGAATACAAAAACAAGATATAAAAGTGTTTTCAAAATTAAGACAAATTGAGCAGCTGTATTTATACATCATCTTAAATATGTACAGGCAGCCAAAAAGTAATTCCAGAGAAAAAGATCTGGCATCATTTGTTTATAGATGGCACATATTTTGCTGTTGAGTAATCTGATACAGTGACATTTTTGTAAGTGTGACTCAAGTTTACATTTTCTGAGGCCACTGTTTCAGGGCAAAAGATCTGGGATAAATAGCTGCATCTCTTTTTTGCTTGTAATTTACAGTTCTGCAGTGCATCTTAGAACCTGGTCAGCAGTAGATTTGGTTATCAAGTTCTCACTATTGAAAGAGTGAACACAGCTGTTCCTACAGCTTAACAGACGGACTTCTGCTGGCATGGCATGAGCCGTGGGGTTGAGCTTTAGTACAGTAATCTGTTATACTTCCTATCAGGGTGCAGCTTAAAATATGATTTCCCCTCCTACACGCTCAGACTGTCTCATCTTGCAGATTCTTTGTCCTCCTGTCTCCCATCTCTGTTCTTCTGCACATGGCTCAGTTACCAGGAGAGTTTCCTACGCCAAGCATTACTTCTAATATTGCTCATTTTAAAGGTTAGGGATTTGGACACAACCTTCGCTTTCATAAAGTGAACGTTGTCCTAATTCTGAGAATCTAAATATTTAGGGGCGTAAATGGGACGGTTCATCACAATACAATATGATATAGATTCTCATACCCAGCGATACGATATTTGCAGATACCTCAAATAATTCTACGACATGATTACAATATGATTTGATTTAGCAGTGGATGATAGTATGTACCTATTTTGAACAAGCAGTTACATTTTTATTCACAAATGCAACCAAAATATTTAATATGAACATTTATCTGAAATTTGGGACATTCAAAATAAATAAATAAATAAATACACGTTATTTTAATAATAAAGTCAAGAAAGTCTTTCAGACTGTGCTAAATGTGCAATGTGTAAAATATAATTTTTGAGTGTAAATCCTCAATAAGATTCTCATTAAAGCAGAAAAGTAAACATAAAAAGAAATTAGAAAAATAAAACTTATTTTTATTTGAGACCTTATTATTTTTTTTATTTTTTTTTTGCTGATTAATCCTTATTACATTTACAAAATTTAGTCAGTCAAGAGCAGTAAGATATTTGTTTGTTTTTTGACAAAAGAAAGTTATTTTAAGTCTGCTTTCACTTCGAGACAGAATTCTACTGATACACACTTGATTTCTTTCTTAGCTGTTTACATTAAAATATAACTCATTATGTTTACTAGGATATTTGCTAAGACGTGCGTTTTGATGTAATATTTGTTCACCCAAGCACAAAAAAAGAAACGAAAGAGAACTCAATTAAGTACTGTGGCTCTCTGTGTTCATGCTTCAGATGTGAACGTACAGAAAACTCACACAGCGCTTGAATGTTTCGTCAACAGTTTTTTTATAATTGCCCTGGGCCTTCAGGCAGTCCTAATTATCGAGCCCAGACAGGGGAGTTTCGCTGAGAATGCAGGCATTGGCAGTAATGCATAGATGTGGACAGTTGCAAAATAAAGGTGCCTGTATATACTACAAGGATCGATTTTTTTACATGCTACATTGAAACATCGTATTATTAGACATTTGATCGATGTATAAATCCATATCGATGGATCGTTACACTCCTATCAATGTTTAACATTGTGCTGTCCATGAATGATACCTAAAATCAAGCACCTTAAATGTATTTATAAAAATAATGTTGCTTGACTTATGTCTGTTGAATGAGAGAATGAGGAAAAATTGAATGAGTAGAGAACAGAAATGGTGATAGACTGATTTATCTGCTGGACAATCCAATCTGATATTTTACCAATTGGAGATTATTGACATAAATCAGTGCTCATAATGCACATTTTCTGTTTTCATATATATATATATATATATATATATATATATATATATATATAATTATTATTTTTATTATTATTAAAACCAGTGTTAATTTAGTTTTAGATATTTTATGTATGTTTCATTTACTATCATTAAAAGTTCATTATAATGCAAAATAAATAATGCATTGTATTTATATACAATAACAACTTTAAATTTGCAAGAGCTCAAATATAAGCACAAATGAAGCAAGAAATAATAATAATTCAAAAGAATAACCTAAGAAATGTAAATATATATGACTTAAAACCTGACTTAAAATTGATATTCAGCTTTAAAATATTAATAAATATTTTTACAATATATTCTAATATTTGGATATAACAAGCACCTCAACCTAGTCTCATAAAGTTTACAATACAGTCACAAAAAATAAAAATAAAATAAATTGCCTTATAGAACTTTGAACTACAATTTGGAGAACATATTGCTACAAAAAAAAAAAAAACACCTTGAAAGAAACTTTGGTAACACTTTATTTTAAAGTGTCCTTGTAACACATTACATTTACTTAATATAATAATAACAATTAATTGTGCATACTTTCACGCAAGTATCCCTAAACCAAACTCAAATCCTAACCCTAACTATATAGTAAGTACATGTAGGCCTGGTTTCATAGACAGGGCTTAGCCTAAACCAGGATTAGACCATAGTTCAATTAGGACATTTAAGTAATTCTTATAAACATGCCTTAGAAAAAAACATTACTGGTGTGCATCTTGAGACAAAACAAAGGCACTGATATATTTTAAGATCAATCAGTACAAGTTTCTTTCATTTGAAACAACTCAGACTTGCATTTTAGTCTAGGACTAGGCTTAAGCCTTGTCTGTGAAACCGGGGGGTAGTTAATTATTATTACTCAGTACTTCTATGTGTAATTACACTGTAACAAAGACACCTTAAAATAAAGTGTAAGTGAAACCTTAAAAGCTTGTACTTAATGGGCAACCAATGCAAATCAGCTAAAACAGGTGTAATGTGGTGTATGATATACAGGATCATATTTCATTGGCATTGCTCTTTAGATATCTGCGTTGGCATCAGCATAAAAAATAAATGTTTGACTAACCAGATTATCATAGACTTACAGTAGGACTCTTTTGACCTGTGGCAATAAATAACCACCTAGCGACCACCCAGAACACTTTTACTACTTAATATCAAAACCTTAGGGCAGGGTTCCTCAAATCTTGCCCTGGAGGTCCAATGTGCTTCAGAGTTTAGCTCTAACCCTAATCAAACACTCCTGAGCATGCTAATCACTGCTAATCAATGTCTTTATTAGAAAGTCACAGGCAGGTGACTTTGATCAGGGTTGGAGCTAAACTCTGAAGCGCATTGGACCTCCAGGGCAAGATTTGAGGAAGGGGGCCATGGGGACCTCAGTATCAGTGCAGGAACTTTTGTATGGGCAAATCATGACTAAATTCACACAGTATCTGTACTTTCTAGTTGGCATACCCACGTTAGATGTGGTTTTCACACATTTGTCAGAACCATCTCTGCGCTGGTTAATGAGAGGGAAACGAGACTGTAGAAGAGATTAAACTCTGTTCTCAGGCCTGCTGAGGTGCATTCAGGCAAACGAGCATCCGTGTCGGAGCTGCCACTAAATTAAACCTTTTCAGCCTGATTGCCTGCCTGACAGATCGCTCCAAGAGAATCAGTCGAGAAGAGCTCTGAGAGCTAGTGGGAGGTCTTTCTCTCAACGGTTCTTTCCTAATCCGGTTCTCAAAGTGAACGAGAAAGAAGGGCCAGGTTGGGTCTATAGGAAAAGGGTAGCTTTTGTGTGTGATAGAAACAATGAAATTAAACACCCAACTAGTACACAAGGGCAGAAATTGCCCACTGAACCTGGAACAGAGGTCTTTTGTAGCAACTATTGTGAAGGAGATAGCCCAGGGCTTTTGTTCAGCACAGCTCAGTCAAGCAGCTCCCAGCCAGCGGAGCAGCACATTGCCTATATTTCACATTTACCAAAGACACAAATCTATCATTAGGAGAGTCAAGCATTAATTTCTTTTTCACTTGCTTGATTGAAACCCTTCCAATATTGCTTAGTACACCTTTGATGGTTTATAATGGCGAAAAGACTAATTAAAAACTTTTTAAAAATTCTTCAAAAGAAAGCCTTACTGAGTGGCATAATTGTTTGCATTTGGTTATAATTATTTTCAACATATTTTGGCCACTTAATCAGAGTCATGTGAGGAGCTCTGCACACCCTTATGACTGTGTGTCAGGGTCAACAAGTCTTTTAAAATATCATAATATAATGACTAGTGTCAAGTATAAAATGTTATATGGAGTCCAAAACCTACAGACATATAATATTATTATTTGTGAATTCATGATATTTGTAAATAAAACTTTTTAACCTGAAAACACATAAAAAAATTTGAAAATAACAATTAAGATATGCAAAATTCATATAGTCAAGGTGTTAGGAAAATGTTTTTATTGTTTACCTAGTTACACCACTTAATTTAATTAATATAATAATTATTTTATAATACATAAAGGTTTTCTACAATTGAAAAACAAACAAACATTAAAACGGAGTACATTTTTACAAATTTTAAGAATGTTTATTATTATTATTATTATTATTAATAATATATTTACAAAAAATATATAAACTCTATTACTGTTAATTATATATATTAACTACTATTGATTGATTGATTAGATAAATGCTGAAGTGATTATTGTTTTGAACATAATCACATCAAATAACACTGGAGACCTGATGCTTTGATGTGTGCTTCAGCACTGGGGGGATTTTTCATCGACTGTCCTTAGAGATGAAGGTGACGTAAAGATTGAGGGTGACAACAGTGTCATATCCAGGGCATGCTAAAAAAAAATGATAAAACGGCACTACAGATATGGCCATTGAATGTGACGGCCTGTCATGCTGAGTTTGATGGACTCCTTAGTGACTTTAGTGCGTGTTTGCGTGTGTGTGTCGTTTTTGGGAGGCTGGTGCCATGACATTGTCTTGCTGTGGGGTTTCAGCATGTTAATGTTTGTGTGTTTCTCTTGGTAGTTCTCATAGAGCACCTCAGATCACCCACTGCCTTTGTGTACCACGATTTTACATTATAAATTCACTTTCAGTATTTGCAATAGATTAAACTCAGATCTCAGCCCGCTCTGCTCTATGGACAAACTAGTTTTTTAATGCAAGATAACAAGTTGCAGTTGTGGAATGTTTAACCAGAAGATTTTGTGAAATACTGTGCGAGGCATAAAAACCCAGCCATTCAGGACACATTTGATGGTTAATATACAGTTGTGTGAGATTTAACAATTACACACACAAGTACAATTTCTTTTTTTCTCTTTTTATTAATACTAAATTGAAAATATTACTTTAAAAGACATTTATTTAGATAGCATTTAGTCATTCTTAAAAGAAGAACATGTGAAGTACTTGTTGATAATAAAGTGACCAAAGACATCACATTCAGTTTGCACAAAAAAACAAAAAAAAATGAAAAAATGAAACAAAATGCAGACATTGAAGAAAAGATGACAAACAAAGCAATTTTTTTTTCTCTGAAATCATTGCTGAAAACAGCCCTATCCTCAGAGCATGCCAGCACTGGGAATCCTAATGAGATCTGCACACATTATTTAACAATGTCTTCTCTTTTTCTTCCATTTTCTACAATACGAGTCTGTCAGCTCCAGAAAAAAGAGGTGCTGAGGACACACATATTGCTTTCTTGGCTAGTAAATGTGGTCAGCTCAGCTCTGGATCTCTGGGTTCGATGTGATTGTGCGATTCAGCACAGCCGTGGACAGACAGGGGAAATGAGATGCTGTGAGTTACTGTTTAATAACACACGGCCCATAGTAAACATAACGGATGCTCGATATCTTCAAAGAGCTGTATTATCGGCCCTCACGTTCTGTCTCTCTTGCTCTCTGAGGCTTCATGATGGAGCTGCATGCCTCTCTTCGCTCCCCTCCTCTCCCTTTTTCATATGCTGCTGATCTTTCTATTCTTTTCCTCCCTTTTTCTCTCCAGGGAACTGCCTCAGTCTCTGAGAGAGAAGGTTCTGCTCTTTTTGTGCGCTGCTGCAGGCATCTCTCGTATTTAGTATGCAAACGTACAGTACATACATTACATCGTTTTATCGCAGATTTTCAAACACATACACCCACAAAGGAAAGCAGTGCTAGATCTATATCAACCGTGCTTGTATCTGACAGTCTGTTAAAGGCAAAATTTCACTCAAAAATGAAAAGCCATCTTTTACTCACCCGCAACCCCCAATGATGTTCTCTTTTCCCACAGAACTCAAAAGGAGAACATTTGTTTCCGTGCAATTTCAAAAACCTAAAATATATCATACAATATCATAAAATCATAATATAATGAAATCAATGGTGTGCTGTATCCCATATCTGATACACCATTTTTTGTGAGGAATGGAGCAATATCTGTACTAGCTTTGCTTAATTAGTTTATGTGAGAAGAAGCAATGTCCCTTTGTTGAACAGGTTGACAAATGTATTGTGAATGATTTGTTCACATTCCCAAATTTGATTTATGTGCACTCTTTAAAATAAAGGTTCTTTATTGGCATCTACAGTTCCAAGAAGAACATCCTTTGAACCCTTCAATTACACAAAATGTTATTTAGATTTTTTTTTTTTAAATGTTCTTGCACTAAGAAAAACAAAATTGTTCTTATGACACTGCAGCAAAAACCCTCATTTTAAGAACCTTTATTTTTAAGAGTATGAAGCTACCAATAGTAGACACACAATCCCAGATGATTTGGTGTTGGAGTTCATATTGAACTCTTTGACTTTTTGACTGCAGACTTTGGTATCTTGGCAAATCTGAGCACCTCTTCTGAAATTCTGAACCTTTTCTCAAGAGAAACACCAGAGAAACTGGACTACATCAGAAATCCAGAGGCAGTAAAACTCTGACACCTTGTATTCCTTTTCACACAAATTTACCTAGTTTTGTTTAATAAAGCATAATTTTTGCACAATTACTTGAAGAACATCATGTTATGACTTCAAGACAATGCTGGGAGATTTGAAAAATGATGCTTTTGAACGTTCGTATTTAGCTTCATATCTATGGGTTTTCATGGGCAGTAGGTTCATGGGGAGTAAGGAGATGTACTTGAGAGGCGAGGAGCTTTGGTTTGAATCCCGTGTAACCACGCTTCAACAAAGCAGTTCTAATCTGCCCATAAGGAAGGTCAAATGGCACAGTTGCATTAACAAATGTGTTTCTTTACATGTTTTGCATTTGTTAACACTATTTTGTAGGTTTAGGGTTGGGTTTGGTTTAGGGCATATTTCCAACACAATAGACTATTTACTTTTTCCCCAGATATTTGAATTCTGAACCACCGCGATACGTACCAGAAGCAGCATAATAAAAACACAGCAATACCCACCTATTTCAACGTAATAGAAATGTGCCAGGGTTCACGAATTGAACCAGTGTTTTAGTGCCACTCAGTAGACATTTATTTTTGAAACTGCAGCGAAATGTGCATTAAGGAACAGTACGTAAAAACGGTGTTAAACAAAAAGTGCACAGAGGTGTGTATTTTTATTAAACCAAGTTGGATACTTCTTTTCTACAGGTTACACGTAGGATAGTAATGATTAATGATGTTTCAGCATAGTTTGGAGGACATGTTTTGTTTCCATATTTGGTTCAAGAGAATCTGTCAGAGCAATAAAATTATGGCAAGAACAGCGAGCTCCACAAGTAATTTCCACCATGGCAACTCATGTGTACAGACCTTAATAACAACAAAGAATCTGGATTAATGTTCTCTGTTTTCCTCCCTCCATCACTTCTTCATCCACATTCCCAGTGGAATGAAAACATTTTATTTATTTTTTTCTACTTCAATGAGCCAGTTACCAAACATATCTATCTGTTAAAATAATATATGAGATCGGAGCAGCCCTACTATGCAGTGGTATGCTATATAGTTTGTAGAACCCTTCAGTACAGTTGGTAATTTTTTTATATATATATTTGGGGGGGGGGGGGGGGGGGGGGCTAGACATAGTCTCAGAAAAATCTTTCCAGGAATCTAATTTTTCATGGTATCTTCTTCAGATTTTAAATATAAACTCGACTTTCAACCCATTACTTTTCTAAATTGCTCCAGGACTGATTTCATGTATTTTTATATAAAAAAAAATAAAAAAAATGCAGTGTGGTAAAAAAATTTCAAGGCACTTCAGTGTCTATAACTTTAAATATTTTTGAGCATTATCAAATCTGGTTGATAAAAAGTAAAGCCCAAATGGTCTTCTTTCCAAAGACACCAAAATTATGTTTGTAACACTCAAGTAGGAAACTGTTACAATTATAAGTTAGGTAGAGCACTTTCAGCTGTGAGTCCCATAATGGGGGGTGCTGGCTATCAGGTTAAATATAATTTTGCGTGATCTTTATAGCCATAGTAAAAGCAACAATATATATTTTACCTTTAAACTTACAAAACTAAACTAAAGTAAACTTACCTTAAAACTGTGAACCAACATCCATAACACTCGCCATGTTTTTGCTGTCACATCGTATATGTACACTGGACACGACAAAGCTTGAAAATCATTTGAACATTGTGTCAGCAAGTCATTAAAAAGAACGAGTCAGCAGATTCTATTTAGTATTTTTCGCGCTGTGCCAGATTGAGTGTAGACAGCATCACTGATTATAATAAGTTGTAATGTATTTTGTTGTGTCGCACGGCACTGCTCGCGTCCGGTGTAGACACGATGCAAGTTAATGTCACTTTCTGATGCTGCGTTTGAATTTTCATGCCACTTTATTTGAAATTAGCATGGGCCAAACATTTTTCTCTCACGGGCCACCTATTGAGGAACCCTGATATAGAGGATGTATGTAGCAACTCACATCTGTTGAGATATTAATTAAAAACACAAAGCGCAAACAGTCAAGGAATTCCCATTGGAAGCTGGTTATAAACTGCTTCTCTCTGGTCCGGTGGATTGTCTGAGTTATTAAGCTGTGAGAAGCTGTCTAAAACACCCGATCCTGATCTGATTTCTTCAGTTTTTATGGCTTTCATGAGAAACATTGTCCTGTCCGTTTGTGGACATGCATAATTCTTTTTTTTAAATCTAAAATCGTTTAGTGTGTCATCAAAGACACTGGTAGGAAATATGAGCAGAACTAACATTTTTATGCGATATATAATGTTTGGCTGTAGTTTGAATCTGCATGCATACCCCGTGGCTTGAAACTATTTTAAAGTTTAATTAGGCCTACAGAATAACACAAATAAAGTGTTCCGGTTACTCAAGCAGTATTGCATGGGGCTAGAAATGCCAAGGTTATGGGTTTCCAGAGAATGCATGAACTGATTAAATGTATACCTTGAATGTAATGTAAATAGCTTTGGATTAGGCCCCTGGCAGATGTGTAAGGATTAACTAGCATTAGCATTGTTAGCACTCTGATCTACTGTTGATTATAATATTCCATGTATGTTTGGTTTTCTGTTGTGTCATTGTGTGCTATTTATTAGGGGTGGACGATACAGCCTCAAAATTATATCACAATATTTCAAGAATTTTTGCGCTGATATTTATGACGATAAAAAAAAAAGACAAAAAAAAAACAAAACATGGAACAGCATTTTATTGGTGATTGCAGCTGTCAGGCAGCAGCATGTATTAGTGCAAACAAAATGAAGGGCATTTTCAATCCTTTTCCACTGAGCTACTGTCATCAATGACAGACTACCTAATTCGAAGTGTAAATCTATTGTCATAAGGTGACAGCAGCAGCTGTATGTTTGACTTGAAGCAGACTGATCGGTAGCTGGGGTTTGTGGGGCTCCGGTGCAGGTTTTACCGGTGAGCCCTGTTTGAAAATAGTGTAAATTGCACAAATAAATAAATATACAAATTAAACTACGTTTAAGTTTTTTCAAGTTTCTAGGTGTCCAGGTACAGAAACTGAATAATCAAATGTAAATAGCATTGCATAGTCTTTACTGTATAAATTAAATATAGATTAATTCTTGTTAACACTACAAAATAATTCAGTAGAGAGCAGTGAGTGGTTTTCTCCCATTTCATTTCTTGGATTAACATGAAGGACACTGACAGCAGCTAGTAAATTAGGCGTGGTCACTTTAAGAGAAAATACATCCAATATTGTAGACATTCCATTTCTTTCGCAACTGTTTACTTTCACTTAAGACATAACGGACCATTTTTTCGAGGAGACTTTCGAGTTGACAATTTAGTATGTATTTGTCGTTTCAAGAGCAAGAAGAGACAAAACTCAATTCGGTGTTTAAGGGCTGTAGACATGGATCTCTGCATCCACATTGTACAACAGCGCACGGGTGCTTTCATAATTTTTTTGTGCTTGTATTTTTAAACTGGCGAGGAGTATTAGTTAGTTCAGGCATGGGAGGAAGCGAAGAAGAGCTCGGTTTTGTCTCTGTGTGCGCACCGAACTTGGTGCTCGAACTATTGTTTGAGTTTTTCCGTATCTTCTGTATGAATGCTTTAAATTGTTTTAAATGTTTAAATTGGCAAGGCTTAAAACATGTGCCTTTACGCTCCCCTCAGGAAGTGGGTTGAAATCACAGGCCCCCTCCCCTCTCTCCACGCTGCTTTACTAAAGATATGGTAAGAGTGTGCACTCTAGATCCCATCTCGTGATACTTTGATGTCATACACCGATTAGTCAGCGCAGCACTGTTTCAAGTCGACCACACCTATTGGGTTTGTGGTAGTGTTGTTGTGCCCGCTAGGGAACATATATCCACCATACGTCATTGCGTCGATATATCATTGATATTGTTATATGACACTTTTTTATCATGTAAAAATTTATACTGGAATTATCGTGTATGGTATTATATGGCACACCCCTACTATTTTTATTTGTAATTTTTTGTTATTCATTCATTTATTTATTTAAACTGAATATCCATGGCTCCTGACAATATTTTGGGGTCTTATGAAGCGAACGTTCTCGGTCATGTATAGTAACCCTCGTTCCCTGAAAGAGGGAACAGAGATGTCACATCAGTGACCGATGAATTGGGATATCGCTACAATTTCTATTTATTCAATATATGCCCTGCCCTTGAATGAATTCAAGCAGGTCAGCACCTACTGCGCACTTTCCTGCCTGGAAGGCTTTGGACGCAGTAGTTTCTCTAGCCCTACCTTCTCTGCAGCGTGGTAAAGCATAGCTGTCATCTCTGGATCCGATTCAGGCATTGCCACTGTCCTGGGGTGCAGCAGCACAGCTGAATCTTCCTAATAGAGCTCTCCCTCTGATGCAGTTTACGACATTATTACCTGTTATCCAGAGCCTCAGGTAAACAGTCTGGAGTGATGTCTGGTTCACATATGAATCATTATTTTGAACCGGTTCTTTTTGGTAAACTAGATTAAACAGCTCTAGAAAAAATCAATGGCTTGCCTCGTTGCCCTTTGAGACGGTCCAAGGTAAGGTGTACTGCTACCAACTCTAGGCAATTGATATGCCAGTGCATCTGTATAAACCACAGCATGCCAGGAGACCTGTTCCAGGAGCACTCCTGCCTAGAGGAACAGGCCAGTTTGACTTGGACCCCGTACGTGCCACATTTCCACGCCCACCTCGAGACTCGGCCATGAAGCCAGTGCCAAAGCAGTCTCATATTCAATAGCCCTAGCAGTGTAAGTGCCGCTGCAGCTGCCATATGCCCCAGGAGCCTCTAAAATATTTTCAGTGGGACCACCATCCTGCTCTTGAATGAATTCAAGCAGGTCAGCACAGACTGCGCACGTTCCTCTGTGAGGCGTGCTTTTTGTTCGACTGAATCCAACTCCATACCGAGAAAAGACATCCTCTGCATCGGGGAGAGTTTGCTCTTTTCCCAGCTGATCCAAAGACCCGACAGGCTGAGGTGCTGAAGCACCAGGTCCATGAGTTCGCACAGCTGACACTGTGCTAGTATAAGCCAATCATCGAGATGGTTGAGGAATGCGAACACCCTGCTATCTGATGGGAACAAGTGCCACGCCTTGACTTTTGTGAAGACACGGGAAGACAGGGATAGCCAAAGGGAAGGAATTTGTACTGATATGCCTGTCCTTCGAACGCAAACTGCAGAAATGGTCTGCGGAAGGATCGACACATGAAAGTGCACGTCCTTTATGTCGATCGCTGCAAACCAATTTCGAGGACAGACGTACTCGAAGATGCGTTTCTGCATCAACATCTTGAACGTAACTGATGAAGGGCCCGGTTCAAGACTCGCAGGTCCAAAATTGGCCATAACCCACCGCCTTTCTTGGGTACAATGAAGTAAGGGCTGTAAACCCCGTTATCATATTGGCTGGAGGGACTGGCTCTATTGTGTCCTTCGCCAGTAGGACTGCGATCTCCGCACCCAATACAGGAGCATCGGCCTCCTTCACTGTTGTGAAGCAGATGCCGCTGAACTTGGAGCGATGCTTGGCGAACTGAATCGCATAGCCGGAACCAGTGA
Organism: Carassius carassius; assembly: GCF_963082965.1. Classification (NCBI taxonomy): domain Eukaryota; kingdom Metazoa; phylum Chordata; class Actinopteri; order Cypriniformes; family Cyprinidae; genus Carassius; species Carassius carassius. The sequence goes on along the minus strand of NC_081795.1, from coordinate 24,745,189 downwards.
AACAAACACCATACCCACAGTGGGGCAGCGAGTTGAAGCGCAGGGACCCAACTCGGGTGACTTGTGAGCGGACCAGAGAGGGGTCTGAGTGTGCAGTGCAGTGCTTACCTGGTTCCACAGGTTTGCAGAGGGTGCGTGAGTAGGGCCTTTGTTGACCCTCTCGAACTCCCCGCTGCTGCCAGCTGGCGAAGGAGGAGTATGAATGAGGTCCGGTGTTGGGCTGTCTGCAACGCTTCATGCCCTCCTGGAACCAAGAGATAGTGAAAAATGTTCTTTTGTCGAGCAGGCCACTCCTAGGAACCAATCATCCAGCCTGGAAGGCTTTGGATGCAGTGGAGGTTTCTACTCGAGCCCTACCTTCTCTGCGGCCTGGGAAAGCATAGCTGTCATCTCTGGATCCGATTAAGGCATTGCCACTGTCCTGGGGTGCAGCAGCGCAGCAGAATCTTCCTCAAAGAGCTCTCCCTCTGATGCAGTTTACGACATTACCTGTTATCCAGAGCCTCAGGTAAACGGTCCAGAGTGATGTCTAGTTCACGAACGAATCATTCTTTTGTACTATTTCTTCTTGGTAAACTAGATTAAACAGCTCTAGAAAAAATGAATTACTCAAGCAGCAAGTTACGCAATCGAAACTAACTTTCAGATGTACCTGACAGTCCCTCCAACCTCGAATGGTACAAAATACCAATGAATCTGATCCTTTTATGAATGAACTCAATCAGCGCTCCAGTCCCTCCAGCGGTCACTGAACTGAGGAAATAGTTCGACTCAGACCAAAGACTGACGAGTAACTGATATGAGCATGCGTGAACCGAACACTTGCATGAAAGGGTGAAATGAAAGTTTTATAGTTGAGTAAAGATTTGTTGATTCACTTTAGATGCTTTAGACATGTAAAACATCCGCATAGTACACCATTATTGGGTAATGTAATTGCGTATACGCTATGTCATTGTGTTCATTGAAATAAACTTTCTGAAAGAACCAGTTTCTGGATAATAATCAGATTTCCCCACTTTTCTGATGCTCTGCATTACAGCTAATAATGTTGCATGTAATGTTTTGTTTCTTGCACAGAACAATCATTTAGCTTCAGAAGACAATATAATGTCAGCAGCCGCAGGTGTTAATTTTGTGTGTGATTAATTTATCAAAATTTCACTCACTGAACTGTAGGGGCCTCAGATGTTGTAAAAATACACAAAACTGCATTCAGCTGTTTTAAAAGGGATGATTTTAGAGATGCAACTTTTCAGAGAGGGTTTTTCCAGTGAATACTGTCTATACTGTTACTGTAAGCACAGCATACATTGAACATGCTAACTGAAGGACCTCTAAAATATTAATTGCTTTTTTTTTTTTAAGAGAAATGGAAATCAAATCAATAATAATAAAAAAATAACATCTTAAACAAGTCATCCTGATCAAAATAATAACATAATATCAAGGGAAATAATCAGCAGTTATGAATTTTTTGTATTTTTTTTGCCATAATCATCTGGAATTTAAATGTCACTGTTCTTGAATCAATATGTGTAGGCTCACTAACTGAGGGAGTGATCAGCATACAGGAACCAAAGCTGTTTGGTTAATAGACTTTATTGTATTTATTTTTCTGTGATAGCGGTTCTCTGCCTCTCTTTTCAGTTTTTGTTTTCCTCTCTCCACTCAGAGGCTGAATGTAATTAGTTCTCATGCACATATATGCAGGGAGTTGAGTCTATGAAACACAGGTTTTCAGGGCTCCGATTTCTTGCTTCTCTGTGATTTGAAATTCCACCTCTCGGTGCTCTGCATCCCGTGTAACCGATATAAATATTATGTCTCCCTAGGAACACAAGAGTGGTGTTTTTTATTTATTTTTTTATTATTATTTATTTAGGGCATGTTTTTTGCCAGGTTGGATTTGAGATGGTTTCATATTCTCACAGGGGTGGATTACAATATGCCTGAAGGGCCTGTAGAATAGATTAAAGAGCAGGAAAGCATAGACACTCTTGCACACAAAGAGATTCGTTTGTTTGTCAAACAGGCCACAGCTTTCTCTTTAAATAGACAGTCAGTGGTCTAGAAGCTTCTGATACACAGTTTGAAGAAATCTAAGATTACAGTAAAATCTGCATTTTTTTAAAAATGGGTCATCGAATGCTACATGCACTTTCATAAGTTGTTTGAACTGAAATGTGTGTTGGCAATGTGTGTGTACACAACCAACTCTAAAGACTTTTCATTAAGACCCTAAAGAATCATATCAACTTAAGCATCCAATGACCCCTTTAATTCCTACTAAATTATAAGCAATGCAAACTTACAAATGTAAAACAATGAAATGTTTTACATTCTGCACTTTTTCTAGGTCACTTCAAAAAGTAAATATGCAACATCCCTTTGAGAAAGTATGCTCCAGCATACTTAAAAAAAGTATATTAGAAATGTGTTATGGAAATAATGGATTTGCGCGGTTGAGTCAGGTTTATGGTTCTGAAAATGTTTTAATGTATTGCTATGCAGTTGCTCGGAGTGTTTTTTACCCTGTATTTTACACCTTTGTGTTGTGTTTTAGAATTGTCCATAAAGCTAATGGATTATTAATGTCCTGGCAGACAATTACCAGTATATTTGCCTTTTTTTTAACAGATTGTGTGAGTCATGGGTCATAGCTATGAAAGTGACAATTAATTAAAGTAATGTTTTGCATTCCATGAAAATTAACAATGTGATATTAGTTATTTTGTAAGAGGTAACAATAGTACAATAACATTCCCCACGATGAGCCTCCACGTAATGCATTACACTCAGTCACTCTTTCATATGAATTCTTTGATGTATACACAGGCAGGCAGACACGGAGATAAATACACACAGAGCAGTGGCTGTAGGGAGTGCCACAGGTCTGACAGCTGCTTCCAGGTCCAGGGCTGTCACATCCTCTCATTTTGATCACGCTGAGCTTTCTATCAGTCGCACTGATCATCAGTGTGATGATCCAATTGCTAGCAGCACATGTTAGCAGCACACACACACACACACACACACACACACTGTCACATCGCAGGACAAGATTCCTCTGTTTGGTCAGCGCAAGTGACAGCCGCAAACTGAGGCACATAATAACAGATGTGCTGTACACCAGTGATTCTCAAATGATGGGTCAGGTATGTTCTGTCCCTAGATAGAAGGGAAAAACAATGCTAATTATAAAATGCAGCTAACTGTTTAATCATGCATATTTATGATTAAACGGTTAAGTTTATTTAACTTGTTAAGTTAAATATATCATATATATATATATATATATATCATAAATATATCATATATTTTTAGTGGCAAGTACACATTTCCATTGCCAACACTTAGTGTCAGATACCTTAAAGGGATAATTTGGTTATATTTGGAGATATTTGGAAGATTGACAGAATCAAACAGATCTCGGTCCCCATTGACTTCCATAGTAGGAAAAAATATATACTATGGTAGTCAATGGGGACCGAGATCTGTTTGGTTACAAACATTCTTCCAAATATCTTTCCTTGTGTTCAGCAGAACAAAGAAACTCATACAGGTTTTGAACAACTTGAGGGTGAGTAAACGATGATAGAATTTTCATTTTCATTTTTTGGGTGAACTATCCCTTTAAAGACATTGCTATTGCTACATTGCTATGCCATTGCTACAATTTCTATGCTATGACTGCTCCACAGACTTCTTGTTGCAAATTTTGCTCACACACACACAAACCTGGACCTGGAGATGGACACACACACACACACACACTCAAACTCACAAACTTACTGACACACTCAAACACGGGCTCACACACTCAAACATTCAAAAAGACTCACTCACACACAGACTCCGACACACACACACACCAAACTGGACCTGGAGGTGGACACACACAGACTCTGACACACACACACACACACACACACACACACTCACGCACGCACGCACACACACACACACACACACACACACACACACACACACACACACAGACCTGCAGATTGAGGTGGACAAAAACCAACACACACCAACCTGAACCTGGAGATAATAATAATATAATGTCTAGCCTGGTGGCTGTGATATATATAAACCTACCAACATCTGTTGCCATGATTTTTGGAATCACTGATCGCTAGAGGAAAAAAATGACGTTTTAGTCGCATAACATCGGTTAATGGAAACGCCGTCATTTCGCAATATAGTTGTTTATCGATATTTCGAAAAAAAAACAAAAGTTTTGCGTGAATCTGTAATGGAAACGCGACAGCGCTTAACATAGACTACTTTCTCAGAGTTATGTTGAGCAACAGTGTTCATTACTAACCATTCAACTCCGGATTGAATAAGCATTAAACACCGGTGATCCGTCCTCTAACTAACGCATGCTCATGTTTTGATTCAGATCGTGTTTGAAGAGGAGGGGCTAGTCGTGCGTGCCTCCGTTGTCAGTTTTGAGAGGGAGCAAGCAGCGCGCAGCTCTACAATAAAATACAATTGTACCCATATTAAATAGTTAAAAAATCGGAATCAATCCGTGGCGGTCAGCGTTGATATTGTGGCGGGCCGCCACAAATTAATGAATGTATGGGAAACCCTGCCATTTAACTGTTAACCGAGAGTAAGAATTTTTTAATATATATTTTTATATATATATATATACATACGTTTTTTTATTTATTTTTTTGCTGCAATGTTAAGGAAAATATTCTATACATATTTGGTTAAGGTACAGGGGCGTGTCGATACATGCAGCCACACATGCCAACAGATATATTTCACTGTGCTAGCACCTTCTCCACTTTCACTTAACTGAAGTAATAAAGGCAACACGATGACAAAAGCCAATATTGGATTCATGGTTATTAGAGAGTGAATCCGTGAGTGAAGGTATTCAAATTCTGAATGGGTTATAGCCTAGAAGAGCGCTCCAGCTTATAATCATTAAAAAGTTGTCAATCAACCCAGTTCTTTACGATCTCTACACTACTGCACAATTCATCACTTATTCACATCGTGTGTACGTTTATTTATTCTAATGAGAGGATTCGGAGCGTGCACAACTCAGAAACACTGAACAAAACTCCTGCTTTATGAGCGGTGAGTGGATTCTGACTAATACACCTCTGATTTGCTATTGCGTTCATGCAATCAACAGATATGTCTGGGATTAAAACTAGACCATTTGTGCACTGTGAGTTCAGCTGTTTGGAGTGATGCATGTTCGGGGGTTTTAGGACAATTTTAGCAACCAAATGAAGTATACTTCAAAAGTTATGTGTTTGGCTTTATGCATACTGTACACAAAGCATTTCTGTCAAAAGTGAACTATATTTCAGGCTTTAGCCATAATAAACATATGCACCCCATAGGGCTGCACGATTAATCGCATGTGATTGTCTGCATGTCTCATCAGAAAAAATGGTTCTGTGATTAGCGATAAATGTCCATCAGCTGCTTTCAAATGGAGCCGCACTTAATATCGCTCAATAATCACTCAATATCGCGTTCATAGCCGCATACGATTTATCTGCGATTATGAATGCAATATTGCGCAGCTAGTCAGTGAACTACAGCTTCCCATCACACTAGATGTGGACTGACATTGCTCAGAAGTCAGATGTTGGTTGAAAGTGAAAACCCAACCTCTGTTTGGTGTCAAACTCTAGCATAAATACTCCAAAAACAGTATTACAAACTTCACTTATTATAAACAAGATTTATTTCTGTCATAAATTTTAAAAAGTTCTTATTGAGATTAACAGAGATGTTGATGGTTTATTGAAAATAATAGTTTAGTTTGACGTCACCATTATGGTGATCAGTACTTAGGCAGCATGACTCTTTTCAGTGTTAATGTTCTTTTAGCTGCTGTAAATATATTTGTTACAACAAAAACAGTGAGAGAAAGATGTCATTAGGTAATGTTGGTTGCTTGCTGATATTAAACATTTCTTAATTTAACAATCTGATCAACTGTTTTTATCAGGAGTCTATTCTATGCTACTAATTTTAAATTAGTGACTATAGCAGATGTGTTGCAATACACAAGGTCTTGCCGATTTATGTCACTTTTTTTTTCAGAGACCTCAAGAATTAGTGTAAGAATCTCAACAATGGCGACATGCTTCATGCCGCAATGCATTCTGGGTGCTACGGATTAGTTTTGCATGATGTACCCAGAATACATTGCAGCATGAAGCATGTCACCATTGTTGAGATTCATACACTGAATCTTGATGTTTGTGTGACAAAGCAATTTTTTTTCTTTTTTTTTTAATCCTTGAAATTATCTGCTTTAAAATTGGCTGGGTGTCAGGCTGTTGACCCATTGAGTCACTTTAATAAATAATACTTAAGTAACACCACACATTAGCTTGGATGAAAACAGGTAACCAGACCACATATATGGTGACATAGCAATCATCAGCAAGCAACCAGCACCATCGAACCACATGTTCTCTTGCTGTTTTGGCCACAATAAAGATGACAGCAGCTAAAGAACAACACTGACAAGTTAAGTGTCAAATTGCACAACTAAAGCCAACACTTATCACCATTATGGTGACATCAGACTAAACTATTACTTTTAAACAGACATCAACATCAACATTTAAACATCTGCTTAAATCTTAATTAGAAGGTTAGGGGATAATGTTCTAATAATGTTATTGCTAAACATTTTAGAATGTTTTTTGTGAATGTTATCCTATCTTTTGAGAGAACATTTTGGGAACAAAATTAAACTACCCGCTAAAAACATTGTTAGAACAATCCATGAAAATGTTCTTAGAACATTTTAGAAAAAAAAAAAAAATTTAGCTGGGAAGTGCCGCTCCATTTGAAACCAGGTGGTGGACATTTACTGCTAATCACAGAACTGGCTTTATTGACAAAGACACGCATGACAATCGCATGCGATTATTCGTGCAGCCCTAGCACCCCAGTACTATGCATTTAATATTCCTAAATCTGAGAATGTAGACAGATTGGTAATATTTATCTATTTGATGGCTTTATTTTTAACTGAACTGAAATTTTATTTGGATCTACTGTAGCTCCATCTGATGGTGTTTAGCTAATAATCAACTTATTAATGGACTATTAGGTTGCATTTGGGAGATATAAAGCTGCAATTGGGAACAGAAACAAGGGGGAAAAAACATTGAAAAGCTTTAATGCTTAAACTTCAAACCAACAGCTCAACATTTTTTTAGGTCTACTGTGAAATGGTTTATAGCCATTCATTTCCATTATTCCTAAACAAGAATATCCTTGTCTAATATAACTGTGGCCCAGTGGAGCAGTTACTTTACAACATTAATCAGCTGTTGTGTTCATTTTCAGCAAGAGCAGTGTCACACGTGTGATACCTCGAAGCCTTCGCACAGTTTGTGCTGAGAGCCGTTTCTTCTCCTCCCTCCAGGAGTCACTTTCAAAGTGATCCAGAGCTTCTGAGCTCATTAAAGCTTAATCAGAAAATCTATTTTCAGGTCACTTGTCGCTCTGTCAGGAGGATTTCCAATGAATAGAGGCCACTGTTTCTTTGCAGCCCCTTGCCAAAATGAACACGCAACTATTATCAGACCATCTGAAGTGTATTTGGCATACAGACAAGAAACATCAGGTTCCTCTCTACCTTAATATGTTACATCTGGTTAGTGACAGTTATATGTGTCACCATGTGAATATTTTAGAAAAATGACTTATTTAATCTAGCGAGGGACTGTAAAAGGCAGTGACACACATGGTGCTTACTTGGGTCTTCTCTTAAAATGGGACACAGTTCTTCACTGGCTAATGTTTGGCTTTGGGTTTTGAAAATTGAGAGGATAAGATACACAGAGAAAATTGTACTATTGTGTTTTATAATTGTACAACACTCTTTATGAAATATCAACAGGGAAATAATCCACTGTTTACATGAAGAAAGGGACATGAAGAAAGATTCTGGAGTGTTGCAATACTGTTCAGTCCTCTAATATAAATAATGTTGAAGGAGGTGGCAAAGAGTTTGTGAAAGCACAGAAAGATTCACTGATGTTGCATAAAAACCCTGGCTGGTCGTGAAGTGCTGTTCTGTGTTGTATCAATTTAGCAATCAACAGTATTGCTCCTACTTATGGTTGAGTGTTACATTTGCATGAAATCTGTCCAGCACTGTGTGTGAATGATAAATGATAGCTCAGATGTGTGCACTTGCCATCAAATAAAACAAGTGGAAACATCTTGTGGTCCGTGGAGCAGTATTGGTTATTCAGTGGCTGATAACCTTAATTGGCAACACTGCCTCTACATACATTTTTGCAAAACTCCAAAACATTACCTACAGAGTCAATTCAAATAACTTGTATTGCATTTTAATACAAAAAGTATGATTACAAGGATAAATTATTGTAAAGACTTATTTCTGCATGGCTCTTTGCACAATATTGTGCATCACATAACCAGCTGAATATGTATAATATAATTTTGATATGCACTGCATAATACAATGAGAATAGCAACTGTGACATACATACACTCAAAATGAAACAAACATGTATTTTAAAAAGAAATATGTACTCAGAATTCATGGCAAAAGAGAGAAAAAAAAGACAAATTATTGGACAGTTCATCAGCTTAGCCAAAATATTCTCCTAATGTAAAGTCTATCTATGACCAGCCATAGATTTCTCCACTCAAATTGTCCAGGTCAACATAATTTATTAACAACTCAACAAAAGTTCTAAAACATAAATAAGCTTAGCCGGTAGCAAGTTGATACCGTAAGGGTTCAACACCCCCCAATATATCATGTTCAAATTTGCAACATCATAAAGACATAACAGACATACAGACATAAATAGTCATTTAAAACAGTGAAACCGGCCAGCTCCTAGTACCAGCTATGACAACAGTTTTCCAACTCTGGCACAAACCATCATTGCCATCTAACAACAGCTACAACAACTGTATCCAAAGCTGGCACAAACCACCATTGCCGTCTCCAAGAAAGAAATCACAGCCACCCACCTGGCATTCAGCGTGCACGCTTCCATTACTCCAAAGCTAATTCCATGCCATTCATAAATTATGCAAGACTAGAAACTACCATACTCACCCTACCAAACAGGACTACCACTAAAACAAATCCCATAGACTTAGAATGAAGAAGGTTCATGAAGAAGGTTGGTTTGCTGCTCTTAGGGTATGTTTTCGCAACAACGACTTTTTCTTTTGCGTTCTTCAAAGGTTTCATGTACAGCTGACATCATCATCAAGACAATCCCCATTCAAATAAACCCACAAGAATGATTAAAAATGCTGTATTATGCATGCCAGGCCAGTAGTTGGCAGTGTCACTTTGTAAAGAAGCCTTACGCACCTGTGGACATTAGTGTTGGGCGATATGGTCATTTTTCAAATCGTCATATCGTCAGCCCGTGAGATCGACGATACACGATCTTATCGTGCATGGGTGGAGCAAGAGAGAGACTCTTTGTTCTTGTGTTTTAAACCGTGCAGGTGCGTGAGAGAGCCTATGGAATCACCAATTATTGAAAAAATATACTTTAAAACATACTGATAAACTAATGTTAAATATAAAAATACTGTATTTAAAACAGCTACATTCATATATATAGTCGGACACAACTGTCATATCGTGCGTCCTGTGACAATTTGCCGCATCTGTGTGAGGAAGTTATCAGTCTAAATGTTCTGCATAATCAGTCAACGGTGTAAATCAATATTAGATTTCATTTAAAGTCCAACAGTTTAACACTAATATTGGGCATAAACAAACAAGTTAAATATAAAGTATTTAAAACAGGTAAGTTCATATATTTGGAGTAAAGTTGAATTGAACTGATGCATCAGTCATACAGCGCTCCGGACCGCGCACCTCATGACGAGTCTGATGCACCGCCACAGAAACAAGAATGAGATGCATTCTAACATAACTGTGGCATTAAACTCAGTTAGTGAGGGCTCGTTTAAAATAGTGCACACATATAGGCCGTTCAGATTACTTGTTTAAGTGCAATGAAACACCTAATATCTGCAGACGATGTACGTCTGTTTGTGGATGGTGACTTTTAGTAACGGCCAAAACTCTGTATTTTGCATGCATCACATTATAGTGTGGTGTGCATGAAAATAATAACAAGGCGGCAGAGCGAACTTATCCATAGTGGTTCTCACGTAGTCCTTCTACGTCATCACCACATAGTGAGTGTTGTAAGTGATAAGTCTAATAGAAGGTCTACGTGAGAACCACTATGGATGATAAGTTCGCTCTGCCGCCTTGTTAATATTTTGTCTTTATTTGTAACGCCAAGAAAGAGTTAATCTGTCATGTATGAGAAGAGCGTGTTGTCGTGTAGCAGCCATTAAATGTGTGGGACACCAACTCCTCGTTTTCTATCTCTTTCATTTCATGGATTTAACGAGTTATCAGAGTCAAGGCGGACAGTTTCAGTGACTACAGGCTCTAATCCTCCTGCGCTCGCACGCGCCGTGTGTGTGTGTGAAATGCGATGCTGAAATGAAATAGCTGGGCAGTTTTATTTTAATAAGCAGCCTAATAAAAATAATAGTTATTATTATTATAATCTAATACATTAATAGGAAAATGAGCCTAATATCATCTTGATTATCGACAGAGAAATCTGCTTATGTCGATATCTCTGACTATCGTCGATACACGATACTATCGTCTATCGGCACAACCCTAGTGGACATACGCATTCCTGTAGACTAACTATTCCAGACCTGTATTAACTATTCCTTTAAATATACATCACTGTTTTCACAAATTTGTGCTTTTTGTAGTTTTCACAGTACAGTGACTGGGAGGGGACATGTTCGGTTCACTTAGTTTTGTCATGGCCACGTCATATTAAATGGATAGTTCACCCAAAAATGAAAATGTGATTTTTATCTGCTTACCCCCAGGGCATCTAAGATTTAGGTGACTTTGTTTCTTCAGTAGAACACAAACCAAGATTTTTTACTGAAACTGTTGCAGTCTATCACTCTTATACTGTACGTGTAAGTGGATGGGAATCACGGTAAAAACATACATAAAGCCAAATTAAACCATGCGGCTCGTGATGATACACTAATGTGTAAAGACGCAAAATGATCGGTCTGTGCAAGAAACTGAACAGTATTTATAAAAACAAAATGTAAACTCTGATTCACGCAATGTCCGAACTGTTAGAACTCTCTTGAGCACGTTCTCAAGCAGGCACGTGACCGCCACATATCTCTCAAGTGGACCATTGACACTCCTAATTGAGATTGTAGATAGAGTGTTAATGGTCCATCTGAGAGATAGATGATGGTAATGCACATACAAGTCTGAAATCTGCCATAAAGCAAGAAGAAGAAGATGCCTCATGCACCTGCTTGAGAACACGCTCAGGAGGACATGCTCAATAGAGTTCTAACAGTTTGGGCATTGCGTGAATCAGAGGTGAAAAATGATATAAATACTGTTCAGTTTCTTGAACAGACTGATCGTTTTGTGTCTTTACAAATCAATGAATCGTTTTAGCCATGATTCCCATCCACAGGCATTATAAGATGGATAAACTGCGACAGTTTGAGCTAAACATCTTGGTTTGTGTTCTATTGAAGAAACAAAGTCACCTACATCTTGGATGCCCTGGGGGTAAGCAGATAAACATCAAATTTTCATTTGTGGGTGAACTTTCCCTTTAATTCATGGGATGTGATAAAATGTTATGGCCTCAAGATAATTTTGTCAAGGTAACGACATCCTTATGTCATGGTCATACAATGTAAAGTCATGGCCTTGAGATCCTATGTTGAGAGAACAACATCCTTTGCTCATTATCAAGACTTCTTATGTAGAGGGAACAACATATTTTTCTCAACAAACTTGTGTGACTATAGCAACCTGATATTACCAGAAATGGATAAATATTTTCTTTTGAATGTTTCGTTTCATTAACATTTTAAAACTATGCAAATTAAGCGAAACACCGCTAGTGTTAATAATTTTGGAGAAAATACATGGAGATGATAACAGCATCATTTTCAACAACCTGCACTTTGATAAACCCATTTTAAAAAGTTAGCATTTTCAGTCTCCAAAACTGTATTTTATGTGAATAAACTGCCACATTTTTACATTTGTTTAAGCTGAAAATAGTCTCCCATAAAGTATCGGTTGGTCTCCTAACCTGGTTGTGTTTCCCAAAAACATTGATAGCCAGTTATGGTTGAAAAGCTTTGCCATTACATACAGTAGTTCAACATTTCTGATTTTACCACAGCTGTAGTTGCAAACTTGGAACTACAGCTCTCATTAAAAAAGTAAACTGCCTGTGGTTAGAAGCATAGTTTCATGTCATTATGAGATGTGGGCATAGATCATGATGCACAATACAGCATGATAATATGCAGTATATTCTATATCCTATTTAAATATGTACTGACACATTTTACTCTATATTTTAGCATGCCAACAATCAGTTGCGTATTTGAAGAGTGTGCACTGTGCATGTGTGTAAATGTGTAAGGAAACCTCAGAGTATGATGTAAGGAGAATCTGCAATTAATCCAACATCAAATAAAACATAAAAGGAAGGCCTTCTGTTGTTCATGTTAATAAACTATAATATTCTGACATGAATTCTGATATTGAATCAATTAATTAGCAGAAGTTATTATTCCACAACCTGCACACAGCTTTATTAAAGACAGTCTTATATTGTTCAGCCAACATGGTTCAAATGACGGTAGGTGAGCCCATGTCAGTACAGAAACGGTTGTCACTAGCGAGTTAATTTCTAAATGATGCATCATACCATGGTAGTTAAGCTGTGTGTTACGTCGTTGTACAGTAAATGCATCCCCAGGTACACAGCAAAATCTCCAGTGTTAATTTAACACTCTGAGTGTGGACACATATAAACACTGAAGCAGTGTTAAAAGTAACACTGAAGCAGAGTTGAAGTTAATGAGATAATTAAGAAGTTAAATGAGTTATGATTGACCATTATTGAAGACACCTGATGTTAACAAGCAGAATCACCAAACAAGAAAATCACAATTTGTGTGTCACCATTGTAGTGGTCAGTGTTTGCTTTAGTTGGGATCTTGGCTTGTAACTTTTTCTTTTTCAAATTTGTGTGTCAAGCCAAGAGCAAAAATCCTCCGGGGGTGATAATTATGTTTTAATGTAATCGTTGCGTGATCTTAATCACTTAACTCATTTACAGTCTCTTCTTATCGATTGTAACAGCTTTGATTCCACATAAAAGAGTCTGTATTTTCTATACATTTTGTAAGCATCTCTTGCGAATCTGTGATTCTGACTTTAAGTTTTTTTTATTAAAGAGTTTTATTTGTAGGCACACACAGATAACAAGAATCCGCAAATGAATCTCAACAACGGTGACAAACAGCATATTCAGATAAACAGATCTACTCTGAACATCACAAAACTAGATACTAAAAATTCACATAAAAACAGCAAAAATAAAATAAAGTTAGAATAAAAGGTTAAATAGACAGTTCAGCTCATAATTTATTCATGCTGCAATGCATGATGGGAGCCATGGATGAGTTTTATTGGCTACAACATGCTTTTTTGATGGTCACCGTTGTTGTGATGCTCACGATCATTCTTGATGTATGCGTGTCTAAAATAAAGAACTCTTTCTTTATGTAGAACTAACTTTTAAAAACATGTCATATAATGGCAAAAATGCTGGTTCACTTTTTTATCCGCCTAATTTATGTACACAGTAAAGAAACCTGAACCCAGGCATTCAGGTCACACATGACAATTAGTCCAAACAAAAATCAATACCATTAGATTGCCTTTGCTCTGGTCTGTCTGTATGTTATTACTCAGTTACCACAGCCACACAAAATCTAAAGGTAATAACTGAAGGGCCAAGATCCCAACTAAAGCAAACACTGACCACTATAATGGAGACACACAAATTGTGATTTTCTCGTTTGGTGATACTGCTTGTTAACATCAGGTGTCTTCAATAATGCTCAATCATAACTCAATTAACTTCTTAATTATCTTATTAACTTCAACTCTGCTTCAGTGTTTATATGTGTTCACACTCCACATTAACACTGGGGATTTTGCTGTGTAAAACTGGTCTATTGACTGGTTTTGAGGGGGTTTTGGGCAACACATACTAACAGCCTAGAAACTTCATAGGAACCACAAAACAACACACAAGCATTGATGTCCAGCCTAATTCAAATCTTGCTCCATCACAGTGAAGTTGTTTGAACATACACAAATGCATGTCATATGTTATCTGTAACCTGGTTGACAATGGGAAAATAATTTTATACTGATGTCAACATGCCATTCATAGCTAATTTAAATATCTAACTGGCTTTTGAGAGATGGAGATGAGGGTGATGAGTGGTGAAGGCATAAAACATCCCAGCCCAGTAATATTTCCAGTAAACGGAAATGCCTCAAATTTTCCGCTACAGCGAAAACTGCACCACAGTCACCCGTCCCTGCGCTGATAATGAAGTTGGGTTGAACACACATCTCTCTCTGTAGGCAATAATGTCAGATGGTGTTTAAATAACTATGCATATCCATGTGCAGGCAATATTGCAGCTGGGTGGAAACAGTGTTGGTTAGGGTGGATTTGGTCAGCACCTACATCATGATTATTCTGTCTGATAAATTATATTTATAATTTCTTCTTCATAAAACTCAAATGTGCAGATGTTGAGACAATTTCTACCTGATTTGAAATTTTGTTGGTGTGACAATATAGTCAGGTTTATTCATTTGTATATACGTGAATATTGCTTATTACATTAGGCTACACCAGAAATACACACACACACACACACACACACATATATATATATATATATATATATATATATAGTGTTCATTTTAGTAAATGTTTAAGCTACCTGACAAAATATGTAACTCTAGAATTATGCCTTAATATAAAGTAAATGTTTCTATATACTAAATATTGTTCTACATTTGCATCTATAACGTTACTTCTGAATTATTGTTCAAGCCTAATTTACATAAAATAAGACTTTAGGAACAAAGGGAACAGTTTCACACAAGGAAAATGCTATCTTTACAACAAACAAACAGTGGGAAATGTAATTCATGCAAATGAGGGACACAGATAAAGCCTTCTTTTGTCTAACATCAATCTAATGGCTAAATTTATCCACACAGTTAATACCAGGTTTTGAGACAATAGTTCTTGGGAGTATTTTAATTATTTTTTGTTCAGCAAATGTTGGCCTGCTGCTAGTAAAACAGGTGGATTACTGAAGATGCAGGGATATTCATGATATGATTTAGATTGGGTCTCATTAACTGTAGCGGTGTACGTACACACATATTTGTGCGTAAAACCTCTGTGGAAATATTTCCACACAGAAATTTATTTATCAGTAAGCCTGCAAATGGTAACTAACCAACAAACACAAATGCAAAAATCACTTGTAGTTTAATTAGAATTATAGGATGTGTTAAGAAAATATGTATATGTATGAATAACAGAATAACTACCTGACCCTAAAATAGGTGTTGTTTCACAATAACAAAACAGATCATAGCAGTGACAGGTGCTGCATAAAAATATAGTTGATCACATCAAGTCTAGGCCTCTATAAAAGTTGTTTATTGTATTTCAGCTGGTTTTGAGATTAGCAAAGAATTACTCCAAGATCGTGTTATGCATGCTCTCAGGGCAAAAGCACATCTTTAGAGAGCAATCCGCTTGCAGAGAGTGATGAATGGCTGTACAGAAGATTGCTTGTGCATGTACTATGCTAAGTACTAACTGTGGGCATGAGCTCCTTACTGTAAATGAATCTAGATTAATCTACATTCACAAGGGTATAGTCAAATGTATGTATGTAATCACTTGTTGTGAATCTGGCAAAAAGTTTAAAAAATATATATATTTAAAAAAATGCATGTGAGCTTTCTATGTGCACAACTTGCATGGAATCATTAGAAAATTAATCCAAATGTCTAGCACATGGATTCTTAGTAAGTAGGAGTTTAACCTATATCTGTAGATATTACCCTATAAGTGCCATGTGGGAAATTATGTTAAATCTAATGAGTCTCTTTTGAAATACAAAAAAGGACATCTGAACAAGGCTAAAGAGTCTCAGCAGTAAACTGCAAAACTGTATACATTTTCGCAGAGATAATTCACCCATGAACAGATTTGTTATACACTAGTTTTAATTGGTTTGAAACATCTAGAGTATTTTAATAAGAGTTCATTAAACCTGACTTATAAAACATTTGTTAAATAAAATTGACTTTCTATTCTTTGCATTTTCAGCAGGGACTGAGGAGAAAGATTGAAGCGCAGTCTCCTGGGTATACATCAAAGCAGAATGGCCTCTCCTGTGGGGCATCAGGGTCCGACTTCAAGCGCCTCCGCATGGAACCCAGCTCTATTCGACCTGGTTCCTGTGCTTTGGCATCAGGGCAGAATCAAAGATTGGTAGGGGATGCCAACCAGGGTAACAGCCTTCAAAGAAAGGACACCTTCATGATGCCTCATGGAGTTGGCAGTGATTTATTCAACATAACTCTAAGGGATATGAAGAAGGAACCAACTGAAGTTCAGACCTGTGGCCAGTCGTCCACAAATCTTTCGACGTTGACGTTTGATTTCAAAGACGAAGTAAGTGGACAGATTGACCCAGAGCTCCAGGATTTGTTCGATGAGCTCACAAAGACCGTGCCATCACTCAATGATCTAGAGCTGGAGAAGATGCTAAAGCAAGACGATAACTTTGGTCTAGATCTGGGTCGACCCAATTCAGGTGGAGAGGCCCCTCCTTGTATTCACCTGGATAAGCCAATCAAGACAGAGTACTCACCAGATTTTAGCCAGGCAGCTAGAAGCTCTCCTCAACTAAGACCAGCCTCTGCCGGAACTTCCTTCTCCATGGCCAACACAACTTTATCCACCTCATCCACCACTTCAGGACACCATGGACCTACTGGCGGTTCCTCTCGAGGTCTTCCATCATGGCCTGAGATGTCACATGCTGAGCAGCTAAAACAAATGGCTGCTAACCAACAGCAGCCCAACTCAATGCTCCACAACCACCAGCAGACTCAAGCAGGAGGGGTTAGGAACTGGCCTTCTGCCTCGGGTGTCCACCGAACCCCTGGCTCTTTTAATCAGGAGACTCTTTCAGGTAATGCTTCCCTTTCTCAGCAGAGACTCAGCGCTCAGAATGCTGGTCAGGCCAAAGTCATGTCCAACTGTTTTCTCAACCCCAATGAATTCAACCCATCCCATCACATGGACACAAAGGTTCTCAGCACTAAGCCGATGCTGCATTTCAGCCCTAAAGCACCACCTTCCACCATAGCCCAACAAATACCCATCATGGCTGCACCACCAAACAAAACAACCATGCAACAGCAGCCATCTACAGCAGGCCAGGGCATGCACTTTCAGAACTGTCAACTTCCCATGCAGCCATCTGCCTGCCTACAAACTAAGCCTCTAAGTCAAAGGCCTCCATTCAGTCAACATGGTGCTGGAATCCATTTCAAAATGGCACATCAGCGACAGGTAATAAGTGTTTATTATCCTTTTAACAGCTGTTGCTTGTCAAACTGTACGATATGTTTCCAGTGACTTCTTGGGTAATAGCCATGACACACTGGGACTCATTCCCTAACTGTTAAGGGTGTAAGTATTAGGGTTGGGAATTGAAAATCGAGGTCAGGAATCGGATACTTGTTGTCAAATTCAAATTTTCCGCCTATCGATTCCTATGTGCTTTTTTTTTCTTCATCTGTGAGGACCAGACCTAGCGATCTGCCAGGAGCTTGCTCACTAATCTAAGCCCTTCAAAGTTTTGCTACATTTGCGGTTAGAAGCCAAAAAAATAACTATGTTACAAGAGAGGTGTCACTACCAACATGAGAAAGCACTTTGATCTAATAGATCATTAAAGAACTACAATAATGTACAGTATTTGAAAAATATCGTGTTTTTTTATCATTAAAGCATATCAACACATTCTGTTATGCCAAATGCACAAAATATTGATCTTTAAAATAGCTTCATATGACCCCTTTAAAGAGTCCAGTTTTTATGTAGCATGTTGATTTTTTTTTCATGGTATTCAGCTCCACTAAATGGTTTGCAAAAAAAGAAACACATGAAAAATGTTTAATATCATTATTCAATCACATCAGAATCAATAAAATTAAAACAAAACCCAAACCTAATCTTGAGTGAGTCATTGAATCATTCATTCATAAATTATATGTGATTTTTTTTTTAGTTGTCCAATGTTTTTTCTTCAGAATCATTAGAGAACCACAACTTCCATTGAATCAAATTTATTTGTAAATCAGATCGAATTGATTTAAATAATTAAAAAAAATCATTCCTAAGACAAAATCTAAACATACTGGTTAGCTGGACATACTCTCAGGCTAAAGCTCATCTATAGGAATTGCCATGCTCTGTTAGCTAAGAGTGACGAATTGTTGAGAAATATGGCACAATTGTTACTGAAAGCTACTATGATATGTCAAATCTTCTGTCAAATAATTAGCTTTGCTTCATTTTCCATTTAACACTCTATCACATTTTCTCTGTACAGGGCAGGTTGTTCTTGACACAATGGAGTCATAGTGTCAAAACCACACACCCTGCTTTCTTTCCATCTGTCAGCGTGTTGTGTTAGCCGTTAGCATTCTGCCAAATGCTTTAAACTCAACGGCGCTGCACTTAGGCCTGTTTTTCCTTTTTGTTTTTCAAGATTGTTGTTTGTGTCTAGGCGGGTGCAGGGTGCCTTGAATTTGTATATTCCCTCAAAGCAGTTTGACGGTAGCCCCGACTTGTTGGAGCATGGTGGATTAACATGCGAAACTTCTAATTTTTCCGCCTGTCACAGTCACTTGCTGTCAGGGCATATATGCACACAGCGGGATTTGCTAATTGGAGGTTGTTAGCTGCAAGGGACAAGTTACAGTAATCTGCTTAACCCAATGCCAGAGGTTTGACCACTGATTTGTTATGATTTGAGAGCTTTAGAACATCCCCCTTTTCAGTTTCATACAGTATCTCTTGACTCTCTTTGTGGGAAACGATAACAAGAACCACACAAGAGGAGTCATCCTTAGCCTCTCCAGAAGAAGGGGGGAGAGCGTGGAAAGACATGCTTGATTTTGACATAAAGATATCTCTTTTTGCAGCCATTGATGGGAGAGTTGTTAAGGTTCTTTAAGGTCCCAATTTCCCAATGGACAATAATCTGTGTACCCACAGTACAGAATAGGCTACCACTGTTTGGAAGGCTTTTTTTAGCTAGTTTTTGCATATCAAAACAATGACTGCAGTCACTTTTGCATTGTTGGGGAATCTATTCAAAAAGTGTAGCTAACTGAGCTAACAACTAGTCTTGAGATTAGTTAAACTGACAGCTACTGTGTCATTAAGAGTAAAAATCCCCTTGTGAAAAAGAAGTGCACTTAATTGTGTTTAGTTATGTGTTACTTATGTACTTCAAATCTTAAAAGTAGTTTTTACGCTTGCATGTGATGTATTATTAATGAAATAAAAAGCCACTTAAAGGGATAGTTCTCCCAAAATGCAAATTTTATGTTTATCTGCTTACCCCCAGGGCATCCAAGAGGCAGGTGACTTTGTTTCTTCAGTAAAACACAAACAAAGATTTTAAATTTGTAAAGACAAAACGATCAGTCTGTGCAAGAAACTGAACAGTATTTATATCCCTTTTTACCTCTGATTCACACAATGACTACGTTTACATGCTGTTAAAATTCGGGTTATGGTCGGGTTAAGGTCACTATTCGGGTTTCTGAAACATTCGGGATAACCCGTTTACATGCGTGAGCAGAGAGAGTTACCAATCCCGATGTAAACGGCGACGCACGGTTAGCGTCTGGACGTACGGACAACAAGACGCAATATGCGTCATTTCCGATTCTTGTTCCTGTATCCAAAGACAACAACAACAACAGCAGCAGGCGGATAATGAATAGTTTGGGGCAGATAGCGATAGTCTTTGTTTGCGCTTTGGCGCTGGTACTGATCCACCAGCAGCACTTGACACTACTGTGCCTCTATACTGCACGCGGGGTTTTTTTATGCGCCGTCTCTACTCAAAAGACCAAGATTCCTTGCGAATAGAACATGCGCAGAACACACATTTTGATGGGGATATGCCGACACGCGTTTACAAGACTAAATATTCAGGTTAGAAAAGGGATACCCCAGGTATAATATCCCGGTTTTTAAAAACCGGGATATGAGCATATCTGGGTTTTTGCCGGTGTTTACATGGCCGTGCGCGACCAGGTTATTGCTAATATCCCGGTTTTGAACGGGTTATTGGCTGCATGTAAACGCAGTTACTGTCTGAACTACTAGAACTCTCCTGAGCATGTCCTCCTGAGCGCGTTCTCAGCAGCAGGTGCGTGAGAAGAAGGTGCCTCACCTGCTTGAGAACGTGCTCAGGAGGACATGCTCAGGAAAACATGCTCAGGAAAGTTCTAAAATGTTCGGGCAGTCTGTGAATCAGAGGTAAAAAAATGATATAAATACTGTTCAGTTTCTTGAACAGACCGATCGTTTTGTGTCTTTACAAATCAATGTTTCGCCAAGAGCCACAGGGTTTAGTTTGGTTTTGTTTGTGTATGTTTTTTTTGTATGTTTGTTTGTTTTATTGTATGTTTAAGCTGGGATTTCCATTCACATCCATTATAAGACTGACAGACTGCAACGTTTCGAGTAAACCTCTGTTTGTGTTCTACTGAAGAATTTAAATCACCTACAGTACATTTTGGATGCTCTGGGGTTAAGCAGATAAACATCAAATTTTCATTTTGGAGTGAACTATCCCTTTAAATATGAAAAGTAAAATTTTAAGGATAACATACACTGTGATAAAGTCAAATTCAACTCTTTAATAATTATTTAAATTAGACTTATTTTTGTGCTGACTAACATACTGAAGCACATGCAGAGTATTTGATAAAAATTTTAACTATAATATGTTCTTTGATATTGCATATAAAGTTAATACATTTTAAAAAATAACAATTAATTCATTGTAACTTTATCATTAAAAATGTGTAATTACAAATATGTTTAAATACATGATATACATTCGTTATGATTTCTGTACAACAGGGGGAAAAAAAATTACTATGTTCAAGTTCAAGTTTAGCTTTATTGTCATTCCGCTACATGTGTGGACAAACAATGGAACAAAATGTCGTGCCTTACAGGACCACAGTGCTACATAAATACAGACGTACAACAATGAAGTAAAACAATATGAATCTATACACAACTTACATGCTGACAGATTATATATATATATATATATATATATATATATATATATATATATATATATATATATATATATATATATATGTTTACCTATACATAAACTAAAAAATACAAACTATACGAATGCTTCACAGCTTCACATGGGTTGGAGAAGGTGCGATGGTCCATGATACAGGAGGTAGTGAGTTTGCGTGGGGTTTCAGAGGAGGGCAGGGGGGTTTGAGTTCATTGCAGCTGTGTGCAGCTGAGGGTCTTGCGATCTGATGCACTACAGTTCCCGTACCAGACAGTGATGCAGCTAGTCACCACGCTCTCGATGGTGCCCCTGTAGAATGTGGTGAGGATGGGTGGAGGGAGACTTGCTCTGTTCAGCCGGCAGAAAAAGTGTAGGTGCTGTTGTGCCTTCTTGGAGAGTGACATGGTGTTGGTGGTCCAGTTTGGGTGTGTTTGGGAGGCTGGTTTTGATATTGTCAAGTCAAGTCACCTTTATTTATATAGCGCTTTAAACAAAATACATTGCGTCAAACAAAGCAACTGAACAACATTCATTAGGAAAACAGTGTGTCAATAATGCAAATGACAGTTAAAGGCAGTTCATCTTTGAATTCAGTGATGTCATCTCTGTTCAGTTTAAATAGTGTCTGTGCATTTATTGGCAATCAAGTCAACGATATCGCTGTAGATGAAGTGACCCCAACTAAACAAGCCAGAGGCGACAGCGGCAAGGAACCGAAACTCCATCGTTGACAGAATGGAGAAAAAACCTTGGGAGAAACCAGGCTCATCTGAGACAAGGTCTTTACAAGGGATCTGTATCTGGGGCTCTAGTTGTCCTGGTCTCCGCTGTCTTTCAGGGATGGTCTTTTCTAGGTCCTTTTACTAGGTTTTTTAGGTCCTTTCTAGGTGCCGATCCACCATCTGGTCTTGATAAGTACTGGATCCGGATTACTGCAGTGACCCTCTGATCTGGATACAGACTGGATCTGGTGGCTACGGTGACTTCAGAATAAGAGAGAAACAGACTAATATTAGCGTAGATGCCATCCTGCTAATGATGTAGGAATTACATCAGGTGTTATAGGAAGTGTTCCCGGTTCCGGTTTACCTATGCTGTGCATGACTAACCTCTCAAAGTACTTTATCATGATTTGAGACAGTGATATGGGATGGTAGTCGTTTAGACTGGACACAGGTGATTTATTTGGTACTGGTAAGATTGCTGTGAATTTGAGACATATGGGGACAACTGCCTGGTTCAGCGAGGTGTTGAAGATATCTGTTAGGAACTCTGTCAGCTGTGCAGCACAGTCTTTCAGTACACGGCCATGTATGTTGTCAGGACCCGCAGCCTTGCGTGGGTTAGTCATAGATAGGGTCTTCCTTATTTCATCTGGAGACAGACAGAGCGCCTGGTCGTTTTTCTGAAGGTGTGTCATTCTGCATGTTAAACTGTGAATAAAAGTGGTTGAGTGCATCCGGGAGGGATGTGTCATCATCACATGCCTGTGGCAGGGGCTTGTAGTCAGTGATGGGTTGAATGGCTTGCCACAGGCTCCATGTATCTCTGCTGTCTGTAAAGTGATTGTTGATTTTTTTGAGCATACGGTAATGAGGTGGTTGCCTCTTTAAACATGTTCCAGTCTGTGCACTGAAAGCAGTCCTGTAGTGTTGAGGTAGCACCATCTGGCCAAACTTTTCATTCAGAATTAGCCTAACAGAGATGTGATCCATGTACCCAAGGTGGGGGCGGGGTACAGCCTTGTACGCATTCTTTTCATTTAACAGTTCATTAACATAACATTTTGAGGGTTATGTAGACAAAGTCCAGTGTGGTTTTTTTAGGTTTGCTCTGTTGAAGTCACCAGCTATTAAGAAAAAACTGTCGGGGTTAGTACAGATAGTACAGATTATTTTTTTTTTACCCCCATAAATATTATTTACATTGTTAAATGTAATCTGCAGTAAATATATAAATACAAGGAATAAAAAAAATTGTGCAACATGTAACGTAGACTATTTATGCTGAGGTTCAGTTAATTTTTGTGACAGGATTAATTTGTTCACAGAAAGTAAACTCAAATAGCAGAAAACGACATCCCATTTGTTTTCTTTATTTTACAAAAGCACAAGATTTTGTTTTTATTGTGTGTGAACACAAATGAAAGCAGACCTTTTTACAGTGATGCATTACTAATAAGAAAATAAGTGTTAAAAACTTATTCTGCTGGCAAGGACACATAAGGACACAGTAGAAGTATTCACGCTGGCATGCACACACACACATACACACACAAAACAAATCAGTTCCAGCATTGCTAACTTGACAGCACAGTTGAAACTTTATCAAAATAAAGTAGAGTAACCAACACAGACCAACACTGCATTCTAGATTAATTGGTTTCATAATTAATATATTAAAATAAAAAACTTGACGAAATTACATGAGCTATTTGTGATTGTACAGATCATATGGCATTGATGGGCTTAAGTATGCTACACTAGTGGAAATGAATGTCAGAATGTCTGTTCCAACAGGGTGAAAAATAGGCAATGGACAGTCTTCCCACAGTGAACTGAATTAGTAATGCCATGGAAATAAAGGTTCCGAAATGGTGCCGTGACCCCACCAGAGCCCTCGAGAACTTTTGTTGAAGCTGAATTTTATCCCACTGGGTGCAATGCAAAAATTGAATGTAAAGAGACACAAATGTGGAGTCTGTTTCTTGTTTCCTTTTTCTCACAGCCTGCTGATCAGTTGTCAGCCTGAGTATGGCAAACTGGGTATTTGTGATATCACAGACTGTCATAAGAGTTGAGTGGAAATCTTTTTATTGCATGTGAAAAAAAACACACATTGCAAAAACATATCACATTGAGAGACCTGTGTGCCCCAAAAACTTCAAGCAGCATCTGAAGTTTCTGATTAAAGTGCTGTTATACTGACTAGTCAGTATCTGGAGTGCGATTCAAGTATCTCTGGCTCTAAAGTGAGACTGTAGCTGTGCTCCAAAAGCCAGTGAACTGCCTAGATACTCACTGCCTACATAGCAACCAACTATAAATGCATTAGACAGTAATGGAAGCTCTTAAGTGCCTAAATTAAAACACTCCTTACATAGGCAGTAATGCTGTGCATCACACAAAGAGCGCTCCCTATGGGAGACTCTACTCGCAGTTAATTTAGATGATGGGAACAGTGCAATATTTGAAGTCAGTTCAGTGTAATTTAAGATGAACTGACTTTTACAACCAAGTTGATTATACTTAAAATTTAAAAGGCAAATTATTTTTATTTATAAATTTTTAAAATAAATTATTATTATTTTTTTTACAATGACCAAAAAAATCATATTTTGTTGTATTCTGGTAATTTTCTGGTCAGTTAATATTATAGCACTGAAATAAAACCTACTGACTTTCCTCACATAGGGTATGAGAAAAATGTAGATAATTGTTGTACTTTTGTTTTGTTTTCTAAATTAGTTACTCATGTGGTTTCCCTGGTCAAAAATGACTATATAATGAGACATCTGATATACTGTATGCATTTATGTAAGTAATCTTTTCTAAAGCTCTCATTGACTTGCATTACAAGATTTACAAATCAGGATTCCATCTTACTTTTCGGACACAACTATCAGCATCTATACCAAATTTCTTTTTTTTTTTTTTGCTCAGTTTGGGCCTCTCAATAACACTGAGGTGATTTTGTTGTCTTTCAGTGTTATCCCCAGTATTCCCATATATCATGTTTTATGAGCCGTACAATCCTGATGTATCAAATATGAGACTCTAAATATGAAATATAATGTCTAAAGGTCTGGTAAACTCTTCTATTTAAATAAATAAATTGTACGCAACTATTAAATGTAACTTTTATTTCATATGTCAGATTTGAAATGGTTAATTTTTATCTTTTAAAATTTAAGTAAAAATGTCCATTTGTAGAAAACCCCACATTATTATTATTATTTTTTAGTAAATTTAGGGAAATGAGAGTTTGAGGCGCAGGATTGTGTTTTGTGCTGCTTGTGGCTTCGCTGAAGCTCTTCATTACTGGGAGTGGGAATGAGTTGGTTTGTGGGGGTTGGTGTAAAGTGCTAGTTTGTTGTAGCCTCGCTACAAGGAGCGAATGTTTCCTGGGAAAATGATCTGGGACCAAGTCCAGATGCCGGGCTGCTCTCTGGGGATGGCGTCCTGCCTCCAGTCAGCAGGAAGTGCTAAGAGTGCGCAGCGGGGCCCGGGCCTGCAGTCTTGTCAACTGCTTGTAATGCTGGTGGAATGGGAGCCTAAATCACATCTCTCCTTCATGGAGTCGGCGGACACATGTGGTATTCATTTAACGATGCACTGGTAAAGAACGAAGAGGGAAAGAGAGATGGAAAACAGCTTTATGACACATCAGGATCACAAAGAGTGGATTACAGACACGGCCACACTAGCAAGGCTTTAGCTCCCCCACATAACAAAGAGTTTGACTAAGGCAGTCGATTTCAGTCAAATGAACAAAGTCTGGCTTTGTGGTCACAACTTCTGAGAATTTTTCATGGTATCAACTAATGAAGCAACTTCAGATGTAACTTTCGTCACCACCAGAGCATTTTACAACAATATGACCTGAACTTTAACCATAATAGCATGTGTGGAATGTGATGAGGCTTTATGTTATTCAAATACGTGGCATTTTTTCTTTATGAGCCTTGGCCAGCACCACTTATGCTTTATGGGTAAAAAATGTGATGCTATTTTTTGGCCTATCAATAAATTTAAAAACAAACTAAATATATAATTGAAAGTGACATGACATTCAGCCAAGTATGGTGACCCATACTCAGAATTTGTGCTCTGCATTTAACCCATCCAAAGTGCACACACACAGAGCAGTGAACACGCACACGGAGCAGTGGGCAGCCATTTACGATGCGGCGCCCGGGGAGCAGTGCCTTGCTCAAGGGCACCTAAGTCATGGTATTGAGGGTGGAGAGAGAACTGTATATGCACTCCCCCCACCTACAATTCCTGCCAGCCCGAGACTCGAACTCACAACCTTTCGATTGTCAGTCCGACTCTCTAACCATTAGGCCACGACTTCCCCTTTAATTCATACACACATTGAGCTGAGTGCCTTTTCTATGATGTTTTGACAGAGTGATCTGTCATTGCCATTTGCAGAAGCATTGGTTAAACATTTCCCCTCTGCTTACTCACAAGTTAATTGATTTGGATAATTTTTGGTGTGGGGGGGGGTGGTGGTTATAATTGGTGGTGGAGTCAAAAATGTCAGACAAATGACGACTGTCTGATATCATAATGAAGAAAAAAAGCATCATCAATGAGAACCTTAAGCAGTTTGTCATAACCATTATTTCTTTCTTCACAGTATATTAGAACAAATTTTGTCTGTCAAAGGTCATGTGGTGCGACCAACATGAATAAAAAAGGGAAATTATATCATACAGAGCTTGACTGTGTGTCATGGTCAGTGCAGTAAGTCTCTTAAAATATAATGTTAATTGACCTTGTATGAGAAGGAAAGATTAGTTCAGACTCTTAAATTGCTGAAATATGTGATTAAAGTATTGCTATTAATAATAATTCAGAATGTTTGTCAATTTGGAAACATCATTTTACATTATATAATTAAATATAAATCTAAAACAAAAATATTATAACTATTATGCAAGTGTTATTTTAGTATAAATGAAAAACTATTAGTTTTAATTATATTTAGCATTGTTATATTTTCATAGTTTTATCATTTTAATTTTAGTACAGTTTTAGTACTTTTGTTGTGTTTTGTCATTTCTAAGAAAAATATGATTTTAGTTTGTTTCAGCTGACTACAATAATACTAATTGCATACAAAGAGAAAATTTCTAAGAAAATTTTTTAATCATATTTTCCTTTTCTTTACCATGCTCACTCTTATTTGTCACTGCCCATCATAAAAAAAAAAGTCAGGACCTGGATTTAACTAAGCAAATAGAGCCTCCCATTGGATAATTACTGCATGGATGATTATATTTCAGCTGGCAACAAGTTATTTAACCCTAGCTGATGCAGTGAATAGCTTCTCATTTCTTAAACAACCAAGTCAGAAAACACATCCTGTGGTCGTGTAAAAGATGTTAATCTGTTTCAGAAGGGTCAAATTATTGTCATGCATCAAACAAAGAAAACATCTAAGGAGATTGCTGAAACTACTGAAACTGGGTTAAGAACTGTCCAACACATTATTAAATATTGGAAGGATAGTGAGGAACTATCATCTTCGAAGATGTGGTCATAAAAACATCTTGAAGGATCATGATCATGTTTAATAGTGAAAGTAAGAGCATTTCCACATGCACAATGCAAAAGGAACTCAACGGATTGGGACTAAACAGCTGTGTAGCCATAAGAAAACCCCTTATCAGTGAGGCTAATCTTAAAAAAGGCTTCAGTTTGCTAGGGAGCATAAGGATTGGACTCTGGAGCAATGGAAGAAGTTGACTACCAGCTGACTACTTGAATATGCAGGTGCTGGTAATATAATTAGAATATCATCAAAAAGTTGATTTATTTCACTAATTCTATTCAAAAAGTGAAACGTGTATATTATATTCATTCATTACACACAGACTGATGTATTTCAAGTGTTTATTTCTTTTAATTTTGATGATTATAACTGACAACTAAGGAAAATCCCAAATCCAGTATCTCAGAAAATTAGAATATTACTTAAGACCAATACAAAGAAATCTTGGCCAACTGAAAAGTATGAAAATGAAATATATGAGCATGTACAGCACTCAATACTTAGTCGGGGCTCCTTTTGCCTGAATTACTGCAGCAATGCGGCGTGGCATGGAGTCGATCAGTCTGTGGCACTGCTCAGGTGTTATGAGAGCGCAGGTTGCTCTGATAGTGGCCTTCAGCTCTTCTGCATTCTTGGGTCTGGCATATCGCATCTTCTTCTTCACAATACCTCATAGATTTTCTATTGGGTTAAGTTCAGGCGAGTTTGTTGGCCAATTAAGAACAGGGATACCATGGTCCATAAACCAGGTACTGGTAGCTTTGGCACTGTGTGCAGGTGCCAAGTCCTGTTGGAAAATGAAATCTGCATCTCCATAAATTTGGTCAGCAGCAGGAAGCATGAAGTGCTCTAAAACTTCCTGGTATACGGCTGTGTGGACCTCAGAAAACACAGTGGACCAACACCAGCAGATGACATGGCACCGCAAATCATCACTGACTGTGGAAACTTTACACTGGACCTCAAGCAGCGTGGATTGTGTGCCTCTCCTCTCTTCCTCCAGACTCTGGGACCCTGATTTCCAAAGGAAATGCTAAATTTACTTTCATTAGAGAACATAACTTTGGATCACTCAGTAGCAGTCCAGTCCTTTTTGACTTTAGACGCTTCTGATGATGTCTGTTGTTCAAGAGTGGCTTGACACAAGGAATGTGACAGCTGAAACCCATGTCTTGCATATGTCTGTGCGTAGTAGTTCTTGACTCCAGCTGCAGTCCACTTTTTATGAATCTCCCCCACCTTTTTTAATGGGTTTTGTTTCACAATGCCAGGATTCATCAGACTCAAATTATAAAAGTGTGGTTCAGGGTGAATGAGACATCAATTTCACACATGGATTGGCCACCACAGAGTCCAGACCTTAACCCCATTGAGAATCTTTGGGATTTGCTGTAGAAGACTCTGCGCAGTTGCAATTCTCCCATCATCAATACAAGTTCTTGGAGAACAATTAATGCAACTCTGGATGGGAATAAATGTTGTGACATTGCAGAAGCTTATCAATGCCACAGCATATGTGTGCCGTAAACAAAGCTAAAGGCTGTCCAACGAAATATTAAAGTGTGTGACTCTTTTTTGTTTTTGGAGATAATTGGCATAACTCATCTGGTACCAATTGTCCAATGTGCAGTTTTTATCAGCAGTCTGGCCTACGATATTTACCTTGAAAAAAGCAGATGTCCCAGTGCTGATCCATCAGGCAATGCATCTAGGGCTCCACTTAGAGAACACTTTCCAGAGATAACAGTTTGTGTTACTTGCTCTCATATTGGTTCTTCTCTGTGGTTCGACTGTGGAATCCCTCCCATGACAGGGCAGCTCTCTGAGTGTTTTTCTTTCTGGACCTCTCGAGTGGGGCTTTAGAGGGAGTTTCTCTCCTAAAGACATCTGTTCTCAAATTAATAGCCTCGCGTAACGCAGTGGTGTTTTATTCAAATCCTTTCTGCCATGGGAAATCTTTTGTGTCAACACTGTGATTGACACTGTATACACTGTGTGTGTTTGGCCGTCCTGGCTGACATGTTCTCAAACAGAGATTGCTGAGGACAGAAGCTTACAGACTCTGCTGTTTTGCAGGTTTTAATGCTCCTGCGAGACCAGGGCACGTGAGACGTTTCTCAGGTTCAGGCTTGTTTAGAAGTACTTCACTTTACTGAAGCTATTTGACATAGAATTATTACTTTTGGTGTAGTGCAAAGCTCTTTTTCTTAGATGTTCATCATAATTTATTACTCTGTTTCATTTCAATCCTTATGACTTTATCCCATGAAACATGAAAGGAGATATTTAAAATAACGTCCAAGCTGCTCTTTTACATAACTTGAGAATAGACTGTGATTGCATTTGATGGTCAGCAAAAAAGAACCATAAAAGTAGTCCATACTGACCATGCTCTATATTCCATTCCATATTCCATTTGATTATAAATTGGCATAAATGAGATTTGAAGGGTATGGTGGATTTTAAGATAAAAATTACTTAAATTTTTTTAGTCTGTGCTTCACACCGTATGGCTTGCATAAAAATATAGAGCACAATTATTTTGAACTGCTGTGATGTTTTTGTGGTGCTACTTGTCCTATTTGCATTTGAACTAAACATGTTTTGTTTTCATGGAATAAAAGAAAGTCGTACAGGTTTGGATTTTACACTTACATTCTTTAAATCTAATCCAAAGCAATTTACTTTGCATTTAAGGCATACATTTCATATGTTCATGTATTCCCTGGGAATCCAAATCATGACCTTGGCATGACTGGTAAATGTGTAATGTGTGAGCTACATGAACGCAATTGCAGAATGTCGTGATGGTGAGTAAACATGACAGAATCATAATTTTGGGGTGAACGATTGCTTAAAGGTTACAATAAATTTGAATGAGCTCTGGATAACACTTTCTCACAAATCAAAGAAAGCTTAGAGGACACTCAACTGTTCCAAATAAACCGCTCAGGCAAACATGGGCAATTTGATCCTTAATAAACTAAAATAGACTAATTATTATATCAAAGAGAAATGCTTACCTCTTATGTTTCCAAAGCTTATTACAAAGGAGGAAAAAAATATTTTAAAAAGTGCTTAACTTTGCACTTTTGAAGGTGACCAGATTTCTGAAATGTAAACTTGTCACATTTCCTAGTTGAGTCAAAATATAATTAAAATTTCAGTTATTATCTATGGATTTTAAAATAGTAGTAATATATCTTGTATGTAAAAATAAAATAAAATAAAAACTGTTCTGTTTTAATTTAACAAAAATCACACTATGAAAAGTAGTAAATAGTAACTGCAAAAAGCAAACCAGTATAATAACAAAATTATGACTTCGTAAAAATTATAAAAATTAAACAAAATAAATATGAGAATATGTAATAAATATTAGTGTATTTTAAAATAGGGCTTTTAAATACACTCCATTGCTGTTTCTAATTAATGTATGCACTCGTGCCGTTAAACTGTTGTATAAATGCAATATCACACTTGTAGAAGTGAGATATGGCTGTGTATCAGCATGCTGTGATTACCTACGGCAATCGGCCTGCGGCCTCATGTGCTCATATACTGTTTGGCCATCCAGGTGATATAGTTAAAATGCATGTGTGTGGGAATTACTGCGTTATGTTGGTGGAACTTTCACAAATGTTTTAAATTGTCTGCCGAACATTCTCTTACTCTGTTCAGGCCCTGTTATAAACCACATGCAAACAGTATTACTTTGATTTAACATGAAATGTTAGTACGTGACTACCTTGACAAGGATAACTGTGTCTCTTTTTATAAATGATGATAAATGTGCTCAGCTGTCATTCAATTTAAGTTCTTTATGGCAAAAATAGCAGCATACAACCACGTAATCAGTGCTTTAAAAGAGCAACTAACATGAAACATGACAGCCTGTATAAGAGTGCATTTCAGGAAAGTGCAAAAAAAACTGGGTAAATAGGCTTATGAGATGATCTGTTATTGCATGCCTTTGCCCTATGGCTGAATAAATCTGTTATTTGCTGGCAGCAATTGGGTTGCGCCCCATAGGATCAGTCTCAAGAGTAAAGCAGGGCTTGAGTGCGACTATCAGTCTTTCAGTAAACCCGTGCTACTGTGTTTAAATAACAGTCTGTAGAGACAGTGTTTTGTAAATAATATTAGAACCAGCATTTATTTACAGTGTTTACAGTGCATGTGTGACTGTAGGCATATTAAAATGAAAGGATGTTTTGCGAATTTTAGACAAATTTCTTCTCCCTCAGGTACCATTACGTCCCCATTATGGATATAGCCATAGATGTGTTTTCTCTAAGTGATAGAACAGTGTGGGAAAGGCTATGGAAAATCCCTATTACCACGCACAGGAAGTCACATGTGAACAGGGACGGTGTACCATCAGATTGACTGTAAACAAAGCTTGCCCCCTAGTGGACTAACTGTTCAATCACAGCAGGGTGTAATGCAGTGGCTAATGTGCCATTTTTTGATGTGCCATTTAAATGTGAGTTATAATAATAACATGCTTTCCATTTGCAGGGAATTTCACAAGGGCCTCGTTTACCAGTGAATGGGCGTTCTGTAGATATAACAGGCCCAGCTCAACAGCAGAGGCCTCCGGTTCTCAGTTCTCCGCAGAAGAACCCAGTCCAGGACCAGAACCTTCAAAGACCACTGGGTCAACCGCAGCTCAACGTTTCTGATCCAGTGAGTGCTGCCATTTGGAAATGTTCTTCATTTTGCAGCTCACAGAAAGTGCACTAAATTTTTTTAATTTTTAAGTGTCACACTTTTTTACTTAGGGTAATTTTATTTTTCAACAAAGTCAATTTCTGTATAGGCATACATGTCATGGCTGCAAAAAAAAAAAATTACTGATCCTGTTACACTTGTTATCACCCAAGTTCATTTAGCATTGTGTGACAACATGCCTCATATGTATGTCACATTGTACAGAGCAGGTTACTATTGAAATAACTGATCTGAGAATAATACCTATAAAATGAAACGGTCCTTCCAGTAAAAAAAAAAAATTGTCCTGAAAGCATTCATTTCACCGGGAGAAAATCCTGCAGCACACGCTTCTTTCGAAACCCTCTGTCTTTCATAGTGGTCACAAATGCACTCTAAAGCATCCAGCCCATAGCTCTTCAGTGTGCTGTTTTTGTCCGGATAGCAGGATGCATTGACGGTGTCAAGGTCAGCGATGAGATTCACATGCTCCAAAGGGATTCTTTTTCTGAAAGATTTGGTGAGCTCTGCATGCAAAACCAAAAAGTTCTGCACATCTGTCCACGTCAGTGTAATGCCACAAAACTTACCATCTTATAAAGCCTTGTTAAATTCTGTCTCTGCCTTACATGGCCCATTCATCAAGTCCTCAAGGCTAGCAAGGGTCATGTTCACAACAGGTTTTGGAATGTGAGATTCATGCGGTTCACATAGGCCAAGACATCAGACAACAAGTAAGATAGGGCAGGGAATGTGTGTATGCGCTTTCTAATACCCTTAGCTATCTGGCAGTTTCTCGAGTTTTCCTTCTCCTCCAACTCAAATAACAGAGAAACACAGCATTACTGTTCTGTGTGCACCACAGTGAATTTAATTATTTAATGTAGGGACAGTCATTCTGACAAAGATCCTGTACAACTCTGACCTTTGGACCCACCTTTACATTTGCTCCGTTACTTCCCAGTCCATCTACACTAAGTAGACATTCAAAAGGCCCTTTTTCCCGCTGCACATACCGCGGCGGCGGTATAAAGTGCATTTGCAGCCTTTGACCGCTGAGTGGCGCTTTAACCACAAGTTATCAAACAAGCGCATCAAAGCACATTTTCGCTAATAGACGTCAGTTTTGCCTCACTGATGTGTTACATTTGACTGCTTCAGTCACGGAAAATGAAAGAAAAACACTGTAATTAAAATATTTAATATCCACAGACGAAAGTTTGGTACTTATGAAGTTATGTGCATTTCTTAGAACGAATTCAAGCAGGATAAATGTCAAGCCTGTGCCTGAACCTGTGATTATATTTTCTCTAATCTACATGGTATTAAACCATATTTTAGATTTGACACATTTAAAAGGTGTGCAGTATTATTTATAATATATTAATTATGCGTTATATTATTCAAAAGAAATTGTGGTAAATTAAAAGTGGTAGCCTATTTTAGGGGGGTTGGCTTCATGGATTAATATGCAAAATGTCAATATTTTCATATATTATGCCTATATTTTAATTTATATTTTCAATATAAATATATTTTTTCCTTTAATAAAACAACATGCATTTTTGTTATTCGTTAACTGTCCTTTAAATTATTGGGGAAAAAACATTTGTCTGTAAACTGATTAAGAAATTGTTGCATGTTTAAACATGAAGCACTGTAATTTCGTTCACATTAATTATGCCTAATTAGCCTAAAACAAGAAACGAATAAAATTAAACCTGCACGATTAAATCTTTGAAACTCTAAAGACGGATTAATAAAACGTCCTCACGATTAAACTCATTATGTCATTATAATCAATAAATACACACGATGTAAAAAAGAGCTTCATTAACTGACAACATAAGTGATTTTAAAGGGAGCCTTCTTTACTTGCTTTTAGTGCTGGGCGATAGCATGTGGCCTAAAAAAAAAAAAAATCCGATTTATGATTTAAATCGATTTTAAAATCAATATTCAAATGACAAAGACATTTTTCAAAACAAGTTTTAATATAGTTCTAAACTTATAACTGAGAAAAGATGATAAAAAACTGTGATGTTATTACCTTAATGCTGGTAAGACCTTTATTTTATTTTATTATTATTTTTTATTATATATTATTTTTTATTATTATTTATTTTTTGTTAATACTAGCCCATCAGCTGTGCAAATTGTGTTTGTGAGGAAAATAACAGTACATTTTTGTCAGTTATTTTATCTAAACAGATCGATTAATTTCTTCAAGATTTCAAAATCAAATAGCCTACTGATAATGTAGTAGCACTGTAAGATTACATTTGTTTGAATGCATTATTGCTAAAGCTATTGCGTGTGAATGTGCTTTATCTGTTTAAATCATGCTTTAACCCGAAAATAATCAGTAAAAGAAACAGACAAACTCATATAGCCTTTAACATCCCGCTCGACTATTGCAGTCATTATAACCTGATCAAGCCATAGCTAAATATGTTTAACATGAATTCTTGCTGAATATGCAGTTATATTACGGGCTCCAGTCAGAATCACACCGCTCAGCTCATCCTTTGCTCGACGGCGTGTCTCTGTCAGAGTCGCGGGGGATGGTTGAGCCACTCTGAACTACGGGAGACTGAGTGGTGCGTCGGTGGTTGTTAAAAAGAAAACCGATTTTCATTCAAACAACCCGATGTAAATTACAAATTCGAGTTAATTGATAAAATCGATTTATCACCCAGCCTTACTTGCTTTCATATTATTTAATGAAAAAAAAATGCAGCTGCATTTAAATGCAGATGTGTAAAGTATGTGCAAGATTTGCACTGCACGTGTGATGGTAGATGTGCAGCTTTTATTCTTATTTATTTTATCTTCATTAAAAATCTTGTTTGGTTTCATTTTGGATAATTGCATGTAAAAAATTATTTTCGTTGTAAAGCAATATGTGAATTAATATTCATATGCAAGTATTTGTGCAAAAATTATTAATTCGCATTAATGACAGGGCGCATTAATATTCAACATTCAACAATCTCTGAGTGTTGCATTTCTCTGTCGGAGAGAGCCAGCACTGTGAATTTCATCTTGCAGCAGACTAGAAAACATTTGTTTATTATTAAATAATTAAAATGTCTCATTTTTCACAATTATTAGGCTACTGCTGCATGTACTTTGTGGCAAACTTAATGCATGTGCTTGAGCGCGGAATATATTAAGAATTTGATTATGTAAATTTAATATAAACCTCTGATTAGTTGAATATAACAAATGAACGACTAGAACTAGAAAAATCTTACTTGGGGACAGACCATTTTTTTGTCTATAACCAAAACAACAGTCCTTTATAAACCGGTTCAGCAACTTTGAAAGCCTCATAAGACACTGTCCATATGAAAGAGCAATTCACACCTTTATCTCGACCCCCAAAAGCCATACATAACTAACCCCAAAAACCCAACCCCCTCCAGCTGAACAGAATTCGGTCTGTGTTTTGGCTCTGAGGAACGGTGTGTTACTGGGCTGAAACATGCCTGCACTGAGCAGCACTACTCTTTGTATTCATTATATTCTCGCAGCCCATATTATTATTTTCACAAGACCATAATGATAATAACAAATCATCAATTAATAATTAATTGTTATTTGTGATCGTGGATGTTTGCAGAAGGCTTTAAGACCAAGCGGAATCCTCTGTTCCCGCCTCACAGCGCGCGGGACTCGCGCTCAGTGATGCAGCTTCACTGTCTGCGGTTTGACTTTACTGAATCAGATTGAGGCGAATACAACTTATTGATCATGAGACCAACATTTAGCAAGCAGGAAAACATTCATTCTACCTGAAGGAAGACGTATTTTATTGAGCTAATGCTGTTAAAGAGAGAGAGAGAGAGAGAGAACCAGTCTAGGGCTATTCTTAAACTTGGAGCTCATTATATTGAACTACAAATCCAAACACCAGAAATGTTATGCATTTTATGAATAATGAAATGTTTTAAAAAGTATGCATTTTATTTTTTCACATGCAGTATAGTTGTTGGTATTTAGCAGTTAAAACCTATTTTTAAACTTGAATTTAAATACTATTAAACTAACTTTAAAATATCAAGGAGTTTATAAATTAAAAATGGTAAAATGTCACAGTGCATGTTAAATAACCTAAATTAACTTGTGTTAATAATATAATTCGATTTTTTTACATGAAAAACTCCTGTATAAAATGGGACAGCAACCTTTATATCAAGCATTTTTAAAACGTCCACAGATGAGCAACGCGAGAGGCGGATCTTTGCCTGAGCGCGTGAAGTGAATGTGAAGTCATTTTCAGATGCAATGGAAAAAAACAAAACAAAAAAATATCCTAGATTAGGCCCATGCAGGCTCTGCTCTGAAGTATATAATACTTATAATTACTGTTAACCCAGAGTAACACATTTTAACGGATTAATCGCCTTTTTTCATTTGCTGCATCTTTTCTTTTTTTATTTATTTTTAAACACGCTAAAAAATAAATGATGTTTGTGAGAGAAAAAAAAAAATTAATCGTGTATAGGTTTAATTTTAATGTAGCCTATTAATCACTTATTTTCGTTTGCTGCATGTTTTTTTTTTGTTGATATTATATAATTCATGTATAAATTGCATTTTATTACATTTAGAAATAATAACAGCTGGCCTAATAATGTTATCATGTACAAACAGGATATATTTAATTCCCTTCACTTTACAACAAATCCTTTAAATTTAACAAATATATCAGAACAAAACAAGAATTAAAAATATAGAATTCTAATGGATAAACATAATTGCAGTATATAATAATATACGC
This sequence comes from Carassius carassius, assembly GCF_963082965.1. NCBI lineage: Eukaryota > Metazoa > Chordata > Actinopteri > Cypriniformes > Cyprinidae > Carassius > Carassius carassius. The sequence goes on along the minus strand of NC_081795.1, from coordinate 24,708,030 downwards.
TTAGCTATAAACAAAAAAAAATAATAATAATTTAAAGCTAAGCATAAGGTAAGGTTGGGCTTTCTCATTCTCTCACTCGGGAGAAATCCGTTTCCATATTCGTGATGTTGCCCATTTGAAGCTTAAGTATTATTCGTGAGGTAAAATAGGCTTTGTTGTACACGCGTGTTTCAGTATCGATGGAAAAAAATCATAATTAACAATATGTGGAGTAAGTGGATCACTGCTAACGCTGAATGTCTGGTGAACGACTGCTGTTTCCAGTGAATATGTGCACGAGACACCAGCGCGATCAAACAGCTGAAACAGAAAATACTAAATTTTTGGACACACGTAAGGCATAATTCAAAATTGTAAAGTGTTAGTAGTTTGAAAAAATCAAGAAAAAAACAGAGTTAATTACAATTATTGCTAAATGCTGGACCGTTCCCATTTCGCTCTGCATATGGAACCTGAAGATTTTTTTTAACCAAGAATGAAACGAAATGAAAATGAAATGAAAACATTTAGCTTTTTATCTATATATTCACAAGACCATAATGATAATAACAAATCATCAATTAATAATTAATCATTATTTTACGAAAATCATTTTTATTTGTGATCGTGGATGTTTGCGGAAGGCTTTAAGACCAAGCGGAATCCTCTGTTCCCGCCTCACAGCGTGCGGGACTCGCGCTCAGTGATGCAGCTTCACTGTCTGCGGTTTGACTTTACTGAATCAGATTGAGGCGAATACAACTTATTGATCATGAGACCAACATTTAGCAAGCAGGAAAACATTCATTCTACCTCAAGGAAGACGTATTTCATTGAGGTAATGCTGTTAAATAGAGAGAGAGAGAGAGAGAGAACCAGTCTAGGGCTATTAAACTTACACTCAGAAAAATGACTCTTTAAACTTACTTAATTCAATTATGGACAGTGGTTCCACACAACCAAATTGTGTTTTGATAAAATTAATGGAATTTTTTGAATCTATGCAAACTCCTTGTGTTGTCACAACACAACTGAATGAGGTAGAATCTATGTGAAATAGTAATGTCCAACCAAATCAATTTATTCACTTTGCTTTAACTTAAACTGGTTAAGTTAACTGAACATGTTTTGGTTTATTACAATCTAGCCAAATTTGTTTCACTCTATCAACATAAGGAGGTTTGTTTCAAATTACTCATTTCAATTATGGACAGTGGTTCCACACAATTAGTTCTAGTTACTTTAACTAAATATTTTCTATTTAAAGTTACTCACTTCAACAAAGCATTTTTTGTGTGATTTGTCTTGTAATGAGTCAAAAGACAAGATGTCACAAATTATCAAAGTGTATTTGTTAAACAAGCAATAATTAATTACACACAGTTAAATACAGTTGAAACCACATTACAAAATTACAAAAAAATTACACAAAATAGCAGAAATATCAAACTACTCATTTTCTAATTGGCATTCATGGGTAACCAATCAAACCTTTTTCCAGAAACAGGAACAGGCTCCAGAAATGACTTCTTCAGTATTACAAATGTGTACCTGAGTTCAGGAGGGTTGCTCAAGTTCAGTCCATATATCAGTCCCAGCAACATGGTTTTGCAGACTGTAAACTGCTAGGTCCTGAAGAACTTTATCCTTTAAAACCAACTTCTGCTGGACTGTCTTCAATGACTGCAGCTTCAAATAGATTCCCACGAGTCTTCTGGATCACCTCCTGATTGCTGGCAACGTCTGTATCCTAGAAGTATTTAAAAGGATGGGGAATTCAAATTAACTTATCAAATTAACTTGGGTATTAACTTTAACAAATCATTTATTAACCTTGAAAAAAAAAAACTCACCATATACTCCATACTGCTAGGGTCTTCATTTGGATACTTCAAGAATAGTTTTTTGTGCAAACAAAACCAAAACAGCGACTTTATTCAACAATTCTTCTCCAAATCGCATCTTCCACCATTATCAACAGCACGTAAATAATTAATGCGCATGGTGCTGCTGACCTAGAACACGCATGCACTGAGCCTTAATTACATGTAGAGGAAAACAAAGGTTCATGCCTCTTGTTACTCTCCATAATGGTGGCATATGTGATTTGGAGAAGAATTGTTGAATAAAGTCGCTATTTTTGTTTTCTTCGCACAAAAACGTATTCTTGTAGCTTTGTAAAAGTGTGGTTGAAGCATTGATGTCACATGAATTGTTTTACTGATGTCCTTACTATGACATTTCAGTTGCATTGCAGCCTTTATGGAGGTTCAGAAATCGCTCGCATTTTCATAAAAATATTAGGGATGCACCGGTTGACCGGCCATAAATAGGAACCAGACGGTTTTTGCTTAAAATATGCGATAGGTAATCGGCCGGTCTTTGGCCTTTTTTTTCGGCCGATTTTTCCGGAAGTGCGCCCGCGTGCTCAGACTACATTGTAATCATTCGCTATCATGTAATTTGTGTGGAAAATATTTCGAAATCTGTGCACAGTACAAGGGCAGCCGTTCAGCACTGGAAGTGCAGAGCTACATGTCTGAGGCACAGATAACAGGAAGCGCAAAAGAACAAAATAAGAGCCCCTTTCCTGCACTCACTGAAGCTGCCTGAGCATACTGTCCCTGCACAAGCAACAGTGAAGGGATGTTCAGATCAAGTTCTCGCGTGTTGGATGAGAAACTAAACAGACTAAACTGCGACAAAACTAAAATACTTTTTTTTTGTGTAAAGTATGACTTGCAAACACATTTGAAAAGCCAGAAGTAAACGTCAGTTCTGCATTAGGATGATTATTTTTTATTTCACCTTAAAATTACATCGACTTCATTTGATATAAAAATCACCTGCTGTAGCACACTGAAAAAAAGTGTTTCATTCATCCAATTAAAATAAAAATAGGGTAATGATTCACATCTATTTTTTTACTTGAGACAATAGTTATTTATTTTTCATTGGATCAAGTAAAAAAATATAGATGTAAATCATTACCCAAATTTTCTTTAATTGGATGAATGAAACACTTTGCATCTTTGTTTTATTCTCACCAAAATTATTTGATTTTAAAATGTATTTATATAGCATACTTTTATTTAGTTTCACTGGTTTCACTTTTATTTAGTTTCAAGACTTATTTTTTTAAACCAAATTTTAAAACTAAAACAAATACTAAATCCTGATTAAGAAACCTCTTAAGTCCCTTTCACACTGGACGTCGGACTCGGCAAATTGCCGGAACATTGCCGGGTCGCCTTCTGTGTGAAAGCAAACACGTCCCGGGATTGATTCCGGCATTGAACCCGGGTCGGGCACCTAGTAACATTGCCGGGTTCAATCCCGGGACGAGCTCTGTGTGAACAAAAGCCAGATCTAATGCCGTGTCAAATTGATGACGCACGTTATCGTGCGACTCTTTTAGCGCCTGCCCTGATGTCACGTGTCGTTGCGGGATCTGTAATTGCTGGAATCGCAGTGTGAAAGGGGCTTTATTAAGCTTTTCCTCAATATTGGACTGTAGAACTATGCAGTTGTTGCCTTTAATTTCCAATGGTTACAATTAATTTTTCATTTAAGACCAGTTCTATGTAGTTTCAACCCAATTCAAAAACAAAAGCTAAATGCTGATGTCTGTACCATCTATGTTTGTATTGAATGTAAGCTACTAACTGTGCAGTTACTGCCGTTAATTTCAGATGGTTACAGTTATTGTTTTCAATACCCAAAATACAGTTTTGGCCAATTAAATACCAAATAAACATCTTGTTTATGCATACTTTCCTTCTTTCTTGTTTGTTGCTTAAAGATAAAAAAAAATCGGAAATCGGTATCGGAATCGGCCAGTTTGCTTATAAAAAAATCGATATCGGCCATGAAAAATCACGATCGGGGCATCCCTAAAAAATATCATAATTTGTGCTCTGAAGATGAATGATGGTCTTAGGGGATTGAAACGACATGAGGGTGAGAAATTAATGACATGTTTATTTTTGGGTGATCTAGCCATTTAAACACACCTGAACCACCTAATTAAGGTTCTTGGGAATTTTAAAACAAAAAAGTATTACTAGAAGTTCCAGGCAGGTGAGTTAGAGCTAAACTCCACAGAACACTGGCTTTCCTAGAGCAGATCTGGACACCCCTGCCTTACATCAAAATGAATGGTTTTTGGCAGGCAAATGCATTCATAATCTGTCAGTTTAAAGTAATACCACATATTTTGTATTTATTGTATTAATAAACCTAATCTTATTATATCTGTCTTTTTTGTCAATTTCCAGTGGCCAGTGAGAGAATAATGTTTTAATACAAGGTTGTGTTGAGTGCAGTTGTTCTTACCTGCGTAGTGGGCACCAAGAGGGTTTCAGTATTTGTCCAAGCACTCTTCTTCAGTATGCAAGCATCTTCATAAGTTCTGTAGTGCGGATCCAGTTTGGCAAAGATTGTTGATTCTAATGGGCCTATGGTAATTCTGTATGTCTCAAATTCTGCACAAATCTGTAAACACATGAAGTGCAATGTGTTACAAAAAAAAAAGTTTAACAGCAAAAACCAATTCAATTATCAAAATATTAAGTGATTTATTTGTGTGAGTGATGAATAGTGTCATGTTTACCATTCCAAAAGGGTGAACCTGATTACATATCTGGAGCATTTGTACAATGTGAACAGCTCAGAGTAGTGTCCGGTTTAAAGTCATTGTATGACCACACCGCCATGTTCATAAACAAAGCTTCAAATACTTTCACTGTGCTGAGCCAGGGGTCTCCAAACTCGGTCGAAATTTCATGTTTAGACATTTATTGATTATTTAGCTTTTGCAATTAGTTAAATAATATTCATATTCTAACAAATAAAGGGAATTACCTCCGCTTTTGAAAGTCATTATGTATTACAAGTACACAATTAATTTATACAATTAAATATATTTGGTACACAAAAGGAGATAAGGGAGAAACTCATATTTGCCATTTGATTAGTTATATGAGAAAGTAGCTGAATGACAAATCATTCTGCCTCTTAACATCTCTTATTGTAAGCCATATGTATAATAAAAGTAAAGGTACGTGATAGGACATTTCATTTTTGGATAAACATTTTATTAATAAATACAATCTCTCTTAAAATACCTTATTGGGATATAATAATCAAAACAGTTTCGGTTGATCTAGCGCAGAACTAAAACTTTAATGAAATATTTCCCCCAATTATAAAATGATTTTATCATTAGCTAGCTCCACACTGGAGAGCTGTTTTATAACAGGAAATCAAATTATAATTCTAGCGACACTGACTCTGTATTTTCATGTTTAATATTGAAAAGCTATCTGTTGCATAAAGGACTGTTATATAAATAAACGTGACTGGACTTTTCTTTACTGGAGTGCTTGGAGAACCTCAGAGTTCGTGCAAACATGCACATCGCTGTAATCAAATGTGTTCTTAAGAGCTGCTCTCCTCTGCACGGTCATCAAATGCGTTGGAAATCGTCACTTCCGTTTTTTTTTGAATGACGGAATTAAACCCTTTACGTTTGTTTAACGATTGATAATTAAGTAAAATTGAAAATGAAACAGTTTAAGTTGATTAAGCACAATGCAATTGTGTTTTGGCGAAAAACTAAATATATTTGTGTAGTTTTAACAAAACATATCTGTGTAAATCGAACAGTGCCACAAATCCATTTTTTTGAGTGTAGAGCTCATTATATTGAAGTACAAATCCAAACACCAGAAACGTTATGCATTTTATGAATAATGAAATGTTATGAAAAGTTTGCATTTTATTTATTCACATGCAGTATGGTTGTTGGTATTTAGCAGTTTACATTACATTTATTCATTCATTTAGCAGACGCTTTTATCCAAAGCGACTTACAGATGAAGACAGTGGAAGCAATCAAAAACAACAAAAAGAGCAATGATATATAAGTGCTATAACAAGTCTCAGTTAGGTTAACACAATACACGTAGCATGGGATTTTAAATAATATAATAAATAAAAAGAAAACAGATAGAATAAAAAATAAAAATAAAAAAGAATAGAGCAAGCTAGTTAGAGGTCTTTGCACATACACACACACATACATATACAATTGCATAATGAATGAAAAGAAAATAGAATATAAAAAGATTAGAAAGGTAGTTAGATTTTTTTAAGAATAGAATTAGAATAGTGAGTGTTAAAGTTAGAGGGTCAAATAAAGATGGAAGAGATGTGTTTTAAGCCGATTTTTGAAGATGGCTAAGGACTCAGCTGCTCAGATTGAGTTGGGGAGTTCATTCCACCAGAAGGGAACATTTAACTTAAAAGTCCGTAAAAGTGACTTTGTGCTTCTTTGGGATGGCACAATCAAGCGACGTTCACTTGCAGAACGCAAGCTTCTAGAGGGCACATAAATCTGAAGTAACAAATTTAGGTAAATGGGTGCAGAGCCAGTGGTAGTTTTGTAGGCAAAAATCAATGCCTTGAATTTTATGCGAGCAGCTATTGGAAGCCAATAAAGCAGTTAAAACCTATTTTTAAACTTGAATTTAAATACTATTAAACTAACTTTAAATTCTCAAGGAGTTTATAAGTAAAAAAGGATAAAATGCCACAGGGCATGTTAAATAGTCTAAATGAACTTGTGTTAATAATATAATTAGAACTAACAATATTATTCAATTTTTTTAAATGAACAATTCCTGTATAAAATGGGCCAGCATCCATTATATCAAACATTTTTAAATTGTCCACAGCTGAGCATCGCGGGAGGCTGATCAAGTAATTTTCAGATGCAATGGGAAAAAAAAAAAACCTGGATAGCCTATATTAGGCCCAGGCTCTGCTCTGAAATATAAAATGTTAACGGATTAATCGCCATTTTCATTTGCTGCATGTCTTCTTTATTTTTTTTATTTTTTAAACACACTAAAAATAAATTAAGTTTGTCAGAGGAAAAAATATATAAGTCGTCTATAGTTGCATTTTAATGGATTCATCACCTATTCTCTGTTTGCTGCATGTTTTATTTATTTATTTATTTTAACACGCTAAAAAATAAATCAGAGTTTGTGAGAGGAAAAAATATAAGTCAGATATAAGTAGGGATGTGTACCGAAACCCGGTTTTAAACTGGCCCCGGGGGCTAAATTATGAAAGGCCGTATCAGTAAGATCTGACGCTATCGGTTCTGCTTTCGGTACTGGAACAAGGAAAAAAAAAATGTACTATGGATTTTTGCTTAATAATGTTATCGTGCACATCTTATCTCACCAAACATATCTAATGTGCGATTATATTAAGACGTTTGTCTGTGAGATCTGCGAGAACTCTCATGCGCGCCGCGGAGGCTGTCTGTCAGTCACACAAACACACACCACAATGAGCGCGGCACACGCACACGCATTAACTGTACGTAAACTCCTGCTTAATAATAAAGAGTGACGATGGCGAAGAGATTTGCTTAATGTTATCGTGCACATTTTATCTCACCAAACATTTCTAATGTGCGATCATATTAAGACGTTCGTCTGTGAGATCTGCGATTTATAAAAATAATAAAACCTACATTTCCCTCAAGACTAGTCATGTTTTTGTGGTTGTTTTAATTTAAACGTGTCTGCTTCTATTTTAGCCAATTTATTTTCAATAAACTAAAACAAAAATAATAATAAAAAGAGGAAAACAAATACAGCTTGTTATCAGACTGTAAAAAATACGATGAAAAAGTCATGACAGCACATTTTTAAGGTTGGCTACTTTAACTTATAGAAATAATTTAAGCAATTTAATGCGTTTTTATACTAGTTTAAATCAGAATTATTAATACTATTAAACTGAATTTAAAATATCGTGGAATTTTAAGTTTAAACGGGTGAAAATGCCACAGTGAATATTAAATATAGCCTATATAACAGAAGACCTTGATTGCATGTTACCATGAAACTAACAGAATAATTAGATTTTTTTTAAATTAACAAATTAATGTATAAAATGGAACAGCAACCTTTATATCAAACACTTTTACGTCGTCCACAATTGAGCAATGCGAGAGGAAGGTATTGCGCAAAAGCGCACAAGTGAATGTGAAGAGAATTTTTAGGGGGTAGGAGGATTTTTTAATTCTTAAATTTTCATATGCAATGAAAAAAATGGGATAAACACGAAATAAATAAGTAAATAAAATAAGTTGATATACAGTATATCCACTTAGCTTACCTGTTGGGTTTACCTCTCTCATTCCGGACACATCCAAATGTTTCCATATTCGTGATGTTGCGTATTTGCAGCTAAACTATTATTTATTAGGTAAAATACACTGAAAAAAACAATAAGTAAATTTACTTAATTTTTATTTGGCAAGTTTTTGCACAAGCATTTTTCAAGTAAATTTAACACATTTGGAAATTAAGTAAATCTACTTAACTAAGTTAAGTAAAAAAAAAAAAACGAATAAGTACATTTTATTGAGTAAATTTTAATTAAATAATATTAAATTAATGCATTTAGCAGACACTTTTATCCAAAGTGTCTTACAGTGCATTCAGGCTAACAATTTTCACCTATCATGTGTTCCCGTGGAATCGAACCCCCCAAACTTGCACTTGCTAATGCAATGTTCTACCACTGAGCTACAGGAACTATTCAAGATCTTGTGAAAAATAAGTGAAAATTTCACTTAGTTACTTTTTTATTTTGGAAAAGTAATTTGGAAAAGTTTTTACACTAATAAAAAACCCGAAACAAAGATTCTAGAAATTTCTAAATGTAAAATATTTTTTTTCAAAACAGTTTTATCAAATGAGGGTAAATAAGTCTCTCACTTCTGGCCTTTTAACCAGTTTACAGCAAAGACAGCATGAAGGACTGGATGCACATGATAAATATTCTGCAATTAAGAAAACAGACAAAAGAAATTGCACTGTAAAACCCAACAAGTAACTTAACTCAAACCGTTTGAGTAAACCGATTGCCTTGATTTAAACCATGTAAATTTTAAAACTTTGCAATTAAGTAATTAAGTGATTAACTAAGTGCTGATTGTGAATTAGTGATGAACAACTGCTGTTAACAAACAGAATCACTGAAAAAAAGATAAACACAAGAACTACTTCAGACACAGCCTTAGATGAAATCAACTGAAATAAAATACATGAAATCTCTCAAGATCTGATTAAACAACCCCACAAACAGCATCACCAGCTCCACTTATTAATAACCAGACTGACTTTATTTCTGTCAGACGTTTACAGAAGCCCTTTCTCATGTTGCTTGCTGCTCTTCTCACCATCAAATGACCAGCAGGATGGCATGCAAGTGTTTAAATCCACTTGATTTTCTTTGGTCTGTACTTTTCACAATCAAAAGGCAGCGTGTGTATAAACACACTTCTTTTTTATTGTTTACTCCATGTAGTTCTGAGAGCTAAGGTGCTTATTCAGATTTTTTTCAGATACATCAAGGTGTGCAAAGTGTGCAAAGGTCTCTCTCACACTCTCTCTCTCTCTCTCTCTCTCTCTCTCTCTCTCACACACACACACACACACACACACAATATAATGTTTTATCCTTGTCCGTAATTATCGTATTATATTGTATTATGTTGGATGTGCCCTTATTCTCCCGCGATCATTAAAATAACCCTTTATATATCTTCTTCCTCATCGCCTTCTGTAACAAATGAAATCTTCATAATCTCGGGAAGAAGGAGGCGGGAACCGGCGGACAATCAAAATAATAACTAATTACAAAATAAACATAAAACAGCCCCTCACGGATGACTGACGTGCACAAATAAAAACCAAACACAACTAAAGCCCAGGCCTGGTCCTCTCTCATCCGTCACTGTCGTCGCTCCAGTTTTATATCCCTCCATCTCCTCCGTGGGACTCGAGACCGGTGGGTCGAGCAGGTGTCGCTCATTTCTCAATCACTCCACCGGCCTCGCTTCTGTTCCCACGTCTCTCGGCCCCGTCCCACTCGTCATACCTTCATTAACACACCAGCATCTGTAACAGAATCACGGTCCTAAAAGTGTATTTAGTGGCGTTTTTCTTTCTTTTCTGTATTGTTTTTCCCCTCTCCTGGAATGGCCTTACCAGCAGTCCATCTCCTGTGCCTGGAGCAACTGGACCGTTCACTGGAAGACCACACTAGGGACTTTCTCGATCTGGCATGCCTTACCCACTTCCCCAACCGTTCGCTCTGTAACTTTTATTACACCGGCCTGAGCGAGCGGTGTAAGGCACGCCAGCCAGCAAACGGTCCCAGAGAGGATTTTGCCGCTTTCGTGGAGTGGGTGCACGAAGATAAAGCCAGTGCCCACCTTACCCGCAGAGCCCCAGCCTATCATTGTCTGGGAACAAGGACTCGAGCGTGCAACTGACCAGGTGTGTGAGCCGGCAAGACTGTGTGTCGTGGGATTACTGGTGGAGATCGAGGGCATGGAGAAAGCCCTGCCCACACTCCTGCGACTGAGGGTGAGCTGCACCTGTTCTGTGAATTATATGGAGGAATTAATGGACCTTAAAGACTGGTTTATGGAGGTATCCTGAATCCCCTGTGTCTCCGCTGGTTCCGCCCAGCCCTGAATCTCCTGTTTCTCCGCTGGTTCCGCCCAGCCCTGAATCTCCTGTTTCTCCGCTGGTTTCGCCCAGCCCTGAATTTCCTGTTTCTCCACTGGTTTCGCCCAGCCCTGAATTTCCTGTTTCTCTGCTGGTTCCGACCAGCCCTAAATATCCTGTGTCTCCGCTAGGGATGCACCGAATATTCGGCCACCGAAAATTTTCGGCGAAAATTTCATTTTCGGTTTTCGGCCGATAGACTTTTATCACCGAAACAACACGGCCGAAATGTTGTGAAGATGACGCAAACAGAAACCGCGACCTGCACGTGCACCTGCATAGCGCAGACCACGAGCTCCCCACGACATTCACTTCACACCAGTGAGAACATTCTCTCTCTTCTTATTCCTTTATTCGCAGCACTAAAGCATCTCCTAACAAAGTGAAAACAAAGAAAAGTAGGACACTTCTCACTGAGATCTTTTCGGATCCTCTGCACTTCATCGCGAATGTGCTTGATCCGCGTTATAAAGACCATTACTTGGATGCGGAAATAAGGCAGCGCACACGAGAAATGATCCAGGCCGCGCTGGATGCGGAGAACCCGCGTGGAGACGGACAAGCGCCAAGCGCAGGAGACTGAGATCAGAGCGCAAAAAAAAAGACCCGTCTCTGCACCAGATGAGGGGCATGCACCCTCGTTGTCTGATGTGTTCAGTGGAATTCTACAAGAAAGTGCCTCAAATAATAATAATACGTTGGCTATTTTGTTCTTAGGCTACTATATATGTGACATTATATATATATATATATATATATATACACACACACACAAACACACACACATACATACATAATATCAGATTGTAGCCATTTTTCTGCTAGATTTTCTGCTAGATTTCTGCTTTAATATGATAAAAATGTTTATTTATGCCCTGGCCCTATTTAAATACACTCTCTCAAATATTTCTCAAATGTCAGGCAGATGACAAGATCAACTGCTCAACAGCTAGATGGTTATGTGTCTGAAGTCCCCATCCCCAGAAGTGATAACAGTCTTGCCTACTGGAGAAGTAATGCACTTTCTAGTCCTACAGAGAAAAATTTCAAATGCACTTCACCTAAATGCACTTTGTTTTTATGAGAGAACAGTTAATTTTAAAACCTTTCTGCAGGCCAGTAGGCCTGTACATTATTATTTAATATACACATGAGTGGGATACATTTTTAGTTTGAATTTTATTTTAATACTGTGCATTGTTGCAATGTGCTTAATACATATTTGCATAATTTGTAATTATGTATTTTTATGTTTTTTTTTAAATAATTTATGTAATTGTAATTATATTTGAAACTTTAATATTAATTTATGCAATTGCAATGTCTTAATTTTAGTAAAGTTAGTACACCGTCATAGCAATAAATGCAATGGTACTATTAATTGGCATAATTTCTTTCGGTGTTTCGGTTTCAGTTTTCGGCCTTGGTTTTCTCTTTTTCGGTTTTCGGTTTCGGCCAAGAATTTTCATTTCGGTGCATCCCTGGTCTCCGCTGGTTCCGTCCAGCCCTGATCCTCCTGTATTCCCTCCCAGCCTCCCACTCCCACCTCCTCCTAGACCAGTCAGTTCCTCTGCTCCATTTCAGCTGGTTCAGTCCAGTCTTGAATTTCCTGTTTCTCCGCTGGTTACGTCCAGCCCTGAATCTCCTGTTTCTCAACTGGTTCCACCCAGCCCTGAATCCCCTGTTTCTCCGCTGGTGCTGTCCAGCCTCGATTCTCCTATGTTTCCTCCCGGCCTCCCTCTCTCATCTCCTCCTAGACCAGCCAGTTCCTCGACCTCATCTCCACTGGTGCCAGTCAGTCCCGCAGCTCACCCTCAGTCAACGCCATTTGGGCGCGATGGTTCCCTACGGGACTTCCAGTCTCCAGCTCTATGGAATTACATTTGGTTCAATAATAATGAACGAAACTTTATAAAACTGAACGTAACTTTTCAGAAACTATCAAAAATATGCCATTACAAATTTAACAGGCTCTTCAAATATGCTTCATTCTTTGTTAATGTTTTTCAAAGATTCATTTATGCTAATCGTGGATTCTGAATTCATTGCCACAGATTTCGCTTACATTTCCCAGTTTTTCATTTGGTGTTTTGACACAAACCTCTCGTGGGGGCGGGGTTAACGGTGATGTACTCTGATTGGATAGTGAGCTTTTGATGGACAGGTGCTCTCTGACCGGGAATTATAGACGCCACTCAGTGGCCCCCATATTGGAAAGCACTCACGCTGATTTGTATTACTAAATATGTAAATAATATTTGACCTTTAATCGTCTCAGTCTGTAAAGATGAGGTCTTGTCCTTCAAGGCAGCTTGAAGTAAGCTTGTGTTACTGAATGACAATAATAACCCGCAACAAACTGTAGCACATTGTTACATGAAAAACTTGTATCGATGTTACTTCAGTAACACAAGCTTTACAGACTGAGACGATCGAAGGTCAAATATTATTTACATATTTAGTAATACAAGGCACGACGCATTGCATACAAATCAACGCGAGAGCTTTTTTTATTTTTTTATTAATGCAGAGAACAAAAACATAAACATACATCACATAATATCAACCACACACACAAAAAAAGAATAAAATAGAACTTTCTATTATTTTGTTATTTATTTATTTTTTTTAAAGAAAAGAGGGCCAAAATCTAAACAAAATTACACAAGGAGATCAAAGGCAGAGCAAATCTAACAGTACTTATAGCTTTCTTATGAGTAGATACTGAAATTACATTCAAATAGTTTTCCATTTCTTTTAGGAAAACAGAGAAGACAGGTTTACAGTTGGATAATTTGCATTTGTGAATGTGAAATTTGTTTAGGAAAATTGTTTGATTAATAACAAAACTGTTATTTTCGTTTGTGGGGTCAGAGTCATAATACCCAAATATAATGTTTTTCATATGTACTGAGAAGCCTGGCAAAATCTTACACTTGACAAACACCTATATCATCACAAAGTTTCTAAGTGTAGTGACATGACCAAAATAAGTGTACAGTTTCTTCACAACTCGAACAAAAAGAGCATGTAAGATCAATGTCAGATTTAAATCTTTGTATAAACTTCTTTTACAGGGTAGAACCTGTGTATGAGCTTAAAATAAATGTCTTTCACTTTGCCTGTGAAAAAATTTTTTTTGCGGTAGAGACCAGATTTAATCACCCCGAGATAGTGGTGGAAATTATAAGTCTTTCAAGTGATTCGTTCATTTTCAGTTTGTTCACCAAAATGATTCGTTCAGAATCGTTCACTGATTCGTTCAGTGATCATTTCTTCGTATTACACAAAATATGCCAGCAGGTGGCAAAAAAGAGTTTATTATGTGTTATGTCTTAAGTCAACGAACGTATTATCTTGTTACAAAAACTGATCTGGCTTTATTAAAATGTGTGCATAATCGCATTCAATACATAAAGTCTAATTAAGTTGTTCAGATGAACAAAGCACGAGGTTTTCTTGCCTAATTAGCATTTCAATTGTTTGTTCAGACAGATTGGTTTGTATATTATTTATTCACATTCATAAATCGGGGATTAAACGTGGAGTTCTGTATGCTAAATATGAAAACAGTTCACAGATACCTGGTTCACTGAGCTGCGCATGCGCTGCTTATAGCGCCGCGCTGCTGTGGAGGGAGGAACTTCAGTGAACGAGAAATATGAGTCAGTGGATTGCGTGAATGAGAACGATTCGTTCACCTAAAAGATTTGTTTAAAAAGAACGATTCGTTCATGAACGACACATCACTACCGCGAGAGCTTTCAAATATGCACGCCACTGGGTGGCGTCTCGTCTGCACTTCCCTGTCAGAGAGTACCTTCCCATCAAAAGCTCACTATCCACTCATAGTAGATCACTGTAAAGCCCGCCCCCACAAAAGGTTTGTGTCAAAACACCAAATGAAAAACTGCGAAACGTAAGCGAAATCTGTGGCAATGAATTAAGAATCCACGATTAGCAAAAACAAATCTTTGAAAAACATTAACAAAGAATGAAGCATATTTGAAGAGCCTGTTGAATTTGTGCGACTGAGTAAATTTTTTTTCATTTTCATTGTGATTTTCTTCTTTTGTAATGGCATATTTTTGATAGTTTCTGAAAAAGTTAGGTTAAATTTTATAAAGATTCGTTCATTATTATTGAAACAAATATAATTCCATACAGCTCCGCCTTGGTGTGTGGATTCCCTGTCTCCGCCTCCAGCCTCCGAGCCCTGGACTCCACCTCGGTCCTTTGACCCAGTGGCTCCGCCTTTGCACCCTGCTCCTGTCATCCCACCAGCTCCACATGGCTCCCTTGTACCTCCGGCCCCACCTTGGTCAGTCGTCAACCATCCGCCGCCTTGGGACTCCACTCCTATGGCTGCGCCTCATCAACCCATCCCTCCGGCTCTGTCAGGGTCCTCCTTCCCTCTGGCTCCACCTCTATCCTCAGTTGCTCTGACTCCGCAGTGGGCTTCCGGAGCCCCGCCTATGCCTCCGCCTCGGTCACCGGTGCCTCCAGCGCTACCTTAGACCTCCGGACCCTCTGTGTCACCCTGGCTCTGCGGCTGGTCTGCTCCGTCTTGGGCTCCTCACCCGCCGGCACGTCTCCGTCAGTCGGCCCCCTGGCATTGTCGGCTCCTCCTCCACCATGGCTCCTCTCGCTGTCGGCTCCACCGTGGATAGTCATCCTGGCTGGTCTCTGGCGCACCATCTGGCTCTTCCTGCTCCGGGCTCCTCCCTGGGTCCTCCCTCCTTCCACCCCACACGGGTTCCAAGCTCCTTGCTCCCTCTTTGCCTGCCCCTTGCCTACCCCACGCTCTCCTCCTGAGCCCCCACCCTCCCTCCGCTTGATGGTCTCTTTCGGTGCGAGGGCCCACTGTTCCCGGGAGGGGGCGAACTGTTACGTGCATGGACTTTCTGTTCCTTTTGAGTTTCCTTATTTCATCATGTTCTATCTCCTGTTTGGTTGATTTGATTATTCCCCACCTTTCTCCATTCCCCTGATTACTTCCCTTGTACTTAAATACCCTGTCTGTTTAGTTCCTCCTTGTCCGTGATTATCATATCGTATTGTATTGTTATGTTGGATGTGCCCTTATTCACCCTCGATCATTGAAAGAACCCTTTTATATATCTTCTTACTCATGCACCTTCATT
This sequence comes from Carassius carassius, assembly GCF_963082965.1. Lineage (NCBI taxonomy): Eukaryota > Metazoa > Chordata > Actinopteri > Cypriniformes > Cyprinidae > Carassius > Carassius carassius. The sequence continues at coordinate 24,692,303 of NC_081795.1, read as the reverse complement.
AACACACCAGCAGCTGTAACAATATACAATTCAAAAACTAAGCTTTTTTTTGTTACAAGCCAATCTAAAGGGTAAATGGTCCCACCTAGTGATCAACTGTAAAAAATAACAAATTGTACCTCTTCCCAAGAGGGAAAACCACCAACAATCAAGAATCTCACACACACTATAATTTGCTGTTATACTCCATATAACTCCATATACAAGCCAGAAACGAAGTTTTTTTTTGCACAGGCCTATCTAAAGGGTTAATGGTCCCACCTAGTGATCAACCATAAAAATTACAAATTTTACCTCTTCCCAACAGGGAAAACCACCAACAATCCAGAATGTATGATTATATGGTGTCATGACTTTGCAATCAAAAAAATTCATTATAATGGAAGTCAATGGGGCAAAAACAGCCACAAACAACAAATGAGGGAGAAAAAATTAAAATCTAATGCTGCACAAAAACTAACAATGCATCAAAGCCAATGGTGTTACTAATCTTTGACATGCCCAAGACTGTGATAAAAGGTAAAAAAAATATCCTGTCCACAATCACTTTTTATATTGAAAATAATTCATTTTGTGTTTTTTTTTTTCAAATCAGTGACATAATTTATTAACTTGGTAATTAAATAGTTAAAATCTTTATTTATTTATTTTTAAACATTTGGTAGTTTTGATCAGGACTGAGGTTTATTAATAGATTTGTGCAAAAACAAAAATAGAAAAAAAATATTTATCTCATACATTTATACAGCAGTTTAAATGTATTGGATATTTTCATCCACGGACATGACGATAGGGTAGTGAATTTGCCCGCAGTGTACTGTTGAGTTTTTGAAAAATTTCAAAAATATGTGTCTAAATAAGATTTGTCACCTAAAACCATTCCATTTGCTCAAACACAGAGAAAGTTGTGGCAAAAAGTAAGACTCAACTTTACCCCCTAGTGAACGAAAACGTCCCCAACAATGCATAAGTGTTAACACTCGGTATATAGTTTTTTTCCTCAAGGCGTGTTTAACACATTTCATACACAGTCCTTCTACCCCCATACAATGTACATATTTTACTTGCAGGTTATATTTAAAACAGGAATATTGTGAAATATTATTACAAGTTAAAATGTTTGTCTTCTATTTTGATATACATTATTCCTATGATGGTAAAGCTAAATTTTGAGAAGCCATTACATGATCCTGCAGAAATAATTCAATTTTGCTGATTTGGAAATCAAGTACCGTATTTTTTGGACTATAAGTCGCACCTAAGTATAAGTCGCATCAGTCCAAAAATACGTCATGATGAGGAAAAAAAACATATATAAGTCACACTGGACTATAAGTCGCATTTATTTAGAACCAAGAACCAAGAGAAAACATTACGTCTATAGCCGCGAGAGGGCGCTCTATGTTTTCAGTGTAGACTACAGGAACACTGAGCAGCATAGAGCGCCCTCTCGTGGCTGTAGACGTTAATGTTTTCTCTTGGTTCATTTCCCTCAGTTCATGTCAAATTCATTTTGATAAATAAGTCGCACCTGACTATAAGTCGCAGGACCAGCCAACCTATGAAAAAAAGTGCGACTTATAGTCCGGAAAATACGGTAATATTTATTTTTCGGTTGTCATTATTATTATCAATGTTGAAAACAGTTTTTGTTGCTCAATATTTTTGTGGAAATCATGATACATTTTTCAAATTTAAAAGAACAGCTTTTATTTGAAATATAAATCTTTACCTTTACCTTTTTTTTTTTACCTTTGATTGACCACTAGACCTGTGCAATTAATGAAATGCGATTGTCGTGTATCTCCTCATTAAAGCCGGTTATGTTAATAGTAGTAAATCTCCATCACCTGCTTTCAGATGGAGCAGCATTTACTACACAGAGCCGTACTGTTCTGACAATTAAGCAATCGTGTTCATTATCGCAGATTGAATCGCCTGCGATAAGAAACATGATATTGCATAGCTTGTCAGTGATCTACCGCTCTGTGTATTAAATGCCACTCCATCTGAAAGCAGGTGATGGAGATTTACTACTTATCACTGAAGTGACTTTACTGACGAGATGTGCATGACAATTAAATGTGATTATTTGCACAGCCCTAGTGATCACTGATTATTTGGTCAGTTGTAATCTATGGAACTTTTATTCTTAAACTACTAAATGTACTTTTGCTGTAAATGTTTTAGGAGCAACTGAGCACACAGGATCAGTTCAGTCTTCATCTAACACGACCTCCACCAGACTACAAACACCCATGCAATGGAGTTGGTGCTCAACAGCCAAGCCTATACTCAGGTGTGGATTGTATTTTCAGTGTCAAATAATATGGGAATTAAATATCTAGTTCAGTCATGAAACTCTAGATAGAGCAGACTAATAGGACCTTCACATGTAATCTGTTAGCAATCACATCATTTACTACACATACTTATTGGCCCTTGCTGATTCTGCAGCCAATTTGATTGCTTGCTCAACATTAAAATAGGCTGTTCTAGTGTTCACCATAAGCTCTTCCTGCAGCATGCTATCAGAATTCCTGTAAAACCCTCCACCTCTTAGAGCAACTCCATACTTGCTTAGCAACCCTAGCATGCATAGGAGATCTAGTTTGCTAAAACCAAATACATTACTGTTGCCATATCCATTAGCATGCTAAAACTATTCAAAGAGTTGTCATGATTGAACTACATTTAATTAAGTAAATGAATTATACTCACACTGATGATGTGGTACGATTAATTTAACTCAGGTTTGGAATAAGCAACTACACCAAACCTTGACTCAGATATTAGTCATTTGCAATATGTCATTGCTAAGTAAATCAATATTTTATGTCACATAATTTTATGCATATGCAACAGGCAATGGGTCAGACCAAAGTGGCATCCAACACTTGTCATGCCACCTACCCAATGGACAAAGTTCCAAGATGGTGCCTACCTCAGGAGAGAGAAGGTTTCCACTTGGACAAGCCCCTAATTCAGGACCCACAGGCTCTCAAGCTTCCACAAACCAGCTCCGACAGCAACCCAGCAGCTTGATCCGAATGGGGCTACAGCAAAACAAGCCTCAGTTCCATGGGACAAACAACCAGAGTGCCACTTTTCAATCAAGCACTCAGCATGTGAAGACGAGCATCCGTCAGGATTCCCTGCTCAGGCAAAGATTGGGTGACATGAGCACCAATACCAGCAAGATGGACACTGCTTTAAACTGGACAAACAGCGGAAAACAGAGTGGAGCTCTGTCAGGACTAGATGTCAAAAGTCTGTCCAATACAGTGATGCCCCAAAGTGATATTCATTTTCCTCCAAGGTCTATTTGCCCACCTAACCAGGTGGCGCCTCATTCTAACCTGTTATCCATAAACCCTGCAATCAGAAGCTCTGCTCCTAGAGCCAGTCAGCCTAGGATACCCCCTCTACCTGGGGTGACTTGCATGACCCAGTCGTCCCCAGAACAGCAAGGTTGCCCGACAACATTTGGAGAGCTGAGCCAAAGCCCAGCAACTTATCAGAACAACCGGGCAGGTCGGTTGACCTTTGACTTCTTACCAGAGGACGATAACACGGTACCAGGGATAAATGCTGACTCTGATTTCATTGACTCCCTGCTTAAATCAGGTTCAGGCAATGATGACTGGATGAAAGACATCAACCTGGAGGAAATTCTAGGTGGACATTCATAAAACTTCAAGTTCAAAAATGAACTATTCTTGGGTTGTTTCTTCATATAGTCTAATAACATGTTGTAAAGTTGTTCATGACTTCATTGTTTTAAATCAACCACAGAGTACCCCAAAATCCATACCAGTTATCATTAAAATGAAGTGAGAGCTTTTGTTACTGATGCATAAGTGCAGATATTCATGTTAAAGAGCCTGTGATTTGACAGCCATGATAGAGACACTGAGCATGACATTGGCACATAAAAAACAATTTATTATGATAAAGACTTTGTTCTGGCTCTTACAGATGAAGGTTTTACATCTTAAATTTTGTAATATTGAAATTCTGTTGCATAACACAAAAGACCAGATCTGTTTTCACTATCGATTCCTAAATTACATATTAACGTGTATTGAAAAATAGCCATTTATGTGTCATCTTATTACACATCCAAAAGAGAAAGTCTGTAAAGGGAATACATATATGTTCAGAATGTTAGATGCAATTGTTAACTGATAAAGTCGACCTTCTTTAGAAAGACACATTAACTTTATAAGTTCTTATTGGCAATATTGTATTTATACACCTGTATCTCAGTATATAAAATATATTTTCTATTTCTTTTGTATAATGCAGTATAATTCTGTCATAAAAGTGTATATCCTATTATGTCAATTTAGCCTTTGATAATAAACTACATCAAATAAGAACCTTTACAGCATATTGAAGTGATGTGCCACAAGGCTTTGTCTTAAGTCCTCTGTTGTTTTTACCAAATTCAGAAAATCTGATAATCAGCAGTAATCTATCATTTCTATACTTAACACCTGTTAGAGTCCTGAACAGTTAAAATATTGCTACAAGTAAAGCTCTTTATAATGCAGATCTTCAGTACTTTCTGTATTCCTTCAATCACCCTGTAGTCCATAACTCACTGAATTTACATGATTTTTAATTTTTTAAATATAACTTTACTGTTATTTGTTTGCCCGTTCTTACAAGTAAACCAAATGTCACAGTCATGAGTTCAATCTATAAACAATCAAAAATATGTTTTATATATATATATATATATATATATATATATATAGAGAGAGAGAGAGAGAGAGAGAGAGAGGGATAGAGAGAGAGAGAGTTATTATTTATTTAGGTAACACTTTAAAAAACAGTTCTGTGTTACAATTAGTTAGTAACAATTAAATAACAAACAATTTATTAAACTAGGTTCATTTTAATTTCTACATATACTAATATTTTTTACACTTTACAGTAGTTAGTTATTACGTCAGTTAAATGCTGTAAAAATGTTAAATTACTGATCCTTATTGTAAAGTATTGCCTTTCTTTAATAATACTGTCATACAGCAATAATTAAAATACAAAAATAAAATACTACATACATGATTTATACCACAGAGGTATCAAAGAGTGCAAGGCTTTGAATAAAGGTCTTGACTTAAATTAATTAAACCGTGTAACTTGAGATATCAGCCTTTTCTGTCATGACTTGAGACTTGCAGTCTGAACCCATGTCAGATCCAAATAGAAGGACAAAAACAGTATGGGGGCTAATATAGGCCCGGAAAGGGACATGTGTACCAGATTTGAATCTATTTTTAACAAACAAAAGATGTTGTTTTACAAAAGACATGTTTTACATATTTAAGGTTTTCACGTATTAAATGCTCAGATTCTGAGATGTTCAAATGGACAGGTTGTGAAGAGTAATCGTGTTATTAAGATTCGCAAGCCAAACTGAAAGTCAAAAGTAAGCCCAAATTATAACCTACAGTATGTTAGTCTACTCTATTTCAGGCCAGGAGATGTATACATCACTGCTACGCTGATGACACCCAACTCTACCTCTCATTCCAACCAGATGACCCGACGGTAGCTGCTCGCATTTCAGCCTGTCTGAGTGACATCTCTAGCTGGATGAATGACAATCACCTTCAGCTTAACATTACGAAGACAGAACTCCTGGTGATTCCAGCTAACCAATTGCTTCATCACAACTTCTCTATACAGCTGGGCTCATCAACCATTACTCCTTCGAGGACAGCTAGAAACCTAGGAGTTGTGATGGATCATCAGTTAAGCTTCACAGACCACATTGCTACAACTACCCGGTCCTGCAGGTTTGCCTTAGGAAGATTAGACCCTTTAGACATTAGGAAGATTAGACCCTTCCTGTCAGAGAAAGCAACCCAACTTCTTGTTCAAGCTCTTGTTCTCTCCAGACTGGACTATTGTAATGCTCTCCTGGCGGGCCTTCCTGCATGTACTGTCAAGCCTCTGCAATTGATCCAGAATGCAGCAGCGAGGGTTGTCTTCAATGAGCCAAAAAAAGCTCACGTTACTCCTCTCCTCATCAGGTTACACTGGCTACCAGTAGCTGCTCGCATCAAATTCAAGGTACTGATGCTAGCCTACAAGACGACCACTGGCACGGCACCAACTTACCTAAACTCATTGGTTAAATCTTATGTGCCCTCCAGAAGTTTGCGCTCTGCAAGTGATAGACGCCTTGTGGTACCATCCCAAAGAAGTTCAAAATCACTCTCACTGACCTTATCCTGGACTGTGCCCAGCTGGTGGAATGACCTCCCACTCTCAATTCGTACAGCTCATTTTCAAGAAACAGCTAAAGACTCATCTTTTTCGCCTGCACTTAACCAACTAACACTAGCACTTTTTCTTTTCTTGTCTTTTAATTAAAAAAAAAAAAAAAAAAACAACAACCTAAATATGCATTCTATACTAGACTAACTGAGACTTGTCATGGCACTTGTATACTGTTGTTGTTCCCTTGTTGACCTGACTGCTTCTATTGTTCTCATTTGTAAGTCGCTTTGGATAAAAGCGTCTGCTAAATGTAAATGTAAATGTATGCTACAAATCAGGTGACCCTGCTTCAAATCTCTTCAGAAAAAAGGCACTGTTCCATTCCAGTCAATAACCGCTCCCTCCCACTTGGTCCTAATGGTCATCTCTACAGATGGAAACTTTTTTTCAGGGTCTTCTTGAATATCATTATGTTCAGCCTCCCAGTGATGGGAGTGTGTATCTGAAATACAAAAGAGCAATACAATACATACATTTAAATATTTTGGTTCACACTGGCAGGTGGCATCAATAAGAATGAAGTGTGGGCAGCAGCTAACGACTCTACCTATGGTGAGCATTGTTGTGCTGAGCTGAGTTGGATAGCCATTGTAGAAGTAAAGCTGGAAAAGATGCTCCATTTTCCAGTCAGAGAGCAGTGAACGGTTTGGGCTGAATAAAACACTGTAGGTGCTATTGATGTTGCACACCCAGATAGGCAGCCTGGGTGTTTTCAGCATGCTGCCCACCTTAGGAGAAAAGTGTTCAACTCAACATGGATGTGTTCAAAATATAATAGATTACAGTGCAGTAAAACAGGAATTAAGAAGCCAAAAGTCCTGTGGGAGTAGATAAAGCAGCATTTTTTTAAGTAAAGCCTTACAAAATTAAACCAGAAAAACATCAATACACGGTGGGAATTAGCTTCAAACAGAGCCCATGAACCATGTGATGCAAACAACATGCAGAAAGCAATAAAGCAGACAATTATTTCACAGAATGGACCCCTTATGACCGTGTGTCAAAGGTCAGTAATGCTGTTTGACTTTTTATAACAAGGAAATTATAATAAAGGCTGTAATATGTCAGCTGTTGTGTTGTGACATGAATACATTTATTAATAGTTTTACACTCACATATATCTGAGGAGTTTACTTGCTGGTTTTAGAGTCATATATTAGATAGATATATTTATAATTAGAAAGTGTGTTTCTAATGAAATATTTTATCGAGATATTTTTCCTTCGTGAAAAAGAAAAAACTAAAAATACTTAAGTGGGTCAAAAAGCACTCAATTTAAGATAATAACTGTTGAACTGCAATTTATTTTTATTTAACTGCAATTTACATTCAGCTAAGTCTGAAAACATTAAATTCCTGTATATTATTTCCAAAAGTATTCTTAAAAAAAGCACACCTAAAGTGCACTGCTTTTTGACAAAGGTTGTCACTGATCTATTAGCAGACCTCTTTGGTGAACCTGTTGGGAGCCATTTTAGGGTGCCTCAAGTAACCTCAGTATTTAGTCATCTCCAAGAACGCCAAGAACAGATATGGGGACCTGTCCAGCCATGATACCTTGATAGAACCAACTCGGAAGGACGCGAGGACACAGAACACATCTTTGTGAGAATTGAAATGTCATAACCTATTAAAATTTATTTTCATATTACTTTATAACTTTTTATTTTACAGCATGTATTTGTGCCTAATGTGCCTATAAAAATACTGTAAGGTTTCTCCAGGTCTTTATTAAAATTATGCAAAGCAAAATTATAAATGTTTACTTTCACAAACCATCACTTATATGTGAGCTTGCACTTGGGAGACTGAAAACAAGAAGTTTGAAGTTCACAGGCTCGTAACTTGTAAGAATGCGTATCGAAAAATGTATTTATTGTGCACTGAAGGAACTTCAACTTCAAGGGCTCCATTTTGTACAAAAAGTTCCTCAGAGAAATACCCCCTTTTCTTTTGTAAAGTTCTTCTTTTTAAGTTCCTAGAGGTCCTCTAAAGGGTTTGATCAATATGGTAATCTCGGGAATCACAACTGCTGGCTCAAGTATCTTCAAATTTTTACAGCGTATATTCATATGTTGCCTACAGTAATGTAAAGTTTAGAGAGAAAGTGACAGAGTGAAAGACCAAACCCGTAGGATGGGTGCTGTACCAGGGGAAGCTGTGCATGGTTGAATTGTTCTCTGTTCCAGAGCAGATATCCGACATGACTGCGTGTCAGAACCCCGTGGAGAGCTTTGTGTTGCTCATCGTTCAGTGATGTACCATTGAAGACTTGAGGAGTAGCGTGGCCGGTCAGCAACAGGTTTAATAAAGCCTAATGGATGTAGGGAGTTTGACGCAATTAAATACTAACAAGTCAAATGAACAAAAATCTCAAAAAAAAAAAAATTCCCTTCCTCACCTGTCGACAAACAAAGTTCCCCAAGCTCAAATGCAAAAGATGAGTGGAGGTACAATCAAAATCTGCCCGTATCCTACAAATTCAGAGACTGCTTAATTCAATCACTCACTTCATTCATTTAAAATACTAAAATTCTCTCTGATAATTTTATGTTTTTTTCATATGGCAGATCCATATTCTTTTACGAACTGACTGTATTATGACTTTTTTTCTTTTCTTTTTCTTTTTTTTTTCTTGTAACAGTGTAAATGTCTTTACTCTCACTTTTGATCAATGTAATGCTTCCTTGCTGAATCGAATTACTAATTTCTTTCAAGAAAACCTGTAAACATACCTGTCAATAGTCCTGGAGAAGATAAGACTGTACAGAAAAAGTATGATGCCATGGCTTCCTTCTTCCTTAAACTAAAGACATTCAGGTGAAAGTTAAAAAAAAAAAAACATCTGGGTAAGTCAAAGAAAGTGCGATTAAAATTATCAAGTGCATTTATTAAAGTTATTATGGACATATATAATAATATAACATATGGCATAGATTTACCCAATAATATATCATTTGTGTTTTAAAAATATACTCACACATTGGATGTGCTCCCATATAAATGATCTAACATCTTCTTTCTCTTTAAAGGTGAAAATCTGCAACTGTAGAATTTAAAAAAAGTAAGAAATATATATATATATATATATATTTATTTTTATTTTTATTTTTTTTTTTAAGCTGTATGTTAATTTTTTAATAAACTGCATGTACCCTCTCTGTGAAGCTGTCCAGTTTGTAGTCCATGTGGGGGGTAAAACAGCGCTCTGACGTGACCAAGCAGACGGTAGCAGTCTGCTCCTCACCAGCTGTCCACAAGATGTCAGATAGAGCGGCTGCCAGGGCCTTCCTCTGCTCGTTCTCCCCTACTGTCACCATACTGAGAACGAGAGAAAGAGTCTGTCAGAGCGGTGATACACTGGACTGTGCAGTACCACAACATTCTCATTTCACTTCAGACGATTCAGTCAAAACCATCAAAAAAAACTTTCATTTGAATGACACAAGTGATTTCAAATGCTAAATATGTATATTAATTTTTATTTATTATTGTTATTAATTTTATATAATATAGAAATAGCAATATTTTGGAGCTATTAACACCACTTCTACCCCAACCATAAATGTTCTGAAAGAAACAGATTGAAATGCAAGTTATTACTGACTGAAAATCTGAAATCTTTCCTCTCTGCCATGGTTATATCCCAATTATTCAAACTTGAAAAAATAAATCACCTTTGCATTGTGCATGAGTTTACTGACTGGTCGAAGAGCAAATATTTAATAATATGAGCCTGAACCACCATCTGAATAGCACACGCTCCTCCCTGTAAGTGAACAGAAATAGAAAACACTGTTCACAAATTCCACATTTTAATTTGCTTTAACAGTAATAGACATTTCAGAACACAGGACTTCCATGTTAATGATGAAACACAACAAATATACATATATGACTAGTCCAAAGGTTATAATTAAAACAGTTTGTACCAGACTTTGTGTATTTAAAGGGACAGTTTAGCCAAATAAAAAATAATCAGATACTTAAATCACAGAATGTTCATTTTTGGCAGAACTAACAAAGAACCGTTTTCAACATTATTTATAATAAGAAATACGTCTTTAGTAACAAATCAGCATATTAGAATGATTTCTGGAGGATCAAGTGACAAAGAAGATACTAGATCCAAACATCTCCATTACTACTGTAACCTCTGTTCTCTGATAGAGTGACATTAGGGCGACTGGGAACCCCAAACTCCATACGGTTATAAAAGGTGATGCCGTGCTCCACTCATTTAGGTTTGTGAAGAGGAGCCAAAACAGTGTCTCTGTCATTTCAGTGGGGTGTTCAGTGTTGTGACAGGAGGGACACAACATCTTGTTCCCTCCATCAAGAGAACAGAGGTTACAATAGTAACCAAGACATTCCCTCAATCACTTGATATTGTGTCAAATTAGTGACACTAGGGGGCCCTATATTAAATGTTCAACCATCTGAACTGTGTTATGAGGCCTTGCCCAGTGGAAGACCCACGGTTTTTCCGACAGGAAAACAGAGCAGTGGAAAATGGATCATACGGGATTACCAAGAGGGAATCAGCACATATGAAGCACTCAACCCAAGTACATGTGAGTGCTGGAGAAACAGGATGGTTTTCAGGGTTCGCAGGAATTGGAGAACTTAGATGGACAAAAAAGTGCACATTATCACCTCAGAGAAGGGAAAGGCACTCCATGCAAGTTGTCAGCCAGTTGCCTAATGCTGACCTGTTCATACCCAGTAACATTTGGGACAAAACTGGCTTAACATGGCGATTGTAAAAATCTCACAAAGGTATTGGATACAGCCCAGCAAGGACACGGCTGTGTCTGCCTTGACACAATGGAGCGCTTACACATTCACCACCTGATGCCTGAAAGGGGTGGTGGGCACATAGCCGGGTCGGAGTCTCAGAAGTATTTTGGGCAGAACTCCAAGCACATTTTGCTAACAAAGAATGTAATCTGCAATCCCAAAACAAACATAAAAAAATTAAAACCCCTCTCAGACCCCAGTGAGTTACCCTTCTCACATTTCTGAGGAACCTTTTGACCAGGTTTTGCTTTCGTGTGTACTTACCATCCACTGTGTCATAATGTGCTTCTACATCAGCCACGTACAACTTCAAGGTGAAGGGGGATAACCCTTCATTGTGTGTTGCCACAAACCATTCTTGATATTGATGCATGTAAAAATGCTTTTCTGCATCAATATCAACATGAAAAGGTGCTTATGCAGGCCCTGATTCAAAACTTGCAGATCTTAGACTGGCCCCGACCCACCATCTTTTCTTTTGGGTTGAATTGTTCTGATGAGCCAGCATGATAGATTGGAAGTGTTAAGCATGTGTTCAGACTCTACATGAGAAGCACCCAGGTAACAACCTGATCTCATTGCTGTGGCTGTAAAGGTGTCGAAACACCTACCTTGCTCTGAACAAAGGGCTCTTTCTTGGCATCCCTCATCTCTGCAATTTTGAGCCATGAATGGACTATTGGACCACCTGGGTGGACATTGCCTGACCAAGTGTCTGTGCTGTGACCTTCATCATCCATAGACCAAGAGCAGTTGCCACTTGCAGCTCCTGCATGATACTGGGTCGGGGCTAACTTTGTGCATCTCTCTCAATGTGGAGGCGGCATGTCTGACAGCGCTGTAAGCTCTCGCCATCATGGATGTTGTGATTTTACAGGTTTTGGATGGGAAACTTGGACTGAAACTTGGAATTTCATCTTTAAAAAGATGTTTTCTACAGTGTTGCTCTTAGGGGAAATGTCTCTTTTATGGGGAAACTCTCTTGTTAGAGAATGTTCTCTTATGGAAATCTCTCTTTTAGTAGCTCATTGAAGCACCCAGGGGAACTCTTTTGCACTTAACAGTGCATGTGGGAGAGAGAACAACTGAAATGTGCCATAGAGATATCCAACAAAGTTTCTAGCCAGAGGTGAATGGAGAGAATCTCAGAGAAAAAAATTATAATAATGAGTGGAGCAAGCCAGGAGAGTGAAATGCAAATTCCATTTTAAAAATCTCAGTGGCCTTTTCTAAAGTATCAGAGGTGTTTGGGGCTCCCAAATGTGACCCCTGGTGTCACTGCATTGACCTTGAGTGACAGACCACATTATTGAAACAAACTGAATCAACAATGAACTTTTTTCTAACTGATTAATTCTTAATTAGTATTGTCTTTCTAGAGCTGCTTTACTGCAGAATTGAATTGTTTGCGTCACTCAATCATTATTTTCCTGTTTATCACAGTAAAGCTGCTTTGAAACAATCTGTATTGTATAAAGTTCAATATAAGTAAATGTTACTTGACTAGAGAATAGTTGTTTTAAATTGTAATAATATTTCACAGTATAACTGCTTTTACGGTATTTTTGATCAAATAAATCCACCCTTGGTGAGCATAAGAGACCTCAATTAAAAACATTAAAAAAGTAATCTTATCATCTCAAACTTTTTGGTAGTGTATATGGTAGTGAAAATAACCGTTTTAATGTTCTCCAGCACTTAGTGTTCAGTTTATGAACCATTCATAAGGCATGCAAGACAGATTTCATTATTATTTGAGTGGAAATTATATGGTGGAGAAAGTTCACCTTGAATCAGTTTCTAGAGTGCTCTTAATATAATTGTGCTTTTAATGTCAGTGTAATCTGCTAAGGACATGCCCCTCTCTTCACTTCCTGAGGATGATGAAAAGCATGTTAACTTAGCTGCCTTAGTTTAAGCGTGCCAATGATCTGTGGTTAAGAAAACAGCCAACATTTCAAGCTCATGAAATAATGAGGTGGCGTGTAGTGATGCAAAGTTCAAACAATAGTGAAGGGCTAATCAATCTGAAGTCATGGCTTCTCCATGAAAAAGACCTATGAGAAGTGATCTACTTAAGCTTGTAACAAAATCCTTGTTCACATATTTAACTTGCAGTTCTGGCAAAGGGGAAGTAACTTAGATAACATGATCACACATAAGGTCAACTGTCTCCAGTTTGGGCTTAGCCAGTATTTTTAGTAAGTATTTTTCCAGTTCTACTTACAACAGCTATTTTAAGGACTGTTAAATCTTTTCAAGTGTCAAATAAGAATACAATAACTAATCAAATCGACTCAGATTAAGGTAATTCACCCCCCAAAAAAGTTATCACTATGTACCAGTTTTAAATTTAAGATGTGAATGTGGACTAACTTGTCATTTCATGCACCATGGGAAATAACGTGGTCTGAAATGACAAAGATGAATGAATAATGACAAAACTTTCATTTCTGATTGAGCTATGCCTTTAATTCCCGAATTTACAAGCATAATGATGAAACATCTGACAAGGATTCTGACTGTCATAGTACCAAGTGTAGAGATTACTGACTCAGAAAAACAACATTCAAATAATAATAAAATGTCATAACCACCATAGTTTCTATATGATGAAGCTCAAATAAATAATACCAGTTGTGTAATTAATTTCAAAGATGATTTTGGAATTATATATATTTTTTCATTATAATTGAAAAAAATATAATTTTATGTATAGGCTAATAGTATGGAGCCCTGTACATGCCACAATTGGCTATGATTTAAATAAATTAAAATGAAGGGGGAAACGTAGTACAATGTGGCCACAAATGAATTTATTATTAATATATATATATATATATATATATATATATATATATATATATATATATATATATATATATATATATATAATTTATCAAAATGTAAAAAAAATATATATATATATTTTGCTAGAGTGTGCCTTTACTATACTGTGTGCCTTTTGCCCCATGTTTTTTACCCCGTATGGGGTTAAAGGTCCCCCTTGCTACCTCATAACAATATTTTTTCTGCAATCACATTATGGGCATACACAGCAAAATCTCCAGTGTTAATTTAACACTCTGAGTGTGGACTCATATAAACTCTGAAGCAGTGTTAAAAGTAACACTGAAGCAGAGTTGAAGTTAATGAGATAATTAAGAAATTAATTGAGTTATGATTGAGCATTATTGAAGACACCTGATGTTAACAAGCAGAATCACCAAACAAGAAAATAAAAATTTGTATTGTAGTGGTCAGTGTTTTCTTTAGTTGGGATCTTGGCTTGTGACTCTTTACTTTTAAAATGTGTTTGGCAAGCCAAGAGCAAAAGTCATCGGGTGGTGATGATTATGTTTTAATGTAATCGTTGTTTGACCTGAATTACTGAACTCATTTAAACTCTTTTCTCTAAGTAAAACTTCCATTATTGATTGTAACAGCTTTGATTCTACAATGAAAGAGTCTGTATTCTCTATACTGGCTGTTTTGTAGGCATCTTTTGCAAGTGATTCAGATTTTTTTTTTATTATTAAAATGTTTGATTTTAGGCACACAAAGATAACAAGAATCAGCGTATGAATCTCAACAACGGTGACAAACAGCATTTTCAGATAAACAGATCTACTCTGAAAATCACAAAACTAGATACTAAAAATTCACATAAAAACTGCAAAAATGAAATATAGTTAGAATAAAAAGTTAACATGCTTTTTTGATGGTCACCATTGTTGTAATGCTCACACTGATTTTTGATGTCTATGTGTCTAAACTAATGATTTTTTTTTTATCTAGAACTAACTTTTAAAAACATGTCATAATATGCCAAAAATGCTGGATTGCTTACTTTTTTTCACTTAATTTATGTATACAGTAAAGAAACCTGAACTCAGGCATTCAGGTCACTCCATGACAATTAGTTCAAACCACAATCAATAGCACACATGGTTGCCTTTGCTCTGGTCTGTATGTTAAAATTCAGTTACCACAGCCCACAAAGTCTAAAGTAAATAACTGAAGGGCCAAGATCCCAACTAAAGCAAACACTGACCACTATAATGGTGACACACAAATTGTGATTTTCTCGTTTGGTGATTCTGCTTGTTAACATCAGGTGTCTTCAATAATGGTCAATCATAACTCAATTAACTGCTTAATTATCTCATTAACTTCAACTCTGCTTCAGTGTTACTTTTAACACTGCTTCAGTGTTTATATGAGTCCACACTCAGAGTGTTAAATTAACACTGGGGATTTTGCTGTGTAGTGAAAAGCAATTTTTTTCTTAAGGTGTGCCTTTAGTCCTGTTATAGGTACCCTAATTAGTTTTTCATATAATTACTGTGAAACACTTCACTTACATGATTTTATGGTGAAATGTGTTATTTTTTTTTTTGTTATTCAGGTAAAAGTAGCACAGCAAAAGTAGACTCTGCGCTGAAATGATCGCAGCACCGCTGCTTCTGCTCTGCTCCTGCTACACGTGTCTGAACTGCCTCTGCATGTGGTGTGAATGCGCTAATCTGTTAACATGTGCACTGAAAAAAAAATACTCTCTGCTTACGCGTGCAGTGTGAAACCGGCGTTAATTTGTGGCAACACCAATTTTTTCCCCTCCTCATGGCATGTGCGACAATCCCTGCCTGTGTTTTCCTGTGTCTATGGGTGTACTCACACTAGGCACGGTTGCCATGAACCGGGCCCGAGTACGATTGTCCCCACTCCCCACTCCCCCTCTGAAAATTTTCACGTAGTCGCGCTGCTCGTATGAGGAGGTTTGCAAGGTACCAGCTGAGCTTTTGGAGCGTCGCAAAACCGCGACGCCACGCGTCCTGTTCCGTGCTCCAGCACGGTTAGCGCTCACACTGCATGCGAAACGCGCCCGAGTCCAACTGAACCGTGCTCTGGCCCACCTCTTCCAAGCGGGCCAGGGCCGGCCAATCGAGCCGCGCCCGGGCACGGTACGGAGCACTCACACTAGTCAAACGAACCGCGCTTTGGTAGTCAAACGCACTCGGGTACGGTTCAAACTGGCTAGTGTGAGTACACCCTATGTCTTCATTGTTGCTCTGCTTCTCTCATTTGTTGCTCTAGACACTTATTGAACCTCACCCATCATCTTTGTTATGGTTACTAATTAGTTCATTGCTTCTGCTCTGTATATATACCCCTTGTGTTTCCCTTGTTCTTTGCCTGTTTCTGCTTGTTTTTTTTTCCCATTTTGGTTAAGGTTTTGTCTCAGTTTTCTTCATTAAACAACCTACACTTAGATCCTTGCCTCTGACAGTTTCTTTTAGTAAATTAATGCATATTTATCACCAACATGCCTTCAACCATAGATGTTTTGTGTTTGTTTTACATGCGTTTAGATATACACATTTACTTCACTTACACATCAAAGAGAAAGGTTTTGTCTCCTCAATTCATTTATATGAATCAAACATTTCATGTTTTAAAGAATTGTTACAATATCCTATGAGTTTTAAAAGTTTATACCCAAAACTAAGACAATAAGCAATGACTTATGACATGTATGAAGTTCTCTTATACTCACCAGCCTCTCAGTCTCCAGAGCATATGCCATTTCAGAGAAAGGCTCCTGAAACTTGAAGAATGATTTCTTCCACTCATAGTTGAATACATAGAAGGTGTTTCCAAACAAAATATTTCTTAGACTCTGTATGAGAGACAAAGCTAAATTAAATGTCAAAATAATAATAATAATAATAATAAATCAAGTGACAGGAAAATTGAGTCATTAATTTTTGATAAAAATCAACACCCAAGTTCCAGCTAATATCATTGAAATGTAGGTTTATCATTTTTTTCAAACATAATCGTATGTTCAGTGGAATTAGCAGTAGTTATGACTATATGAGAATAACTTGATCTAATGCTTAAAGTCCTAATAAATAAATGATAAGTCGATATCCTGTCTTTTGTCTTCAGGACACAGAGCACAAGTCTGTTATGAGACACATGGGAGGCAATAGAGCAGCAGATCAAGTGACAGGGTCATGTTCCACGACTCACCACCGCCAGCTCTGGTGACAGCGGTTGCCCACCCAGACTCAGAGACACTGTGAGGGTTTGAGGAATGGAGTAGGGTGCTGTAAACTGCTCGTTC
Source organism: Carassius carassius (assembly GCF_963082965.1). NCBI lineage: Eukaryota > Metazoa > Chordata > Actinopteri > Cypriniformes > Cyprinidae > Carassius > Carassius carassius. The sequence continues at coordinate 24,675,076 of NC_081795.1, read as the reverse complement.
TGTGCGCTGACGTGATGGGCCGAGGTGGCCGGCCTAGAAGAGTCCTCACTGTCCTCTTCAGATTTGATCTTCTCACTAGGTCTCTATGCAAGTGATAAAGTGAAAATATGCAGTTGCTACAGTATACCTTCTACCTTGTCTTACCCTTAAAATGAATGTTATTACATGCTAGCGAAACATATTTTCAGGCTTCCTGACAAATATTGGTTGTACCTTAAGTTGTTTTGTTTGTTTGTTTTTTCTCCTGTAATGGTGAAAACTATTTTTTGTTTAATGTTGTTTCATATTTGAAAACATTGTTAAATTAAAAAGAACTGTTTTCTGTTTTACTATACTTTAAAACCTTCCATTTAGAATCTGTTTTATGATCAATTTTAAATGTTTGTGCAATCAATCAATCAGTCAGTCAGTCAGTCAGTCAGTCAGTCTTACCCTAAACTTACCAGTTTCTACATAACTCTTCAGTCACATAAATCCTAAAGCACAGTTACTAATCTTATGAATATGAAGTTGCCAGGCTTGAGTTGAATGAGTCATCAGCAGATAACTCACATCTTGGTTTCTCTTCACCTCCTCTTGAAGAAGCTCTATGTAGCTCAGTCTGGAGTGCTGCAAACTCTTGATGGTACGCAGAAGGTCCTGATAATCTGTCATGATGGCCTTTACATGCACTCTATTATTGCATGTAAATGCATTTTCACACATGGCAATAGCAATATGCCTAGTAAAATGACTTCCAGGAAATGTGGTAGCAAACACACACCTCTCTTCCAGTCTGTGATATGGAGTTTGTTGAGAGGATTGCAGCTACGCAGACAACCACTTACTCTCATCTGATTGGCTGACTGCATGCCATGGGAAAAATGACATACAGCCACCTGAGAGCACAGTGTCTGAAGTATCGATTATTGAAATATTAGACTTAACCACATAAGAATGACATTGGCAAACGGAATGTTACATTTCCATTCGCAAGATTTAAAAGGTATTCACACAAATGCATTATTGCATTAAAAACAGCTAAAAGCACAGAAGAATGCATCAGAACACGTTCATTTGAAATATTTAACAGAAACATTTGGCCACAAAATTAAAGTTCTGTCATCATTTACTAACACTTGAGCCATTTCAAACTTTCTTTTCACAAAGGGATGTCCACCTAATCACTTTACAAAATATTGACTATAAGCCTCCAAAAGTATTCCAATTTACTAAAAATTCATTCACAAAACAGACTTTACAACCTTGACTAGCTATTTTTAATATTTCGGTCTGTTCATCAAAATATAGCTGTCACAATCTCCTACTGTAGTTCCAATGAACTCCACCAGATGGCACGCAACCTCTGACTTTTTCCAATATACCCCAGACTACATTTCCCATAATCCTTTGCCGGACTCATCATCATTGATTGCATTCACCTGTGTCTTGTTATCTCATCCGTCTTACCCTATTTAAAGCCTGATACAATACACACACATTGCTCCGTATTGTTAGCCTGTAGCGTTCCTCTGTTCTCCCAGTTTCGCCTTGCCTTGCCTCTGGACCCTTTTATCTGATTGTTTTGCTGCCTGCCCTGACCTTTGCCTGTGTTTGGATTACTCTTTTGTCTCAGCCTGAATAATACCTTTTATGCTGTTCATTGACCCTGCCTGTCCTGGCCACTCTTGTAAATAAAGCCTGCACTTGGATGCTCAACCCTGTTGTCACACGTCAACGTTACAATAGCACAGAGTTTACTACTTTGATTTAGATTTTTCATTTTGAAGCTTGATCACCTTTAATTAACCCCCTGGTTTTATTCGTTCAGTTTTTACAGAGAAAGTTCACGTTTTACTTGTTAATAATTTTTTACTTCATTGGAAAGAAAACTTGGTAAGGTTTTTGGCACTTCCCACATAGCAAACAGTCTTGGCACAAATGTGGCCTCAAGATGGCACTGCTGGCCTTCTGTTGGCAATGGCATGTACATTTTCAGCCAGAGCTAGTCGTATGTGGCAATGATGGCACAGGGTAGATCATGGCAAACAATATGAGGGCCAATTTCTGGTGGGAGGAGTGTGGCCCAGATCAGTTCAGTGATTATGAGGGCCAAATCAGGCTTGTGATCTGACAACATATTATGTGACCCAAGATAAAAAAGATAAATACAATTTTGCATGGTACTGGTTAAATTATCACATACATTTTAATGAAGTGTAGTATTGTTTAAATTTAATATTTGAAATGGTAAGTCATAACAGAATGAAAAATTATCATTTCAAAATTAAGCAAACCAGTAAATCAGTCAACTGCATTAAACTGCACTTAATTATAATTTTATAAAATTTTATATTTTTCTCAGTACAAATAATATAACAATTCTTACATAAAGAAAGAGAGAGAGAAAGAGAGAGATCATTTAACCATTATCATGTAATCTTTATTTGGTTTACCATGGGACAAATCATTAGTATGCACAAGCAATAAATAAAATTATCATAAAAGTTTTTTATTTTTATTTAAATCCTCTGTATCCATGTGATCCTTTTGTGAGGAACAGATCAAATTTTAAACCACTGATTTGCGATATGTATCTCCTTCTGTAGCTTTAGTAATAATTTAAAATTTGCACTTAAGAAGTTTTACAACAAGTTTTACGGCAGCAATATCAAACGCACATTGGCTCTCGCCGGTTTCGCCATAGATTTCGCCATGCCGTGTTTCTGGTGATGCGTGTTTTGAATGAGAAACGCGTGCCTTGATGGAGTGGGTCGGGATAGTATTTTCTGCGTTTAACCACTTAAATTATGGCCTGCTCTTCACACATTATATTCTGCCAGAGTGGACTGCAACTGAAATGTATCATCATTTGGACTACTATACTGCTCTTTTGACACATCTGTAATAACTTCTTATTATTACAGTGTCTGTCTGTTACGCTTCTCTTATAGACTGTATAATGCTACTTTATTATCCACTTCATTAGTTGATTTGTTGTTTATAAAATTATAGATGCCTGATGAAGATCATACGATCAAAACGTTGCTATTAAAGTATTTCTTTTACTTTTTTGCAAGTTGTTAGTGTGCAGGATTTTCTTGTTTTCTCTTGTTTATAAAATAATAAATAATAAAAAAAAATCAATGCAATATGTTTTTTATTGCACATTTATGATTTGTGGGTTTTAAGTCTGATTTTCTATTAAGTTTAATTTTATTGGCATAGTTTGTGTGTACATTACCAAAACATTTCACAAAATGAATAATGGCGTTTATAGTAATACACAATACAATAATATAAAATATTAATATTCTGTTTTGGGTCTGGGCTATATAAGGCTCAGGTGTGGCTCAGATTTGGGGATTCTGGTTTACTTTGGTACCAGAATTGGTACCAGTAATAAAACCTGTTTTGGCCCAGTTCAGGGCCAGCTAACGGTGATTAACTGGCTGAGATTCGGGACGGTTATGGCCCATGTGTGACCCTTGTATTTAATCAAGTTCTGGGCCACTTCAAGGCCCTCATTCTATGCAGCACTTGGGCTGAGGGAAAAGTGATTGCGTGGCCCGGAGCTGGGCCAGATTAGATTTGCTTTGTGGGTTGCTATATGAACAAACATGCGAAAACAGAAAAGGAAACATTGACATTATTCAAAAAGGTTAAACGTATTGGAAAAAAAGGCATACTTCCATTGGAAATTAATTCACTCTAGTGGAAATGTTCGTTCAAGTTCATTTTTAAGATATCAACCTCAAATTTGGAACACAACTTGTTTGTGTATTGTGTTTTTGAACTTTTTTTCCACTTAAACAATAATCTATATATAGTACACTAATTTCTTTAAAAATAATAATAATAAATAAATAAAAATACAAACAGTATGCCTACCTGTGGGTTAGTGCATACAAATGTTTTGCTAAATTCTTCAAAATGATCTTCCTTCATTTCAGAGATGGAAAAATTTTAATCCTTACCCATTTGGAACGACGTGAGGGGAAAATAAATTATGATAATTTTGTCGTTTTGAGCTGATCTACTCCAGCAGTAACCATTTTTCTTTCTCTAGAAAACACTTTGCTTGCATCGCAAGATGTCTAAATTAGAAATAGAAACATTACGCAATCCAAATATAAATAAATAAAACCGATTAAGACTTACTTCAAGATAGCCCTGTGGTAATTCCGACCTGTAAGATAAAAAACAGGTTGAGTAAACATGGGTCCTGGGCAGGAGAAGCAGACAGCAGTGCCCGAACGTGCGCGTACCCGCGGGAGTTAAATATCTCTCTCCATTTATCCAATTCCATGATCTGCTGGAGGATTTCATCTATTTCACTGCTCGCCTCCACATCAGCGTCCATCTGCATGTGACAGGAAACATCACATTAGTGTTTGGTTCGAGTCCCAGCTGTCCTGCCTCGTGTTCAGTAAGACAGTCTCACAGCAGCTCCCCAGGGAACACAAAACAAAAGAATAGATACAGAGAAAAGCGTCTTGTTGCTTAGGTTGCGTGCAGACAGGAAGCATTCTGGCGTTTTTGTTTATATTAGAACGCGTTTCTTGAGACACTTGAGCTCTTTTTCTTTTTTTTTCTTTTTTTTTGCACTGTGTGAGCACCTTAATGTGCACATGAATGCAATCATAATGTAGCTACATTTATGGTCATGTAATAAAGTAGTAGTTTTAAACATTATTTTGTGAATTAAGCAGGTTGTGGTAGGCCGGTTTAGATACAAGGTTTTTCATAAATAAACAACATAAAATGATTTAACGTCCCGTTTTTCTGTACAGTACCATTCTAAAAAAGCAGGTAATGAGTCAAAGTGAATTTATGAATCTTTCCCAAGAATCCCTCGGTGCATTAGTGCAGAATTTTATGGTTGTTTCAGATTATCTTGTTATGGCCTATAATGAAAGGTTATTCCAGTAATAGTAAAATTGTTAAATCAATAACAGTTTTAATTAAACTTATTGTTTAATGTGTAAATGATCATTTAGCTTTCTTTTTTTTTTTTATAAGACCCAAACATTTTATCGTCTCTCTCACACACTGTTCTCAGTGAGTAACCTAAAGTCTTCCATAATCAACTACTGCAAGAAGCATATGTGGAGAGGAGTTGACTGCTTTAAAAATTGATTTATTAGTGAAATGTATATGAACTAAAACTGTAGCTTTAAGATATACAAGGTTCATTTATTTTATTAATACAGTAGTTTATAATAATAATAATAATAAATAAAATAGTATTATAATTTTTTCATTATTATTATTTATTTTATTTATATATTTTTTAAAGAAGCAATTTAATTGATTTAATCAAAATGTATATGTGATCCTGGACCACCGAACCAGTCTTAAATAGCTGTGGTTTAAAAAAAAAAAAAGAGATCATTGTATGGGTCAAAATTATTGTATTTTTCTTTTATGCCAAAAATCTTTTTTTTTTTTTTTTTTTGCACCGTCAGATTCGAAACCATACATCAATGGAAAAAAAATATTTATTCAGCATTCAAATGATGTATAAATCTCAATTTTGAAAAACTGAAACTTAAGACTGGTTTTGTGGTCCAGGGTCACATATACAGAGCAAGTGTATAAAATGTAGAAATTCACAAAAAACTTTGTCTTTACAAAATCATCCGCTTGCTCTTTGGTAACAGTGCCATCTATTGATGCACTGTTGACATTGACGCTATAGTGCAGGGGTTTCTCAACTCTGGCACTCAAAGGTCCATTTTCCTTCAGAGTTTACCTCGAACCCTAATCAAACACACCTGAACAAATTCATCAAGGTCTTCGGGATCAATAGAAAGTTAGAGACAGATGAGTTTGATCAAGGTTTTAGCTAAACTCTGCAGGAAAGTGGATCTCGAATCGCATAGCCGAGGCAGATGGTCCACAGAAGACAGTGAGACATGCTAGGTAGTGCTAGCCAGGCACTCAGAAACCATGCAAGCGGGACCAACGGAACCACCGCCGTACCCGTAGTGTGGCAGCGAGGTGGAACGCAGGGACTCATCTCTGGTGGCTTGTGAGCAGACTGGAGAGGGCTCTGAGTGTGCTATGCAACACTTACCTGGCTGCATCGCCTAAGAGGCTGGTCTGGGACAAAGTGGTATTAAGGAACCAAACTTTGTCGGCGTCCCTCATATCAACCAGACACAGCCAGATATGGTGCTCCTGGACCACAAGTGTGGACATTGCACGATTCAGAGAACTCGCGGTGATCTTTGTCACTCGGAGCACGAGGTCAGTGGCGGTTCTGAGCTCTTTCAGAGCTTCTGCATCGTGACCATTCTCGTGCAGGTCAATCAATCATCCAACCTTGAAGACCCGGGAAGTGATGGAGGTTTCCACTCGAGCCCAGGAAAGCATAGCTGTCATCTCTGGATCCAATTCAAGCATTACAAACATGCTGGAGGCACAGCCGAATCTTCCTCAGAAAGCTCTCCTTTCGATGCAGCGCTCGACATCTGGTTGCCAGGAGAAGCACCAAGGATACCGTTGGTACGCTATTTGAAGAGGGCCCAGCATGTTTCTTTGGCTGCTTTACTGGATCAGAAGTTCAAGAGGACTGGTGGACTCCCGAAGGTTGGTTCTCTGAAGGGTTTGCCTACCCCTGTAATCCTCAAACCACCCGTGCTATTGCTGGAAGTAGCCTTTGCCTTGTAGCCTCCAGGACAAGCACTAGATTGTGGGAGAGGTAACAGAACTCCGACCCCCTGGAGGAAGTGAAGCCTGGTCCGCAGCTCTGAGATGGTCATATTCCTGCAATGGGAACATGACTCATCTGCAAACGCCACCTCAACATGTTTAATGCCCAGACATGTGAGGCAGCGTTTGTGACCATCACCTGGTGCCAGGTACAGAAACGCACGGGTGTAATGGCATCTTTAAAAAGACAAGTAAAATGGTATGCAGTGCACCTGCTGCCTTTTTATGCTCACACTGTGATAATAATTGCATACCAATGTGCATTGGCTAGTAGTAGATCTAGATCTAGTAGTAGTCCCTGACGTTACGTCGAGAGTGACCGACTGAAAGGGAACCCCAGCGATAGCATCTTGTACATGGCAAGGGTAACAACCTCTAAGCCGTGTCACAGATTTCAATAACAAAAGCACAAGTGCCGTAGGGAACATGCATTTTGCATTTAGAGGAAGTCGAGCAGTAAATGCACATGCAGATGCATATCAAATGTTATCAAAAATACAAAATGCAAATGCTGACACATGATGAACACATTTTCTGGTTAACCAACAATCAAGACAAATATGACTGTACACTGTATTTAGTTCTGTGTTCCGGAAATGTGTAAAAAAGATTATGGGGTCTTGTTTCCACTTTCTCACGGAATATAATAGAAAATGAAACAGATTTTTATTTTTTTTAATACTGATACTAATAATGAAAACTTGGAATATTTGTAAGGCAACAAATAATGTAGTTGTAAGATAGTGTATTTCAGAATGCAAGAAAAAAAAAATAACCGAATGAATGGCTGAATCTACACTGTTCAGTCAGTACAATTGAATTCAGTTTTCAAAATAACTTTGAAAACGATGTTGAGCTGTTTATTCTGAATTACTTTAATGCAGATTAAAGCAATGATTTCATTTCATTTATAATTTATTTATTTTTACTCTGAATCACTTTTAAATTGAGTCAACCTAAACCTGTCGCACAACTACAAAAAGAAAAGCCATACCTTCTTTATCACTTCTTTAGAAATGAGTATCAGACGCTGTAGCTGCAGGCTCAGATGAGAAGCCTTTAAACTCTGTTTAAAGTTCAAACCTCAGTGTGAAGCAGGTAACCAACACATTGCTTATACTGTATATGTGACAGACTTTATATACAGGAAGCAGACAGACACATGGCTGCACAACATGACAGAGAAGCTCTTCATTTTACAGTTTCCTGGCAGCAGGTGGAGTGGTTTCTTTTCTGTTGGTCTGATTTCTGTGCTTACAAAGCAGTGCTCTTTCATTATGTCTGGAGTGATGAGAGCCGCTTTTCTCTTCTTTCACAGCATTGTTCCTGGATGCTTTGAAGCCTTCTGTGTCCATAAAATGTACAAACTTAGTACTATGCTGTCATTTTTGTCTGTTCATGCAATAAATATAATACACAATGCATTATGAAGAAATTGAAATTAGAATAGTTCATATCATTTTATTTTGAGTGAAGGCACGGAAATTTATAGTGACCAGAAAAGCTGCACTCCCATAAACATTATATATATATATATAGTAATTTTGGCCCCTCTCATTCTACAACCTAACAGTCAGGATCCACTGTATATGCCAAATACCTAAGCATACAAGTGTTTTTATTACTTTTAATTAAATTATCTATTCTTATATCTAATTTGTTTTCATTGTTAAATGAAGTTTGAAAATTCAATTTAAGGATAATTTAGTGTTTACATACATAAAACTGGTTTATTAAATTCTATATTTATATTATGAATAATGTGGCACATTAGCACTGCATGAGTGTAGAAACACAAATAAGACATTAAGATTAAGATTCTAATAAGATTCTAAAATATTAGTTCAACATGGAAAAGTTAATAACAACATTAAATCCATGATCATCCAATACTTGATGAATCAGTATCAGTTGTTACATCTCTCTGATATTCTAAAGCCATGGCTATAGTTGGATGTATACGCATGAAATGAGATCCAACATCTTTTATTTTTTTATTTAAATGATATGGTGGCTTATATAAAACCAGAAATTTGAATATTACTACACAATGGCCCTAAAAAGTCAAGAAAACATAAAATGGATTAATGCAATTGCATTAGAAAACAAAACAATGAACCAATGTATCAGTGATATGCTATTATATATAATATACTATTATAGTTTTTGTTAATATTGTGAATCAATCTTATTTTTGTATTTTATTTAGTTTTACTTTTTCATATAAATTCTGAAAGTTTTGTTACTGTGTTGTATTTTTGTCATTATTATTATTATTATTTTTATTATTATTATTATATTATTTATATAATACTATTTATGGGTATGACTTTTATAATTATTATTTATTATTATTATTATATTTGTATAATAATATTTATGGGTATGACTTTTATAATTATTTACTATCATTATTATTATTTTATTTTATTTAAGTTAATATTTATTTCCTTTTAATTAATGAAAACTTTTTTTTTATCGTTTAAATTTTTCGAATTTTTTTAATTGGATGTATGAAGTCAAACAAACTTATTTTTGTGCAATATTCTGTTTGAAAGCTTGGTTTGTCATTTTGTTATCTAATGCAAAGACATTCATACATATTTAAGTGTGGCTTAAGTGTCAAAACTTTCTAGGGTCACTGTAGAATTGCCAACTGTCACATCCCTTTGTGCCACAACTGGATTACAAAAGATCCACAACCAAAGGAAACTGTCATGTCCCCAGCCAGACTGGAAACTAGAGGGTGTTTTCATCAGCCGTTTGAAATGGTGAACGTTAATTGTTTGAGCGATTGACAGAATGAATGCTCCATCAGCCTCCCTCCCGCCTCCCCGCTGTGAGATAAGAACCCTTCTCTCCAAACACACGGGCATCTCCAAGTTCATCACCACACGTGGTCTCAATAGCTTAAGAGGCTCAGATGTGTTCAGCTGTAAACAAAACGGATGCAGCTCATCAGAAGACTCCTGTTGAGAAGTGCTAGTCGCTGCGGGGGGAGCAGAAGAACAAAAGAGCTGGTCAGTACATGAGATCCGCCGCTCCTGTGCTCGCATCAGGCTCTTTGGCCTCCTGAAAAGGGAACTGGATCCCGGCCAGGCGGATGAGCAAGATGTTGAGACCATGCATGAGGAAGGTGAGGAAGATGAGCCAGAAGGATCTGTCGTACCTCTCGTTCTGCTTCTTGTAGACAAAACTGGCCTCGTTGAAGTTGAAAATGGTCTCGGTCAGGTGGTGCAGTTTGACCTCTGAGGAGAACAGGATGAGGATCATGCAGGCACAGAAACCTGATGGGAAAGAGTAATAGATACAAGCATAATAAATAATAGGAACACATGACAGTTCTTCAGGGGATAGTTCACCCAAAACCATCTGTCATTATTGACTTCCTCACAGAAGAAAGAAGTTCATACAGGTTTGTAATGATGCAGGCAGATCAAATTTTTGGTTGAACTGTCCCTTTAAAAAAGAAAAGCCTCAGAGCAACCATTGTTTGTTTGAGCTGTATTCTTGACACTAAGGTTTTTACCACATCCCTTCACTATAAAGGAACTTAGTTTATCTTGCTATCTATAAGTGCATTTTTGCTTGGCAAGTATAAGCAACACATTCAATCCTTTTAGCTTTTTAGGGCCTTCAAATACTCCCCTAAATAAAAACCTCTCTGCCTTTTTTATGCAATGCTTGTGGATTGTTATTTACCCTGTCACTCTCCAAAAAGGGCAAAAAAAAATACCATAAAAAGTGCAGTGAGCATGAATACAACAGTCATTACTCACTGAACGTCTGCCCCTTTGATGTAGCTGTCAATTTTCATTCATTTCAAAGCCTTGAATACATGCTAACACAAGTGTGAGTGCTGCCATGGACTGAGAGGTTTTCATTATATAATTACGTATGACAAACTTGTCCTTATCAAAAACTAATGTAGGTCTTCATAAGACTTACGGACTGCTATCACATGTCAAAAAAAAAAAAAAACTCAAAATACTGAGAAAATCATCTTTAAAGTTGTCCAAATTAATTCTTAGCAATGCATATTACTAATCAAAAATTAAGTTTTGAGATATTTATGGTAGGAAATTTACCAAATATCTTCATGGAACATGATATTTACTTAATATCCTAATGATTTTTGGCATAAAAGAAAAATAGATAATTTTGACCCATACAATGTTTTTTTTTTTTTTTTTTGGCTACTGCTAAAAATATACCCCAGCATCTGGGGTTTGTGCTCCAAACTGGGTTTGTGCTCCAGGGTCACATATTTACACCACTGTTCAAAAGTTTATATAGTTTTTAAGACAAAAATCAATACTTTTATTCATTAAGAATTCATTCAAAAGTGACATTAAAGGCTTACATTGTTAAAATGTTTTATATTTGAATAAATGCTGTTCTTTTGAACAATCTATTAATCTATTTCTATTAAAAGCTTTGCATTGCATTAATACATTACATTTGAAAATATATTAAAATAAAAAGACTGATATTTTAAATTGTAATAATTTTTCACTATAACTGTTTTGACTGAATTTTTGATCAAATAAATGCTCACATGAAAAAAAAATCCTACCAACCCCAAACTTCTGAACCAATATGTATGCATTTAAAGGTAAAATAAACTATATTCAAAATGTACAATTCCATATTCATTTTTTTTTTTTTTTACAGCCTTGGATTAATCACTGTAAAAATGAAAAGACTCTTGAAAAAAGCATTTAGGGTTCTCCAGATAGGTTTTTGTTTGAACGAGAAACATATTTAAAGCTATTTGTTTGTTTGTTTTAACAAGATTTGACAGAAAATCAAACAGACTTCCACTTATAGGCACTGTTTGAGTACTGGCTGCTGTTTGGTCAGTACAGTGTTTCAGCCAAGCTTAAATTCATGATACAGTAACAGACATGTGTTGAGTCTAACAACAACTTTCCATTATCTGCAAGCGATCCTGCTTTATTTTTTGACTTAATGGTGTTCAGTTGTGGACAGGTCAATGGCCTATTAGAGTGCCATCATTACACACACAACAGAGGCAGCTGACACTAGAGATGGAGTGGAAATCTGGCCAGTTCCACCTACCGCATTCATTTCCATCACTTTACTTATTTATCATGTAATTATCTGTTCTCAGGACAGGCGAGATCACGTTCTCACTACTTACAGAGAGTTATTAACAATTGCAGAGGCTCGTTTTTACTGTGCTTCAGTAAAGAGCCGGTCTGAATGGATGTATGTGTGAAATATTGATCACATTCTGCCTTCAAGGTCTGGATTTTCTCTCAAGATTCAAGAATTCAAGCTGCTATTGACCTGGTAAAATCTTTACATTAACATAATATTGCCTATTTTTATTTGTGAAATCAGTTTTGTGTTGTTTTGTAATATATTTTTATGAAGTTTTGAATTTTTATGTTTATATTTACCAAGGTTTTTTTTTTTTTTACTGAATTACAAATTATTATTATTATTATTATTTAGTTTCATTTTTTAATAATTGATTTGGACTGGATACACTAAAAATAATTACTTTTAATTAATTTTTGCTAAGAAATTGCCAGTACATTTCACAAATAATTACAGATAAACAGCAAGTATCACACTGAATTAAACATTACATTCTGAAGTGGAACTAGAGGGAATAGAAGTAGTATTTTCTTGTAAAACATAATTCAAAAATCTTTGTTTTATTTTCTTTTGAACTTTCTATTCATATCTTTGATTTGTTTTATTTGCATCTTTAAAAAAAATTTTTTTTTACAGTGTAGTTATGGAAATTTGGCATACAGTATATACATGGTCATTTTTATTCCTGTTTACAAAGTATCTCAAAATAGACTTTATGAAGATGGTAATGTCCTAAGTTAGAATCATTTGAGTTTTGATTGGTTTGATAATAATTTGATGAATTTAATATTAGTAGCAATAAAGAATACACTGTAAAAATATTTTCAATCAATATTAATATAAAGTATAATTAATATAATAAAGTAAATGGGTCAAAGACAATATAATGTTACTTTTTTCTGTAATTATATTTAAAATTGACTACACATTTCTGAGTGAAAGAAGTTTAGTGATTAGTGTTCATTGTAGGTACAGCAGATTCGACTATCCAAAAGCCTCTGCTTGTGTGTGTGTGTGTGTGTGTGTGTGTGTGTGTGCATCTGAGCAAAGTCTTACAGCTTATCATGTTCCAGAGGTAAAGGCCCTGGGGTCCATGCAGCGTCTCATATGGGCTTCCGAAAGCATTGTAAAAGAAGAAGGCACAGGACACTGAGGAGAAGACGATGAGCACCGCGCAGAAGAAGATCACGCTCACATGAAGACTGGCTGGGATCACATCCATCAGGTCAGGGAAAACTACACAGAATAAAAAGATGTCAAACATGATCTCCATCATTTGAGTTTAAACTTAGATTGGGCGAGGATATTAATTATTCTCATACATATATGAGGAAAATGTACTGAGAATCGGTTTTTAGTTTTTCAATCAGATATTCTTCAGGCTATTGTGAGTGATTAGTTATTGTTTCATTTTGAGTATCATCTCTGAATAATTCTGAGGATAAGATCTGAGTACAGTATGTAAGAAAAATTATTTCACTCATTAAAAGTAATCTCTGATCATTTTCTGGCACAATTACCTTGCTTCTTCCGGGGAGTAAAAAACATTTATGATGACAATATTCTTTTGTTCAGCTATCAGTCTGGCTCATGAATCTGGGGCTTTTCCAAATCTCATTAGGAAAGAATGAACCATTGTACTTGAAGCTGTTACAGAAGATCCATCTGAGCCCCATTCAAAGCCACATCAATGAGACCTTAGTGAAAAACTCAAATCTGATAAACTGAACAATGTATCAGATGCCTCATGAAACAGCCCCTTAGACTCTTTTAAATCTATTCATTCTATAGAAGTAGTTTGAAGGGGATTATAGGAAAAAGCTTTAGATTGATGAGAAAATACTAAAAATGGGACGTGCTTGTGAATTAGTTTTTTATATATACATATATATAATATATAATTAAAATAATTTGAAATAGGCTCTATACATCAGTGGCCTCAAAATGTATTTGGACCTTTAAAGAGAACTGAATTGAAAATCCTGTCATCATTTACTCATGTCATTAAAAACCTGCATACCTTTCTTTTTTTTAAAAGAAAACAAAGAAGACACTTTGACTAACATATTGGGTGATCTTTTTCCAATCATCTACAAAAGCTTTAAGGCTTCATAAAGGATGCAATTATAAAAATATCATCAAAATAGTCCATATGACTCTAGGCCTATATAACAAACCTGCTGATACCATATAAATACATTAAGGATCAATAAAAATAAAATAAAGTAAAAAGTCCAAAATACATTCATTATTTTGTACAGCATATCTATTGTTTTATGGTTTAACATACATTTGTTAATTGTTATGCTTATTGTTTAATGTACTGCAACAACGCTAGTACAGTTTCAGTGGCTCAATGATAGAGTGTTCCTGTGGCTTGGTGGTAGAGCATTGCATAAGGTTGTGGGTTCGATTCTCAATTTCACATTTAGCAGACGCTTTAAAAGCAACTTACATTGCATTCAAGCTATATATATATATATATATATATATATATTTTTTTTTTTTTACCAGTATGTGTGTTTCCTGAGAATCGATCCCACAACCTTATGCAATGCTCTACCACCAAGCCATATATATATATATATATATATATATATATATATATATATATAGTACAGACCAAAAGTTTGGAAACATTACTATTTTTAATGTTTTTGAAAGAAGTTTCTTTTGTTCATCAAGCCTTCATTTATTTGATCAAAAATACAGAAAAAAAATGTAATATTGTGATATATTATTACAATTTAAAATAAGTGTTTTTACATTTATTATACTTTAAATTATCATTTATTTCTGTGATGCAAATCTGAATTTTTAGGATCATTATCACATGATCCTTTAGAAATCATTCTAATATGATGATTCAGTATCAAAGTTGGAAACAGTTCTGCTGCTTAATATTTTTTCAGAACATGTGATACTTTTTTAGGATACTTTGATGAATAAAAAGTAAAAAAAAAAAAAAAAAAATAGAAGCTATGTTTTTAATAGTTCAATAGTACACTACTGGTCAGTAATTTGGGGTCAGTAATTTTTTTTTCTTTCTTTTTTTTTAAATAAAATCAATACTTTTATTCAGCAAGGATGTGTTAAATTGATAAAAAGTGATAGTAAAGAAAATATATTATTAGAATATATATTATTAGAATTTTTTTTTGAATAAATGCAGTTCTTTTTAACCTTTTATTCATCAAATATATTAGACAGCAGAACTGTTTCCAACACTCATAATAAATCAGAATATTAGAATGATTTCTAAATGATCATGTGATCGACTGATGTTACATGTGACACTGAAGGCTGGAGGAATGATGCTGAAAATTCAGCTTTGCATCACAGGAATAAATTATTTATTAAAAGTATATTCAAAGAGAAAACTATTATTTTAAGTTGCAATAATATTTCACAATATTACAGTTTTTTTCTGTATTTTTGATCAAATAAATGCAGGCTTGATGAGCAGAAGAAACTTCTTTCAAAAACATTAAAAATAGTAATGTTACCAAACTTTTGGTCTGTACTATATATATATATATATATATATATATATATATATATATATATATATATATATATCACACACACATATACATATATATATATATATACATATATACACTGTAAACCCTAATGTTGTCTTGACTTAAAAAATCAAGTAATGTTGACTAAACATTACTTAAAATTTTGCGTTTTGGCCCTGCCACTTAAAAATATGAGTTAATTTAACTAATTTACCTTCAAAATGCATAAACTTAAGATTTCAAGTGTTGTGAGCTCAAAATCATGAGTAATCCTTTGGAAAAACTCAACGTCACTCTGTTCTTCCTTTAATGTGATTGGCCATGGGAGGAATTCTGCCCAGCAACAAGAGAACAAAAGCACTGATTGGTGGATTACAAAATTCGTCCTTTTGGTCTGTTTAGTTTGCTGAACTACATTTCAAGATGATGTTTTTTTTTATTTTAGTGTATTGTGTTAGGTGAGTAAAGTTATGTAGATATAAAGTTGTTTTGCATGATTTCTACTAGTGAAATATGTTATCCTTGTGGTACGTGATTTTGATATGGTATGATTATTGAAACGACAACTTATAGTATTTGATGAAGTGGCCCAATCGTTTTCCTTTGAGAGAAAGAACATGGCAGCTAACGTTACTGCTTAACTCGTTAGACCAATACACTGGAAACCCTAATAAGTTGACTGAACTAAATTGATTGAGTAAACTCGTTGCCTCAATTTAATTGAGTAATGGAGTCTCCCAAAACTTACATATTTAAGTTTATTTAACTTGACGGTTTTGTAGATTGTACTTAAATCACTCAGTTCACCAAACTTGGTGCTTATTTAATGTACTTAAACGATTATGTTCACTTAACTTGGTATTAATTTCAAGTGTACTTATATATTTAAGTTAACTCAACATGTAAATTTAACAGAAAATTATGTTCTTATTTTTGACCGCACACTTTTTGCACACTGAAGTAAAACAAATAACAACATATTTAAACTTTGACCTTTTGACAAAATGTCACAATATTTATGAAAATACAGTAAACCCTATACTGCACTGTAAAAAAAAAAGTTGTGTCAACTTAAAAAAATAAGGCAACTTATCGCAAGCGCTTTTTTGAGTAAACTTAACAAAAAATTACTATGTTTGCGTATTTTAACATCAACCTAATCCATTGGGCAAAGTTACGTCCAGTGGACATCTTTTTATGTCTTTGCAGACGTTGAAAAGATGTCCACTGAGGAGGCATAATGTTTTATGATGTCTTTTTTCAAATGTTTTTTATGTCTTCTGTACGTCCGATATAGACGTTCACAGATCCTCCTTACAAGGTTTTCTGTGACTTTATTTCTGTCAGACATCTAGAGAAGCTCTTATTGAGAATTAACAGAGGTTTAAATGTTGATACTTTATACATTTGAAGTGACCATTGTGGTGGAAAGTGTTTGGTTTAGTTGGGATCTTGGTCCAGTTACTTCTTGTGTAAGCTTGTCTTTTGCTGCTGTAACAGTGTATTTTAAAACACTGTTTTTGTGGCGAAGAAAGACAAACTTAAAAGAGCTCAGGTGTTATTAGCTCTTTATTGGTGTTAGTTTGTCTCTTGCTGCTGTAACTTGTGTGTTGTAAAACACTGTTATTGTGGCAATGAGAGTTGAGATCAGACATGCACATCTTGCATGTAATGGTGACAAGTTAAAATAAAATGTATTGCTGCAACTGTGGATTCACTTTTATGGATAGAAACCTAGTAGATAAAATAATGTACTTACTTTTTGAAAACAGATCACATCGTCACAAACAGACATCAAGATTTTGGATATGCATCACATCAATGGTGACAATCAGAACAAAAAAGGCTGTAAAATAAGGATGAGTTTGTGCTATGAAGCTCTTTTGTTTGTCACCGTTGTTGTGATGCATATGCTAAATCTAGAAGTCTGTGTGTGTGAGTACTTGATTCTTTTACTCAAAATATTTCAAATGCATTCATTTTGTCCATCTTCAAAATAAGTATTTTGCTCTTGGTGCCTGTTAAAAATATCAAACAAAACTTATTTTATGATCTCAAATACATATTATGTGATGACTTTCTCATCAACAAAAAACATCTGATAACACCTGAGCTCATTTAAATTTGTCTTTTTTCACCACAAAAACAGCGTTTTAAATACACCAACCCAGCAGCAACTGGACCAAGATCCCAACTAAACCAAACACTTTCCACCACAATGGTGACTTCAAATGAATCAAGTATCAACATTTTAAACCTCTGAGTGAATTAGGTAGTGTCTACAAAAGCGTCAAGTTAAATAAACTTAAATATGTACGTTTTGGGAGACTCCATTACTCAATTAAATTGAGGCAACGAGTTTACTCAATCAATTTAGTTCAGTCAACTTATTAGGGTTTTCAGTGTATAAAGACCTCTAACACTAGCTTGCTCTATTCTTTTTCTATTCTATCTGTTTTCTTTTTATTTATTATATTATTTAAAAGCCCTTGTTAAGTGTACTGTGTTAAGCTTACCCAGAAGTACTATTCATATCTCTACATGGTGTGTTTTACATGTACACTGTAAAACCCGACAAGTTAACTTAACTCAAACCGTTTGAGTAAACAGATATCCTTAAGTTATGTTAACTCAAACCATTTGAGGAAACCGATTGCCTTAAACCGTTTAAGTTGAAAAAAAACTAACAGTTATGAGTACTCTGAACTTAATTCAGTTGAGTTCACTTAAAGAAGATGTACATTGCAATTAAGTAATTAAGTGATTAACTAAGTGCTGATTGAGAATTAGTGATGAACAGCTGCTGTTAACAAACAGAATCACTGAAGAAAAGAGAAACACAAGAACTACTACGACTGACTTCAGACACAGTCTTAGATGAAATCAACTGAAATAAAATACATGAAATCTCTCAAGATCTGATTAAACAACCCCACAAACAGCATCACAAGCTCCACTTATTAATAACCAGACTGACTTTATTTCTGTCAGACGTCTACAGAAGATCTTATTGAGAATGAACTAAGGTGTAGATGTTGATTTATTGTTTCATTTGAAGTAACCATGTTAGAGATCAGTGTTTGCTTTAGTTGGGCTCTTGACCCTTGACTTCTGTCTTTGTGTTTTCTCTGGCTGTTATAACCGTGTGTTTCTAAAACACATTTGTTGTAACTCAAAAGCCCAGAAGAAATGCCATCAGGTGTTAACCTGTACCTAGGTGTAGGTTGTTATACTTTATATTGGTGATGATAATTATTCATTATTATTCACAATTATTGAGCCGTATGGAGTCTAATCTTTGATGAAGTAGGCGTTGTGTAATTAGTAGAAGTGGACCTAGTAAAAATGACACAAAGAGCCAGTGGTTATGTGATAATCAATTAATATAAAAACGACTTTTTAAAAATCTTCTACACATAAATTTTTCTTCTATGCCAGTAGTTGGTCAAACACAGA
Organism: Carassius carassius; assembly: GCF_963082965.1. Lineage (NCBI taxonomy): Eukaryota > Metazoa > Chordata > Actinopteri > Cypriniformes > Cyprinidae > Carassius > Carassius carassius. The sequence continues at coordinate 24,656,273 of NC_081795.1, read as the reverse complement.
CATTAATAATCAGAATATGAACCTCTACAATGGTGACAAAAAAACATGCTGCAATGCATGCTGGGTACTATTGAAGTACAAAACTACACCGTAGAAGACCACACTATTTGAAAAGTCATTCATATTAACTGATTATTACAGAACCACTGGCTCTTAGCATCACTTTTACTATAATCAATCAAATTACACAACACCTATTTCATCAGAGATTAGACTCCGTACAGTTCAATAATTGATGATTATTGTGAAGTATAAGAACCTACACCTAGGTACAGGTTAACACCTGATGGCATTTCTTCTGGGCTTTTAGTTTACAACGAATGTGTTTTAGAAACACACGGTTATAACAGCCAGAGAAAAGACTAAGACAGAAATCAAGGGTCAAGAGCACAACTAAAGCAAACAGTGATCTCTAACATGGTTACTTCAAATGAAACAATAAATCAACATCTAAACCTTAGTTCATTCTCAATAAGATCTTCTGTAGACGTCTGACAGAAATAAAGTCAGTCTGGTTATTAATAAGTGGAGTTGGTGATGCTGTTTGTGGGGTTGTTTAATCAGATCTTGAGAGATTTCATGTATTTTATTTCAGTTGATTTCATCTAAGACTGTGTCTGAAGTCAGTTGTAGTAGTTCTTGTGTTTCTCTTTTCTTCAGTGATTCTGTTTGTTAACAGCAGCTGTTCATCACTAATTCTCAATCAGCACTTAGTTAATCACTTAATTACTTGAATGCAAAGTTTTAAAACTTACATGGTTTAAATCAGGGCAATCTGTTTACTCAAACGGTTTGAGTTAAGTTTACTTGTCGGGTTTTACAGTGTACTGTCATATTCTTATATTTCTAAAGGTGACTTGACTATTTTAACCAAAAATTAAAAATCCGTGTGTAGTTTTTTTATTTTATTTTTTTATTCACTCTCAACTTGTATAGGCAAATCAGGAATTTTTGTCAGTAGAAGAAATAAACTCATACAGGTTTGGAACAAGTAAATGATGACAACTTTGGGGGCGGGAAGGATGGGGGGCTATTTAGAAGATGAAGTTACTCACAAGAGAAATAAAAGGGTCTGTCTCCCAGACCACACTGTTTCATCCCCTGGCCTTGGAAAAGCCCGTAGTTCGTCCTCCCGATGAACTTGTCCAGCTCTGCCCCGGACGCGTTGACGATCTGCGCACCCGTCCTGCACAGAACCGCCGCTTGAACCCAAAACTGCGTCCCCATCGCGGCCGCCACGACCAGAACACAACCAAAGCAAAGCACGCCAGAAACAGAGAAAATTATTTTCTTTTGAAGGCTAGGCATCGTGTTACGCGACGAGCACAACCACAGTAATCACTGGATATCCACACGATTATTCCTGTAATTCAGCATGGAAAAGGACATTGTGCTTTTGTCGATTTCCCCTCATGTCTAAACCACGAATGCTATAAAACGATCTCAAGTACTAGATAGCAGATGCTGGAAGAGTGAAGCTCGATCCCGGTGTCTTCTCTGGATAGGGTTACCCCAAGCGCGTTCACTGTGCTCCGTGTCCAAGCAACCGGGTTGAGTGTCTCGCTCCAGTGATCAGGCAAGATGTGACCTTACATCGGATTGGCTATTAGCTCATCATGTCTGGCTCAATTTAATAAAGCTACAAGTGAACTTTAAATACAGAGTTTATTGTGTGTGATGTAATGGAGAATTAAGCTAAATATATTCATGTGAATGAATATCACAAGTAAATAAAAACCACAGATCTCGTTTAGGAATGCCCGTTTTGACTGACTCAGCCCACACAAGGCTTTTCTGACACAAAGTCATCTCATCAGAAACATGACTCACACATTTCTTTCAGTCATTTCTAGGGAAAATTACCTAAAAGGCCATTAACCGAAAAGAGATAAGGAAGACTCAAGAGAGATAAATAATGTGTTACATTTATTAAACATTTAATGTATTAAAATGTTATTATAAATAATGATCTTTATAATCAACCCTCACAATGTCAGAAACACAATTAATTTATAGATTTTTTGATTAGGAATTTGGGATATGGAATACAAATTATACAAATAATATCCCACTGAATTATCAATAAAAAACACAAAAAACATTCAATTCATGCTTGAGGTGCGGTTGTCCTTGAGGTGATAACTAACTTGGTTATAACTAACACTCTGAGCATCTCTGTAAAGTCCACCTTTTGTAGATTTAGTCATATTAGAAGGATTATGTATACATATATACATATTCTGCTCCAAAATGTTTATGAAATAGAATTTCAGCTGAAATTTTTTTGGGCCGTTTTTGGCAAAAGGTCCTTCTCCACAGATTTCAGTCTTCTGCTTTGTCGAATTTATTGATTTTCCTACATTACCTTTACCCAGTTTTTCTCAAGAAACTCTTTCTTGACCCTACATTGACATTCAGCACTGGTACTCGGTCCATAACTCTCCTCCGGTTGAATTATCACTCTGTGTCTGTGGTCGGAACACTGCCTTTCTTTGAAAAGGCCTTTGTGATCTGATGCCTGAATGCACGGCAGGTGACAAAGTACAGCACTGGGTCGAAGCACAGGTGCAGGATGGCGAGGAGAAGAGTCGACTCTTTAGCCAGGAAGAGACTCTTCTTTAATGCACATTCTGTGATGACCTTTATCTGAGTAAAAGTGTACGGCATACGCACAATGTGGTAAGGCACGAAGCACACCACATATGCCAAGGTCACCAATGCAATGTTTATGAAGGCATGTTGGGCATTATCCTGTTCCTCAGGGTCAGATTTACGCCGACCCCAGAGTTGCTTCAAGACCAATCCATTGGACAACAGCACCGCTACAGAGGAGTTGAAGAAGATGGCCATGCCCAGAAACACAGACAAAGCATGCCAGTGCTTGCCCAAATTATCTTTTAGGTCTGAACATGTTAGCCTAACTTTGTCTTCTTTAATGTTTTCTTTAATAGGGATGGCCATGTTGGGCACGTTGATGAAGAGCACCAGGAACCAGACCACCGAAGACATCAGCACTGCAAAGCCGACCTCCTGCAATCGTAGTAGTTTGGAGCTGCGGGTGATCTGGAGATAGCGCTGCACGCTGACAAAAGCTAGAAAGATGATAGACGCGTACATGTTGATGTAGATGAGCGGCGCACTCACTTGGCAGTGAAAGATGGTCAAGCTCTTGGAATCGTTGCCCAGATCTTTGGCAATCTTGACAGGTAATGCCAACATGAGGAGGAAGTCAGACGTTAGAAGATTGATGAGGTAAACATTAATGCACTTTTTAGCACTTCGGCTGGTTATGAAGGCCCACAGCGCCACCAGGCTGGCAGCCATTCCAATCAGGAAGATGAGGATGTAGACTGTGGCGAAGGGCACCATGTTGTCATTGACAACACAGACACTGGCATTTGCACTCTCCATCCTTTGGATCTGGACTGTGTGAACTTTAAACTAGGCCTAAATAAGTCAAATCAAGATTATCAGATAAGTACGTTTAAGTTCTCCTTTTCGTCACGTGATTTCCTTTTAGGTCTTGTCAGACCACTGAGAATAATCGAAGCTGATCTGAATGCAGTTCTGCCTTTCACTTCACCGGAAAGTAGAAGGTTTCAGAGGAAGTGGTAAATCCCCTGTTCAAGCACGCAAACGTACTATCAGCATCAATCAGAAAATGTTATGTGGCAATCCTGGAAGGAGACAGAAAGAAAAAGATTCAATTTTATTAATTCAAAATAAGCATACTTATTTCTTGATATTTTCACAGCACGATCACAGCATGTTTAGTTTAGCCCTTTAATATATTCCATAATAGGTTAGTTGGTAACACTTTATAGTAAGGTTCTATTTATTAACATTAATTAATTACACTAGTATATACAAAGTTACATATAATACTACACAGTAAAATCCAGAGTGTTTAATTAACACTGCTCAGAGCATATATGGTCCAAATCTAAAAGAGTCTTAAGGTAACACTGAAGTTAATGAGTTAATTAAGTGATAAATTAACTGATGATTGAGCATTAGTGATGAACTGCTGTTGTTAACTTAAATGAAATCAACTGGATTAAAAGAAGACATTAAATCTTTCAAGATCTCAGGAGAGGATAATTAATCATCTCCACAAACAGCATCACTTCATGCATTACTAACCAGTTAGACTATCTGAAACAGAAGTTATTTTTGAGAATTAATATTTAGATGTTTTTTTGCTTGTTTTTTCAACTTACAATATTTTTTTTAATAGTGGTTGTTTTAGTTGCCCCTTGACCCTTTGACTTTTTAAATGTAAATGTTTCTTTGGCTGGCTCAACTGTGTGTATTAAACACATATGCGATTGCAAGGAACTTGCAATAAAGTTATGTGTCTTAATCTCTGGTTGCAGTTTTATTTCAAACTGTAGTGCTTTTATTATTTCTATGTTGTTGCAGTTATAACTATGTTAATTTTTAAATACATTATTTAATTAGAAGTTACATAAATATATCTGTTCATATTATTTAATTGACTTGAGCTAACATGAACTGACAATGAATATTTGTATTTTCATTAAATAAAGTTTAATTAATAACTAATGTTTAATGAATAAATACAGTAGGCCTTACTAACTGGGGGAAGTCATCGCTTAAAGGTTAGAGAGTTTGATTCCTAACCCTTGGGGTTCGAGTCTCGGGCAAGCAATATCATGACTGAGGTGTCCTTGAGCAAGGCACCAAACCCCCAACTGCTACCCAGGTGCCAGAACATAAATGGCTGCCCATTGCTCTGGGTGTGTGGTTGCACACTTTGGATGGGTTAAACGCAGAGCACAAATTCTGAGTATGGATCACTGAACTTGGCTGTATGTCACTTTATTAATGTACTCCTAATTGATAACTAATGTTAGTTAATGCATTAACTGATGGGATCTTATTGTAAAGTGTTTCCAATAAATGTATACCAACTTCACATACAAAAGCTTACAGATATTCAACTTTGCAAACAGACATGTTAAAATATGGTAACTTTTTTTTTCAAGTGAAGCTGCTGCAGGAAATGTTCATCATTGTCAAATAAAAAGTTTGAAAATGAAATCATGCTCCCTTCACATTCCATGCTAATAATACAGACAGTCAGTTAGAGTTCTGAAGTGTATTTATATATATATATATATATATATATATATATATATATATATATATATATATATATATATATATAGTATTGTGTGATAACAAAACATTAATTTTATGCTTTTCTTTTGATAAAAAAATATGACAACCTCTGTATCATTTAATTGACATTTTTGTGCATTTTACAACACCTGGTTCACCAATAAAGAGACTCCTCAAGAGCTTACAATTTATCCCTTGAATACCAAAACTTAGTTTGTCTTCTCACTCAAGTCACTGACCGCAACATTATCATTTCAGGACAAAACCGAAAATGAAAAACATAATTGTATTTTTCTCAATGTAACCCACAGCTGCAATACAATCTGTTTGGATTTTTGTGAGGTCCAAAACATGTCTTTTCCTCAGAACTCATCAGTTAAATTCAAATTTACAACTATTATATATTGTTTTGACAAAAATACAGGTCTTTGTTAGCATATTCTATAAATGGTGATGAGAAAAACCTTGAATATGCTCTTTAGGGAAGTGAGTCAGATTGTGGTCATCTGATAAACTGAAAAAAGGAAACTCGTCGAAATTCTTGGACAGTAAACTTGGAATTTTTACAAGGTGGAACTTGGAATTCTGTCTTTTTAATTTTATTTATTTTACTTGAAACTGTTCTATTTTACTTAAAGAAATAATAATTATAATAATAAATTCAGTTATCCTTCATTGCTTATTAAAGGGTTAGTTCACCCAATAATCTAAATTATGTCATTAATAACTCACCCTCATGTTGTTCCAAACCCGTGAGACCTCCGTTCATCTTCAGAACACAGTTTAAGATATTTTAGATTTAGTCCGAGAGCTCTCAGTCCCTCCATTGAAGCTGTGTGTACGGTATACTGTCCATGTTCAGAAAGGTAAAAAAACATCATCAAAGTAGTCCATGTGACATCAGAGGGTCAGATAGAATATTTTGAAGCATCGAAAATACATTTTGGTCCAAAAATAACAAAAACTACGACTTTATTCAGCATTGTCTTCTCTTACGGTCTGTTCCGAATGACTCACTCGATGTAACCGGATCTTCTTGAACCAGTTCACCAAATCGAACTGAATCGTTTTAAACAGTTCACATCTCCATTAACTTTTTTAATGTGGCTGACACTCCCTCTGAGTCCAAACAAACCAATATCCCGGAGTAATTCATTTACTCAAACAGTACACTGACTGAACTGCTGTGAAGAGAGAACTGAAGATGAACACCGAGCCGAGCCAGATAATGAATGAAACATTGACTCGTTCATGAGTCAAGAACCGGTTGCATCGGTTTTTGGATCACCAGTAGTTCTTTCGGACAGTTCGATTCAATAAACCGGTTGAAGAAAACGGTTCACCAGTTCTTTTGCGCTCGACGTTATGGCGCCATTGGCGATGATTGCCCTTGATTCAAGCCTTCGGTTTACCCGCGCTCATAACATTAGCATAGAATCAGTTCAGAATCAATCACCAAAAGAATCAGTTCGGTTCAGACGCTCTGTGTGTCATTCTGCTTCACGCTGAATCACACATGCGCAGTATCATCAGCTCTTTGGTTCTCGAATCGGACACGTCCGACAGAAACGGTTCTTGACTCAAGAACGAGTCAGTCTTTTGTTCGTTATCTGGCTCGGCTCGGTGTTCATCTTCAGTTCTCTTTTCACAGCAGTTCCGTCAGTGTACTGTTTGAGTTAATGAACTAAATTCCTCCGGGAATTACTAGTAAATTACTCCGGGATATTGGTTTGTTTGAACTCAGAGGGAGTGTCAGCCACATTAAAAAAGTTAACAGCTTAAGTCATTTGTGGATTAATGCGTATTGGAGACGCAAACCGTTTAAAACGATTCAGTTCGATTTGGTGAACTGGTTCAAAAAGATCTGGTTACATCGAATGATTCGTTCGCGAACCGGATATCACAAACTGCTTTGTTTTGAACTCTTTCACAACAGACACGGAAGAGAAGACAATGCTGAATAAAGTCGTAGTTTTTGCTATTTTTGGACAAAAAATTATTTTAACTGACCCTCTGATGTCACATGGACTACTTTGATGATGTTTTTCTTACCTTTCTGAACATGGACAGTAGACCGTTCACACAGTTTCAATGGAGGGACTGAGAGCTCTCGGACTAAATCTAAAATATCTTAAACTGTGTTCCGAAGATAAAAGTAGGTTTCACGGGTTTGGAACGACATGAGGGTGAGTCATTAATGACATAATTTTGATTATTGGGTGAACTAACCCTTTAATGTAATGCATATTATTTGTAATTTCCAATACCTGTCTCTCTATGTACTATCAGGTACATCAATCATTATTCTGATTACACATAAGGATATCAAAAATTTGTCCTCAAATTAACATTTTAGAGTAATTATCAGATGTCTAAAATCCCAGGAAGAAACAGACGCACAGTGACTTGTATCAGAATTCGATTTTGGAAACTCACCGCATTACCAGACAGGCTTCTCCAGCAGACATCAGATCAGACGCTGGAGTAATGTGATTCTGCTCTCCAGCCGTATACTTTCTAACTGTAATCCAAACAGCTACTGAGATACTTGCTCTAAGAGTTTCTTTACTGCCTCAACTACATTACAAATCCAGTTTCCGTTTTTTGGTTTGGTTTCATTTATATCAGCCAATGGAAGAAAGCACTTACCATACCTACAGTGCTGTGAAATGACGCAGCGGAAACGTGAACTTTCCAGATACTATGTCTGTAGATGACCACAAACCAATAGTCGATTACTCTCATTTGCATGTGCTCTCTGTGCTGTAAGTTCCTGGTTTGAAAGACAACTGTTGGGGTTTTGACTTTCCATTCGATGTGTTGGACATAAAAGTTTGCACTGTCAGTGTCATTTAACATCAAATCGAGTGTTTGTAGCCCAGTGACAAAGTCATTTAAAAACACAAACAAAACAATGCATACCCACCAAACAGAGAATTCAGTAATATATGTTTTTCAGATGCAGTTTTGCAAAGTATTACCAGGACTAATTGTTTGGCTTTAAACTAGATATAGACAATAACATGTAATGCTTCCATCAAGGTATTTCAAAAAAGTTCACTACACGTTTACAGATTTAAGAGAAAATATCTAAAAATACAATACTTCCAGTAAAAGGGCAAGCTATTTAAATAGGAAAGGAGCCATTTCAAAGTGTTTTTCCACTGTAATTAACCAGTGTTTTGACAATTTACCACCAAGGCTTGACAGTTCACCAAATTAATGCACAGTTATTTTTCTCAGAATAAAACAGCAATAAATAATTAAAGTAGACAACAATAAAATATATATTTAAGCTAAAAAGGCAACTTTAATATTTTATTATTATGCCATTTTTTTCTATAGCAAGCAGTATACAGTACTATAAATAAATAATTTTTTCTCTTCTCCTCTCTCTCTCTCTCTCTCTCTCTCTTTATAAGAAATTTTAGGCTTACCAAGGCTGCAATCATTTGATCAGTAAGCAGCAATATAAACTAACAGTTATTTATAGATGTATATGTACACGGAACTATATGTAGATGTATATGTACACTATTCCAGAAGTCATAGATCCTCTTCTGACTATTATTAATTCCTCATTGCCATTAGGATATGTCCCCAAAACCTTCAAACTGGCTGTTATTAAGCCTCTCATCAAAAAACCACAACTTGACCCCAAAGAACTAGTTAATTATAGACCAATCTCGAATCTCCCTTTTCTGTCCAAGATACTAGAAAAGGTGGTATCCTCACAATTATATTCCTTCTTAGAGAAAAATGGTATATGTGAGGATTTCCAGTCAGGATTTAGACCGTATCATAGTACTGAGACTGCTCTCCTTAGAGTTACAAATGATCTGCTCTTATCATCTCATCATGGGTGTATCTCTCTATTAGTTTTATTGGATCTTAGTGCTGCGTTTGACACAATTGACCACAACATTCTTTTGCATAGACTTGAACACTTTGTTGGCACCAGTGGAAGTGCATTAGCATGGTTTAAGTCGTACTTATATGACCGCCATCAGTTCGTAGCAGTGAATGAAGATGTATCCTATCGATCACAAGTGCAGTATGGAGTACCTCAAGGCTCAGTACTAGGGCCGCTACTCTTCACGCTTTATATGTTACCCTTGGCAGATATCATCAGGAAACATGGTGTTAGCTTTCACTGTTATGCTGATGATACTCAGCTCTATATTTCTTCGCGGCCCGGTGAAACACACCAATTTGAAAAACTAATGGATTGCATAGTCGATATAAAAAAACTGGATGACGAGTAATTTTTTACTGCTAAATTCTGAAAAAACAGAGGTGTTAATTATAGGACCTAAAAACTCCACTTGTAATAACCTAGAACACTGTCTAAGACTTGATGGTTGCTCTGTCAATTCTTCGTCATCAGTTAGGAACCTAGGTGTGCTATTTGATCGCAACCTTTCCTTAGAAAGCCACGTGTCTAGCATTTGTAAAACTGCATTTTTCCATCTCAAAAATATATCTAAATTACGGCCTATGCTCTCAATGTCAAATGCAGAAATGTTGATCCATGCATTTATGACCTCAATGATAGTTTATTGTAATGCTTTATTGGGTGGTTGTTCTGCACGCTTAGTAAACAAACTACAGCTAGTCCAAAATGCAGCAGCAAGAGTTCTTACTAGAACCAGGAAGTATGACCATATTAGCCCCGGTTCTGTCAACACTGCACTGGCTCCCTATCAAACATCGTATAGATTTTAAAATATTGCTTATTACTTATAAAGCCCTGAATGGTTTAGCACCTCAGTATTTGAATGAGCTCCTTTTACATTATAATCCTCTACGTCCGCTACGTTCTCAAAACTCAGGCAATTTGATAATACCTAGAATATCAAAATCAACTGCGGGCGGCAGATCCTTTTCCTATTTGGCGCCTAAACTCTGGAATAAACTACCTAACATTGTTCAGGAGGCAGACACACTCTTGCAGTTTAAATCTAGATTAAAGACCCATCTCTTTAACCTGGCATACACATAACATACTAATATGCTTTTAATATCCAAATCCGTTAAACGATTTTTATGCTGCATTAATTAGGTAAACCGGAACCGGAAACACTTCCCATAACACCCTATGTACTTGCTACATCATTTGAAGAATGGCATCTACGCTAATATTTGTCTGTTTCTCTCTTGTTCCGAGGTCACCGTGGCCACCAGATCCAGTCTGTGTCCAGATCAGAGGGTCACTGCAGTCACCCGGATCCAGTACGTATCCAGACCAGATGGTGGATCAGCACCTAGAAAGGACCTCTACTGCCCTCAAAGACAGCGGAGACCAGGACAACTAGAGCCCCAGATACAGATCCCCTGTAAAGACCTTGTCTCAGAGGAGCACCAGGACAAGACCACAGGAAACAGATGATTCTTCTGCACAATCTGACTTTGCTGCAGCCTGGAATTGAACTACTGGTTTCGTCTGGTCAGAGGAGAACTGCCCCCGCAACTGAGCCTGGTTTCTCCCAAGGTTTTTTCTCTATTCTTGCAAAGTTAAACAATGAGTCCGCACACCAGAAAATGCTCCTTAGCAATTTTAATGGTTGCTCACCACGTGTAACGTTTCAGGCACAAGCCCTTCATCAGACATGAAAACAAGTGGGGAGACACACCTCCATATATACAGCCATGTATGATCACATGATCACATACATCCATGATTAATCACATGACCAATCAAGTTAAATTATAATTACATCAGGAAAACAGATAAAGATATATAAACCAACATTTGTAATACAAAAAATATATTAAGTGGCTAAGAAAAGGCCTGCAGTGCTTGAAGCATAGCCTAGAAAGTTTTAAAAAAATGTCTCTACCACTGTAGGCAGTCATAATAGATGAGCAAGAATGTAGATACATAAGGGGTACCACAAAAGTGTGTTACATATATCAAGTCAGCAAAACAATATTTACAATATTAACAAAATTACAGAAGTAATTTACAGAAATGGCCTCAGGTCAATGTCTTCATTCAACCCATTTGGGGCTAAAGTGTCCAGGGTATAGATCCAGAATGCTTCTCTTTTAATTCCTTCTTCTCAGAAATTAACTCTGCTGGGAGTACATGTGAGACCGCACTCAAGAGTGTGAAAGTGTTAAAATAGGAGTGTTAATTTAACACTGAAGCAGAGTTAAAGTTAATGAGATAATTGAGTGATTATTGACCATTATTGATGAAACCTGATGTTAACATGCAGAATCAACAAAGATGAAAATCACTATTTTATAATATAATGGTGTCACCATTATAGTGGTCAGTGTTTGCTTTAGTTGGGCTCTTGAGCCTTACATTTTTAAAGTCAGATCTGGTTTGGCTGTTACAACTGAATTGTAACAAACAGACAAGAAAAAAATCAAAACATGGTCATTTGACCTGAATCACCAAACTCAATTAAAGCCTAAACAGATTTGATTGACCTTATTGATTATAACAAACCTGTTATTGTACAGTACCCACTAATTAAAATGATTTCTCGAAAGTTGTTCTGATCATTAGAAAAGCTTGCTTTAGGCACACACATACATCAAAAATTAGTGTAGGAATCTCAACAACGGTGACAAACCGCATATTCAGAAAAATAGAACAACTCTAAACATTAGAAAACAAACTACTAATAGAAACATAAAAAACAAAAATAGAATAGTAAGAATAAAGGAAATGACTGAAACAATTTAGCTAATAATTTATTCATGCTGCAATGCATCATGGGAGCCATGGATGAATTTTGATAGGTGGCACCCAGAATGCACTGCAACATGCTTTTTGGATTTTCACCATTGTGAGATTGACAGGTTGATTCTTGATGTTTGCATGTATAACTGAAAGACCCTTTTGAACGATTTTCGAACAAACAACTTTTAAGAAATTCCTCAGATTGTATTTAAAATGCTGGAAATACTTTGTTGAACAATCATAGGGCTGCAATAATCAACAATGTAACTTTAACTCAAGTAATTCAAGAATAACAATAGTCTTTGCTTGTCCGTCAGTTTTGAAACTTCATTATAACAGCCAATTAAAATCTGACTTTAACACTTTAGCGGTCAAGAGCCCAACTAAAGCAAACACTGACCACTATAATGGTGATACCATTAAAATAGTGATTTTTCAATCATCACTCAATTAATCACTTAATTATCTCATTAACTTTAACTCTGCTTCAGTTTTAATTTAACACTCCTATTTTAACACTTTCACAATCTTGAGTGTGGTCTCACATGTACTCCCAGCAGAGTTAATTTCACTCAGATTTTTTTGCTGTGTAGTTGATTCAGGATGATTTCCTTTTCAAGCAGTCCGCAGTATAGGGCCGCAAAACGTGGGGCCATTTTAGCTCCCATGCTCGTGCCTGACACCTGGAGATAAAAGTCAGAGCCAAAAAGAAAATAATTGGATGTAAGCACAATTTCTATGAGATCCACAATACAGGAAGTGCTAGGTGTGCAGCTCGAGCGCTGATTTAAAAAGAATTCTACTGCCTTTAGCCCCCCTTCAAAGGGTACATTGGTGTAAAGAGACTCAATGTCCATGGTCACCAGGATGCAGTGTTCATCTGATAATTGAATTGATTGAATCATATTTATGAATTCCACAGAGTCTTTTACATAGGATGGAAGAGAAGTGACGAGTGGTTGGAGAAAATGATCCACGAATGCTGCAATTTTCTCTGTTAGAGACCCAATGGCTGCCAAAATGGGCCGTCCTGGGGGTACATTTGTGTAGGTTTTATGGATTTTGGGGAGAGTGTACAAAACTGGAGTGACAGGAAAGTCTACTACCATGAAAGCATGTTCTTGTTTTGTAATTTCTCCAATTTGTAGGAGGGAATCCAACTACCCGCTTATACGCTGTTTGAACTCCTGTGTGGGATTACGATTGAGTTTATTATAGAAGATCGTATTGCTCAACTGTCTCTGAATTTCCATATCATATGCTGTCCGGTCCATGATGACAATAGCACCACCCTTATCTGCACTTTGGATCACCACTGACTTATCGTTTTTTATAGAGTTCAATTCCATCCTCTGAACCTTAGACAAGTTATTGGCTACCTTATAATCCCTCTTTTTGCCTAATAGGAGGGAAACATCCTTCTCCACTAGTCTGCAGTAAGTATCTATTGATCCATTCTGTCACCGATGGAGTTTCGGTTCCTTGCCGCTGTCGCCTCTGGCTTGCTTAGTTGGGGACACTTCATCTACAGCGATATTGTTGACTTGATTGCAAATAAATGCACAGACACTATTTAACTGAACAGAGATGACATAACTGAATCCAATAATGAACTGCCTTTATCTATCATTTTGCATTATTGACACTGTTTTCCTAATAAATGTTGTTCAGTTGCTTTGACGCAATGTATTTTGTTTAAAGCGCTATATAAATAAAGGTGACTTTGACTACACACGCACACACACACACACACACACACACACACACACACGTGTGTGTATATATATATATATATATATATATATATATATTATATATCTCTGTGATGCAAAGCTGAATGTTCAGCATCATTACTCTTCAGTGTCACATGATCATTCTAATATGCTGATTTACTGCTCAAACATTTTCACTCTTACACATTATTATCAGGATTCTTAAGTTTGTTGAATAGAAAGTTCCAATGAACAGCATTTATTTGCAAAAGAAATATTCTGTAACATCATAATGTTTTTACTGTGACCTTTGACCAATTTAATGCATCTTTGCTGATTAAAATTGCATTTCTTTAAAAAAAATTGTTGAACAGTATATACACACAGTATTAAGAATATAATTAACAATATTTTCTCCTTTATGTTTTTTCATATATTATAGTATTGCACTATAACTTATGAAAGCATATCTACAATTGCAGTTTCTGGTTTGGTGGTCAATTAAAACAGATCATAATATCGGCTTGCTGTAATCAAGTGATAACAAAACAGAAATTAAAAATGTTGCATTAGAAAAAGGAATAAATCTAATAAATTAATGTATTACACTGTTAGATTTAATGAGCCATCATTGACATCTCACAGTTTGTTTCATTGTTATTAAGACAAATTGAATTCCCTCCAGGGAATTTCTCTATTAAATGACACTTTCATGTCGTAATGTGGATAGCTTTGTCTCAATGTAGCTCAACATGTTGTTCATTCTTCTTTGCTGGCTTTTATCGTCGCTGTGTCTTGGAGAATCTGACATCTTCCTGAGGCTTAGCTGAGCTCTGAAAGCCTTGCAAAAAATAAAGTATATAAGTGGATCCAGACAAGCATTTAACACTGATAGCAGGACGGTCAGCTCCTTCAGGACATAGATGGCCTGCACTGTGCAGAGTTTCATCTGAGGTTTGATGAATGTGTAAGGCAGCCTAACTAAATGGTAGGGCACAAAGCACACACAAAAAACCACCACAAGCACCAGCATGTTACGCTTCGATTTCATGAATTTATGGCTTCTGGATGTGATCTTTGTGGACAACTGAGCCTGTTTGATCTTTTGCAAAGTCCCCCAGTACATAACAATCAGAGACACCAGAACAAAAGTGAAGAGCACCATAGACAGACTGTGAGTGACTTTGTAGACCACACTGAGCTGGGGACTGTGTAAGGCCTCACAGCCATTATTCTCAGGCTTGTGAACATGACCCCAAGAGGTCAGGAGAAAGAGGATCAAGTAGATGGAAGACATGGCTAACAGGGAAACCCAAGTTCCTATGGAAATGTGTCGAGCGGTACGAACCGTCCGCAGAGCATGAGTTTCCAACGGCCGGACAATCTTCAGGTACCTGAGGTGAGAGTAAAAGATTCATATAACATCATAATACATAAATAGATACAAATTCAATACTTATGAATTGAAAACCCTCATTATAAAAGCCCATAGGAAAACTTCAGAGGAACCTTTTGTCACAACTGCAGCACTCTATTATTGTAGTCCTATGGAATATATTGTTGACATAATCCTATTTTAGCTAGTTTAGATTGTTTTACACTTTGCAATGCATTATAAGATAATAAACAGTATATACACACAGTAAAACAGAGAACTGGATTGCCGCCATATTGCTATTCTCTAGTATTCTTCTTGTATTCTATCGAATTACTATTCTATTGAGGAAATCGTATAATAAAAAAAAAAATTATAATGAGTCAACATAATTTATTCTTAAGCACATAAATGGTAAATTGTTTAAAGTTGGAAATTTCCCTACATATTAAAAAGTTACGTTCATATTTATCACAGTAGAGAACATCAAATCGACCGAAGGATGAGATCCTCAACATACTTGTGTTACAAATGTCAAAATGCCCATACTGAAATCTGAATAAAGGTTTATACTTTGTAATGTATGTGAATATAATTCGCCTTGCAAACACTTAAAAAAATGTAGTGTGAAATTGCAGTACGTTCCAGGTTAACAATTGCTTTACTTTCACAGTAATTTCACAGAAGCACTTCTATTTTATCTAACTGCACTCTTAGAAATTTCTTGTGAACAAACAGTGTCATACTGTGTTTCTACAGAGCAGATGAACTCTGAAGGCAAGCAGCAACTAAAAAACAACATGAAAAGATCATGCTATAGAGCAGTGGTCTCCAACATGGTGCCCGCGGGCACCTGGTAGCCCGCGTGGAGTCTCTGAGTCGCCCGCCGAGCACGTTCTATAAATAGCCTGAATTGTAATCTTTCATTTTTTTTTTTTATGATAATGTTATAAAATGAGAAAATAACTATTGGTGACATTTCATATACCATTAAAACATAATAAAATAATTCAATAATTTAAAATATTTAGAATCTGCACGTCTCTCTATCTCTCTCTCTCTGCATCTTGTGCGCGCACCTCTCTCTCTCTCTCGCTCGCTCGCTCGCTCTTCGTCTCGCGCGCGTGCACCTCTCTGTCTCTCGCTCGCTCTGCGTCTCTTGCGCGCACCTCTCTTGTTCTCTCTGTGTATCGCGCGGCAGAGGAGCAGCGTTTTAATTTAGTTAAACACAGATATTATGTTGCTTTTCTAATTTTACATGCAAGTATGTAAAGTATATCATTCAGTCACTATTTCATATTCATGCCGTTGTTCTTTCTCCCTTTCCCCCCGTGATTTTGTCTATATCTCGAATATAAGATGACCCCCCATTTTTTAGGACAAAAACGCCTATTTTTAGGACAAAAAAACTTGTCTTATATTCGGGTATATACGGTAATTATATATTCAATAGTCATAATATTTAACAATATTACTGTTTGTTGTTGTATTTTTCAAAACTTGAAACTGTGTGTGTGTGTGTGTGTGTGTGTGTGTGTGTGTGTGTGTGTGTGTGTGTGTGTGCGTGTGTCTATATCAAACAAGTAGCCCTCAAGACTATTTTATCCCTTCAGGGAACCCTCACTCACAAAAAGGTTGGAGACCCCTGCTATAGAGGTTTTTTTTTTGGTTCAACATTTTGTTCATTCTTCTTTGCTGGCTTTTATCGTCACTGTGTCTGTATCAGAAGTACAGAACACATCAAAAAAAGACGTCATAAAAACCTTCATTCTGGCTCCTCAGTGGACGTCTTATCAACGTCTGCAAAGACATAAAAAAAGACTTCCACTGGACGTAACTTTGCCCAGTGGATATATATATATATCATTAGATGGAGTGCCCATGAACTTCAGTAGGGGGCACTCCAATCAGGACCATTCCGCATCAACCACCAGATGTCACTCGGACTCTAGCACCTCTCATCTGTTGCATCACACCTAACTACATTCCCCAAGTACTACCAAGTCACTGGTGATCTTCAAGGACAGAGTCAAGTCACTGGTGATCTTCAGGAACCAAGTCAAATCACAGTCGTTCTTCAGGAACCAAGTCAAGTCACAGTCGATCCTCAGGAACCAAGGCAAGTCACCAATGATCTTCATGAGCAAAGTCAAGTCACCATTAACCTCCGTGAACTAAGTCAAGTCACAGTCGATCTTCATGAATCCAGTCAAATCACCACTGATCTACCAGAGCCTCGTCACATCTCAGCCGCACTTCCAGAACTCACCGCCTGCCCTGTCACGGCCATGGAGGCCAGCTACCATCTCATCAACCTGTTTATGTTCCCTGTTTCAGTCCCACCTGACCAGACTTGCTTTCCTGTGCCATCAACTCCACTGTGGTGGTCCTCTGCTCCGCCCTGGTGGGCCTCTGTCATGTCTGCTGAACTATGGTGGTCCTCTGCTCCGCCCTGGTGGGCTTCTGTCCCCTCTTCTCAGCTGTGGTGGTCGTCTGCTCCGCCCTGGAGGGCTTTTGTGTCCTCTTCTCAGCTGTGGTGGTCGTCTGCCCCACCCTGGTGGGCTCCAGCTCCACCTGCTCCGCTCTGGTGGGCTCCCACGCCACCTGCTCTGCCTTGGTGGACCCCTGTTCCCGAGTTAGGCCCACGGCGGGTTCCTGTTACCGAGTTAGGCCCATGGCGGGTTCCTGTTCCTGAGTTAAGCCCATGGCGGGTCCCTGTTTCCCCTGTCAGGCCCAGGAAGGGCCCTTGTTTCCCATGTCAGGTCCAGGAGAGGCTCCTGATCTCCATGTTAGGCCCAGTTCTGCCTGCTCTGCCCCGGTCCTCAACCACTGCACTTCCTCATGGACCTGGCCCTCCGTCCCTCCCCCTGTTCCGCCTCCGCTCCACCGCCCTCCTAGATTGTTTTGAGCATCTGGAAGCCGCTCCTTTGGGGGGGGGGGGCTATGTCACGATCATTAGATGGAGTGCCCATGAACTTCAGTAGAGGGCACTCCAATCAGGACCATTCCACATCAACCACCAGATGTCACTCGGACTCTAGCACCTCTCATCTGTTGCACCACACCCGAACTACATTCCCCATGAGTCACTGCATCACAATCACCCTGCCACACCTGCACATCATTCATCAGCCAATTTCCTTGTCACACCTGCACCTCATTTACACACACATAAAAGCAGCACACTCACTCCCACTCTCTGCAAAGTCTTGTTTAGCCAGTCTGACATTTCTGAGCATTTTCCTTGTGTTTTCCTTCTGTACCTGACCTTTGGATTGTTTATACTGACTCTGATTCTCTGCTGCTTTCCCCCTGACATCTGCCTGTTTCTGTTATCGATTCTGGTTATCCCTACATACCTGACGCCGTTACTGATCATTGCCTGTCTGACCATTCTCATCATTAAAGTTCTGCACATGGATCCGAACGTCTCTGTCTCAACATTACAGAAGACTTCGCCTAACCAGGATCCAGCAGCTTTATTGAACCCCAGACCAGGTATAGAGCCAGCTAAAAGTTCATTTAACCCTGTAGGTGTGCTTTGCTCCATTTTTCAAGATGGCCGACCAATTGAGCTCTTTGTGGAGGAATTCATTCAGAATAGTCACCTTTTGCCTGGGGATGTGGATCTGGTAAAGGACTGTTTCTGGAGTGGTCTTGACGCTAAGGTAAGCTTAAGTTTACCAGAAGACCCTAGCTGGACCCTGGGACAGTTTATTGACTTTGTATTGCAGTTTTGTGGCTCTCCCTTTACACTTGAGGAGGTCACTTCTCCAAGGTATCCAGCTCCTATCCGTTCGATGGTCCCTGTACCTGAGCTTTTGCACAAGATGGCCGCCAGCCCAGCGCCGCTGCACAAGATGGCCGCCAGCCCAGCGCCGCTGCACAAGATGGCAGCTACGGTCGACTTTCCAGAGTCAAGTCAGGTCCCCGTCGACTTTCCAGAGTCAAGTCAGGTCCTCGTCGACTTTCCAGAGTCAAGTCACGTCCCCGTCGACTTTCCAGAGTCAAGTCAGGTCCTCGTCGACTTTCCAGAGTCAAGTCAGGTCCCCGTCGACTTTCCAGAGTCAAGTCAGGTCCCCGTCGACTTTCCAGAGTCAGGTCAAGTCACCACTAACACACAAGAGTCAAGTGAAACAACAGTTAAGCTTCATGAGTCTAGTCAAGTCTCCGCTGACCGTCCAGAGTCAGGTCAAGTCACTCATTAACAGCCATGAGTCAAGTAAAACCACAGTTAAACTTCATGAGTCTAGTCAGCTCACCGTTGATCAGGTCCCTGTTGATTTCCCGGAGTTGAGTCAGGTTCTGGTTGACCCTCCAAAGTCGAGTCAGGTGCTCATGGACCCTCCAGAGTCAGGATTAGTCACCGTCGATCTTCCAGTGTCAGGGTTAGTCACTGTCGACCTTCCAATGTCAGGGTTAGTCACCGTCGACCTTCCAGAGTCACGGTTAGTCACTTTTGACCTTCCAGAGTCAGGGCTAGTTCCTGTTGACCTTCCAGAGTCGAGTCACGTTCCAGTTGATTCCCCAGAATCAAGTCAGATTCCGGTTAACCTTCCAGAGTTGAGTCAGGTGCCCATTGACTTTCCAGAGTTGAGTCAGGTTCTGGTTGACCCTCCAGAGTCGAGTCAGGTGCTCGTGGACTCTCCAAAGTCGAGTCAGGTGCTCATGGACCCTCCAGAGTCAGGGTTAGTCACCGTCGACCCTCCAGAGTCAGGGTTAGTCACCGTCGATCCTCCAGAGTCAGGGCTAGTTCCTGTGGACCTTCCAGAGTTGAGGCTAGTCACCGTTGACCTTTCAGAGTCAAGTCAAGTCACTGGTGATCTTCAAGGACGGAGTCAAGTCACTGGTGATCTTCAAGGACAGAGTCAAGTCACTGGTGATCTACAAGGACAGAGTCAAGTCACTGGTGATCTTCAGGAACCAAGTCAAATCACAGTCGTTCTTCAGGAACCAAGTCAAGTCACAGTCGATCCTCAGAAGGCAAGTCACCAATGATCTTCATGAGCAAAGTCAAGTCACCATTTACCTCCGTGAACTAAGTCAAGTCACAGTCGATCTTCATGAATCCGGTCAAATCACCACTGATCTACCAGAGCCTCGTCACATCTCAGCCGCACTTCCAGAACTCACCGCCTGCCCTGTCACAGCCATGGAGGCCAGCTACCATCTCATCATGGCCACGGAGACCGATATTAACCTGTTTATGTTCCCTGTTTCAGTCCCACCTGACCAGACTTGCTTTCCTGTGCCATCAACTCCACTGTGGTGGTCCTCTGCTCCGCCCTGGTGGGCCTCTGTCATGTCTGCTCAAGTATGGTGGTCCTCTGCTCCGCCCTGGTGGGCTTCTGTCCCCTCTTCTCAGCTGTGGTGGTCGTCTGCTCCGCCCTGGAGGGCTTTTGTCTCCTCTTCTCAGCTGTGGTGGTCGTCTGCCCCACTCTGGTGGGCTCCCACTCCACCTGCTCTGCCTTGGTGGACCCCTGTTCCCGAGTTAGGCCCACGGCGGGTTCCTGTTACCGAGTTAGGCCCATGGCGGGTTCCTGTTCCCGAGTTAAGCCCATGGCGGGTCCCTGTTTCCCCTGTCAGGCCCAGGAAGGGCCCTTGTTTCCCATGTCAGGTCCAGGAGAGGCTCCTGATCTCCATGTTAGGCCCAGTTCTGCCTGCTCTGCCCCGGTCCTCAACCACTGTACTTCCTCATGGACCTGGTTCTCCGTCCCTCCCCCTGTTCCGCCTCCGCTCCACCGCCCTCCTAGATTGTTTTGAGGGTCTGGAAGCCGCTCCTTTGGGGGGGGGAGGGCTATGTCACCATCATTAGATGGAGTGCCCATGAACTTCAGTAGAGGGCACTCCAATCAGGACCATTCCACATCAACCACCAGATGTCACTCGGACTCTAGCACCTCTCATCTGTTGCACCACACCCGAACTACATTCCCCATGAGTCACTGCATCACAATCACCCTGCCACACCTGCACATCATTCATCAGCCAATTTCCTTGTCACACCTGCACCTCATTTACACACACATAAAAGCAGCACACTCACTCCCACTCTCTGCGAAGTCTTGTTTAGCCAGTCTGACATTTCCTTGCATTTTCCTTGTGTTTTCCTTCTGTACCTGACCTTTGGATTGTTTATACCGACTCTGATTCTCTGCTGCTTGCCCCCGACATCTGCCTGTTTCTGTTATCGATTCTGGTTATCCCTACATACCTGATGCCGTTACTGATCATCATTAAAGTTCTGCACATGGATCCGAACGTCTCTGTCTCAACATTACATATATATATATATATATATATATATATATAATTTATTTATATTTTACATTGCACTGACTGCATACAGAATATATTTTCATGAAAATGGACAGGCCTGTTAGAGTTTAAGTTTTTAATGTTTAGTTATTTTGAACATTTAAAATAGTTCAAACATGTTTTTTTGTTACCATTGTGGTGAAGAGTGGAGCTTGTGCTTAGGTTGTCAATAGCTATCATAGATGCATGTAAATGTTTCATGATTGTTTGATTTTGAAGAATACAAATGCTGACTGTAGAAAAATTGTTGTACCATGCAAGTGATGATCAAATAAAAATGTTTTCATGACTTTAGCACAGTTGCAGCTCATGTAGCCTACAGCCTAACCACAGGGTCTATACTTTGCCATAATGGTAACCTCAAAAATAAACAAACTTTTTTTAAATGTAAAAAATAACTAAACAACAAACTTATGTCTTTACCTTTACCAAAAATGAATTAAACAGCACTTGATTTCAACATTTATTCTCGATCATGATGTTAACTTCAATGGTTTAAGTTTATTTCATTTAACATAATAAAACTGAGTGCAAATGACAACTGAATGAAAAACTAAATATTTATGCTGTTTAAGCTTATATTAAGTAAACTGAGCAAACAACTAAAATCTATGTATATTCACTTTTACCATACATGTCTATTTAACATTTCCTGATATTAATATTTTCTTAATGTTTTAATATTTAGCATATCCTTGAAACTAATCCTGTGTGACTGATGCCTGCAAATAAGGTGATTTCAGGTCAAGGTTGTGGCGGTCAATCAAGATGCCCTCTGTCAGTAGGTAATAGCAATATGGCTTGATCACCCTATCAGGTTTTATTTTGCTATAACAACTGGATTGATGTAAATTTCACATCCAAAAAAAAAACAAGGCACACCAATTTCTTGTGAAGTAGGTTGCTTGCATGAGTTGCATACCTGTTTGCAGCAATAAAGTCCATGAAGAGAATGCTTGCATACATGTTTATATAGAATGCTGTTGCTCCAAAGCTGCAGTAAATATCACGCAGTACATCTGAACTGTTAGCATACTTAGCAATGCGCAAAGGCAAACAAAGGCAAAGGAAGAAGTCAGCTGCAGCCAGGTTCTTCATGTAGACAGTTACGCTGGACTGGACACGCTGATTGGTGCAGAAATACACCCGCATTGTGATGCAGTTAAGCCCCAGGCTGACAAGAAACAGTAGTGAGTATGCAATTATGAAAACAGGGTGGGAGGGGATCTTTGAAAATTCACAGGAAGCCTTTGTTTCAGCTTGAGTCGTGTTTGCTTCTGTGGTTTCATTCAGGACAGTGGTGAAGCTGGTTAGTGGTTCTGCAGTTCGAAGAATTTGTGAAACTGCTGACTCCATCTATTAATGCACAAGACAAACAGGTTAAATTCACCATACAGTAGGTTGTAGACTAGAATTTATTTATCCTTAAAGCTCAACAAGTGAACATTTTCTTTGAAACTGCAATGTTCTGGGAAGATTAGTTTATGGCTATAAAAAATAACATAAAAATAACCCTTAGAGAACGGTGGATGCATCCAAAATCGAATTATTCTCTGTGCAGGTACGTCTTTTAAATAAGTTATTACTTTGTGATGGTTAAAAAAAGTATGTTTTATATACAGTAGGTTGACAACCAAAATAGGTAATACCGCGGCGTTAACTGCAAGACAGTCGCGTGTTAAAATCATTCGCGAAACTACCGCCAGGTGGTGCAAATGGTTGGATTGCATACTGAATGTAATTGTAAAATGAATGGAAGACGTAAAACAACAATAACATTATAATATATACTATAACATATTTAAAAGCCATTAAAAAAATAGGATAATCTTAGGCTACAGTCTACTCATCATACATTTAAAGAAAGACCTTTACACAAAGGCTCTTATGCATGCTTATGCATTGTCATTAAACACTCATTACATCATTATCATTCACAAATCATCCTCGTACGATTGTAAACTGTCCACTGGATGTACACTTTAAAATATCTGTGATAGTAGAAAGTTATCCTGGAACTTTTCTCCTAATGTTTTAGGAATACTGTGAATTGGACATACTACTCTTTTTACATTCTGTTTTTCATCTGTTATAAATGGCAGTAGGGAAGCGTGCAGCCATGCATTCCTGCAATGTTAGAATGGTTCTCAAAAAAAAAAAAAAAAAATAAAAAAAATAAAAATAAAAATAAAAAAGCATATTCTAAAAACTTACACACAGGATGTGTTCTTGTGTTTAAAGAAAGAGCTGAGTAACAGAATGAAACTGAACATGAGACTCTCGATTCTCTTATCACTGTGCAATAAAACAGCTAAAGTCAGCTGTTGGTTGGCATGTGCACACTGACCAACCATTTTAAAAATAGCAAATGCGATAGATGTATCCTGTACTAGCAAGACCTGAGTCGACCTTAGCACAGACAGAATCAGTCTGACAACTCAAAAACAGATGTTCGCATTAATAAAAACAGCTCTTTACATCAGTTTGCTCCATTTCTACTATCTGTGCTCACATATTGCCTTTTAACACAATCTATTGCTGTGATTTCAGTTAAGGTATATTTACATGTATAATTAGCAACAGAATGTCCTTTTTCTCTTTAACACAGCACACATCCTCATTCTGGGTGACAAACCATTAAAAAAATATTCCCATTTCAATCAGGGATAATTAAGCCTAATCTGATCCCATCTGCCCGTCTATGTCAGCTGCTGCATGGACTGTTAATGAGCAAAAATGGAAAAATATTTTGAGCAATGAAGTCAAGAAATTTACAAATTCCAATCCTGAAATTTTTAGATCTTAAATGACTGAATACCACCTCTGACGGTTATATCTTTATTTCATAATACACTGTTGCAAAATCAGATCTCCATCAATCTATTGCAGTGTTGAGAGCTGCATAATGTGATATTGATCAAATTCAATGACTCTTTAATAAAGGTCAGGGTCACAGGGGCCACTTTAATGTGCTCTTGTCTGTGACATAAATGTTACCGGCATCATACT
Organism: Carassius carassius; assembly: GCF_963082965.1. Classification (NCBI taxonomy): domain Eukaryota; kingdom Metazoa; phylum Chordata; class Actinopteri; order Cypriniformes; family Cyprinidae; genus Carassius; species Carassius carassius. The sequence goes on along the minus strand of NC_081795.1, from coordinate 24,632,017 downwards.
GACACTGTCACTGTGCTTAAACTGACGCTAACATTTTTATATACTGTATAATTCTAAACATTCAAAAAATTTGAATTAGCAACTAACTGAATTATCTGGTACATATCAAAAAAAGAGTAATGCATTACTCAGTTCATTTGACATTTAGAACAAAATAACCACAAAATGCTCTTTGAAGCACAAGCCCTTTCTTGGTAATTACATATATTACATTCAAACTTTAGGACGTTCCTTAGCACTGAGAGGTAAAATAGCTTGGAGACATTAAAAATGTCCTGTCTTATATAACAGTTAATGCATGATAAAAGCAATAACTGCAAACTTTTCCCTCAAATGGATCCCTCAATGTTTATAGAAGAACCATAATTGCAATAAACAAAAATCTAAAAGCTATTTAATTAATTAATCATATTTAACTTACTTGAAATTCTCACTTGTAGCCAAGCTGTCCACTGAGCTCTGATCTAAAGTTTGTCTTTTTCATTCACTCCCTTCATAAGTTCCCTCTGTAACATGTAAAGAGGAAATTGGGTTTTGTATGTATCTCTATGTGTGTCAGTGTATGTGAAACAAGTCAAAGAATGAGAGAAAAATGCAAGCACCCGTGATTGGGTGATTTTCAATTGGGTCATTTGCAAGTCAAAGTTGTTTGGTTCCCATTTTGTTTAGTTTTTTAGACACAAAACAAAATGCAGGATGTGTGTGTTACCTTAAAAGTACTTTAAAAATCTTTTTTTCAAAATCGGTTTGCTTTGAATGTGATTGCCTTTTGAGGTTTGTGTTATGCTGTTGTGAGTTTTATTTCCAAAGTGAATAAATGATTCATGCACAGGCATGATTCATGATTCATGCCTGTGCAACACCCTGTCCCCTCCATGCAAATAACTTACTGTAGCTTTGGGTCATTCTGCATAATTAGCTAGTGTCAGTGCCTCAGCCGAACAAAGAACCTTTCACTGAGTAATGTTCAGTAAAGTGGCAAGAACCCGCTAAGTGCCTGTCACTTCCGACCTGCAACTTGAGACTACTCACTTGTGCAACTTGTGTGAGTATAACTGCTGATGTACATATAGTCATGATGGTTTGCTGCTATCTAGTGAAGTCTCTTTGAAACCACATTCATTCAACTGCATTACAATGGGCTGGAGTTACTTATGACTAACATGAAACTAAACTGGTATCCCCTTAAAATTGTTAGTCTCGACCTTAACTTTATCCAGAATTTTCTTTCCCTTTTTTTTTTTTTTTGCAATATTTTTTTTGAAAAATGTTTTACACATAAAAGAATGAAAATAAGCATATTTGCTTTTATTGCAGACCAAGAAATTCATGTTGAAGTTGCAACCGTTGTTAAACAAATCCACGAATCCATGCCAGAAATTTTAGTAGGTCTGTGATACTGTGAATTAAGACATTATCTTTCACATACTGTTTTTGGCCTACTATATTCTAGAGAAGTATACAATTTTAGATGAAGCCACACTCTATCACTGAGACCCTGCTGGTACACAGCAAAATCCCCAGTGTTAATTTAACACTCTGGGTGTGGACTCATATAAACACTGAAGCAGAGTTTAAGTTAATGAGATAATTAATAAGTTAATTGAGTTATGATTGACCATTATTGAAGACACCTGATGTTAACAAGCAGACTCACCAAACAAGAAAATCACAATTTGTGTGTCACCATTACAGTGGTCAGTGTTTGCTTTAGTTGGGATCTTGAACCTTCAGTTATTTACTTTAGACTTTCTGGGCTGTGGTAACAAAATTATAACATACAGACCAGAGCAAAGGCAATCATGTGTGCTATTGATTGTGGTTTGAGCTAGTTGTCATGGAGTGACCTGAATGCATGAGTTCAGGTTTCTTTAATGTATACATAAATTAAGTGGAAAAAAGATATTTTTGGCATAATATGACATGTTTTTAAAAGTTAGTTCTACATAAAGAAAAAAATTCTTTAGTTTAGACACACAGACATCAAGAATCAGTGTGAGCATCACAACAATGGTGACCATCAAAAAAGCATGTTGTAGCCAATAAAAACACATCCATGGCTCCCATCATGCATTGCGGCATGAATAAATTATGAGCTGAACTGTCTTTTTAACTTTTTATTCTAACTATAATTTATTTTTGCTGTTTTTATGTGAATTTTTAGTATCTAGTTTTGTGATGTTCAGAGTAGATCTGTTTATCTGGATATGCTGTTTGTCACCGTTGTTGAGATTCATACGTTGATTCTTGTTATCTGTGTGTACCTAAAATAAATACTCTTTAATAAAAAAAATAAATAATCAGAATCACTTGCAAGAGATGGCTACAAAATGTGTAGAAAATGCAGACACTTTCATTGTGGAATCAAAGCTGTTACAATCAATAATGGAAGTTTTATTTAGAGAAAACACTGTAAATTAGTTCAGTAACTCAGGTCAAACAACAATTACATTAAAACATAATCATCACCATCCGATGATTTTTGCTCTTGGCTTGCCAAACAAATTTTAAAAGTAAAAAGCCACAAGCCAAGATCACAACTAAAGCAAACACTGACCACTATAATGGTGACACACAAATTGTGATTTTCTCGTTTGGTGAGTCTGCTTGCTTGTAAATTAACACTTGGGATTTTGCTGTGTAGTACATCTTAAAATATACAGCTCATGAAAAATAAAAGTTCCAGATGGACAAACATTAAATGCATAAACCAGTGTGAATAAACTATATCTTAAAATAAATTTGGAGGTAGGTTGAAAAAGACAGATTAGGAAGTTTTAAGTTGTTGTACAGCTTGAAGTGTGAAGTTTATTCTTGTACACAGATATGGCATATTCATGGCAATACACGTGAAATTCATGTATTGTAAACAGAAATCCTGTCGCCCCCTCTAGTGGACATTAAGTGTTAAGGCCTTCATTGCTCGGCTAACAAAAGTCACTAGGATTTTTTGGGAAGTTAAGTCTGACCAGTTATACAGCAACGAGTCAGACGAGTCTGAAGATCTAAGCTGAATTTGGTGAAACATTAAAGTTCTAGTAGGTGTCAATTTCTCTTATAATAATAAATAATAATAATAATAATAATAATAATAATAATAATAATGTTTAAATATATGTTGGCTTTCTCAAGCCCAACAAAGAATACTTAGAAGAGAAACATCATTCAATTTAGTATGTAATAAAACTAATATAACTAATTTATTTAATAAATTTAACTATATTAATTTTCACAATTATTTATTAATGTCACACACGCATACCTAGTGCACAGCAAAAAAATCTGAGTGAAATTAACTCTGCTGGGAGTACATGTGAGACCACACTCAAGAGTGTGAAAGTGTTAAAATAGGAGTGTTATATTAACACTGAAGCAGAGTTAAAGTTAAAGTTAATGAGATAATTAAGTGATTAATTTATGATGATTGACCATTATTGATGAGACCTGATGTTAACATGCAGAATCAACAAAGATGAAAACCACTATTTTAAGGGTATCACCATTATAGTGGTCAATGTTTGCTTTAGTTGGGCTCTTGACCCCTAAAGTGTTAAAGTCAGATTTTAATTAGTCAGTTGTAGTTCTTGTGTTTCTGCTAATCTCTTTTTCTGTTCTCTTCTTTCCTTCGGTGATTCTGCTTGTTAACAGGCTTATTAAGGCTGAAATTACTTCATATTTAATATACACAGATTTTGTGGCTCATATAAGGTCCAATTCTGGGTAATTTCTTTAGTCTTGGCTGACATGTGGCATTGCTATGGCCTGCTTGTTTGTGGCTCAAATCTGGCAAACAGGAGCGGTCCGCCCAAGTGCCATCATTCCACGCTACATGTGGGCCAGATCATCTTTCCACGGGTGCCAGATGTGGGCCAGATCTGGGCCGAAACAATGTTGCTATGTGGGAAGTGTGTGTGTTAGATAAATAAGCTTATTAGTGTATAAATTGGGTTGGGTAAATGTGTTCCTGAAACGGATTGCCTGAGGGAAGAAACTGTTCCTGTTTCTGGCCATTCTGGTGCTCAGGGCTCTATGGCATCGACCAGATGGCAACAGTTCAAAGAGGGAGTGTTCTGGATGTGAGGGGTCCAGAGTGATTTTTCTAGCTCTTTTGTTAAAGGCAGATATCAAAAATATGCTGATTAAAGTAATTTCTGATAGAACAATGAGAAGACTGCTTCAGAATAAATTACATTTATTTATTTTTTCCCCAGGACAAGTAACTTTTTTACCCGGACAAGTAAATTGTTGATTTACTTGTCCGAAGGACAACTGCATGTCAAAGCCTAATGTCGAGCCCGCAATTAAGTATCATATGCACCTTTTACAAAGTTGTGTTTGAACTAAGAAACTGATGTTTCCTTCAAGCTGTAGATCTGCTGAATATCAAATTGTACCATAGCTTCATGTCTCTATGTCTTCTTTGAAAGTGGCCTTCAGCTCATCTACATCGTTTGGTCTCTTGTTTCTCATTGTCCACTTGACAGTACACCATAGATATTCCACAAAGGAGCCAGAATGAAAGTTTTTATGATGTCTGTTTTGGACGTGATCTACACGTCTGATATAGATACTCATGGAACCTCAAGGTTAAACACTAGTTTAAATGTGCTCATTGTGGACATACAGCTCTGGATAAAATTAAGAGACCACTTAACTTAACATAACACTTAATATTGTTTTTATTTGATTGTCACCGTTGTTGTGAATCATAGGCAAAATCTTGATGTCTGTGTCTGACTGTGTGAAATTTTTTTCTCAAAATATTGGGTGCATGTATTTTTTTTTATTATTATCCTTCAGAATTAGCGAGAAATGTAATGCTATTGGTGGCAACACTGCAGTTTCACAAGGTTATAGTGGATGTAAACAAAATAGTAAGATATTTAGTCACTAACAAAGAGCTGACCTGATGACATTTTATCTTTGCTTTTCTCAGCCACAACTATTGTGTTTCACAGACACATTTCCAGCAGCCAAAGAAAAGCTAACACAACCACAGGGACCAAGAACTCAACTAAAGCAAACGCTTCCCACCACAATGGTGTCTTCAAATTAACCATAAATCATCAACATCTGAGCAAAGTTTCTTTTATTTTCATGATTATTTTCACACTCTGTTTGTGCGTGGTTTTGCAATTACAAATAGAACCAATGAGCACATTTGAACTAGTGTTTAACTACTGTCAACACAACTGATGTTCCACGAGCGTCTATATCAGACGTCCAAAACAGACGTCATAAAAACTTTCATTCTGGCTCCTCAGTGTACGTCTTTTCAACGTACGCCTCTAGTGACAAAGACGTTGAAAAGACATCTTTTGGACATAACTTTGCTTAGTGGGGAGGCCCACGAATGGGCAGAAGACCATCGGGCTGATATGGAGTTTCGACTTGAAGTCGACTTGAAGAGGAGACGCAGGTTAAGCTGCGTGAACTTGAATTGAGTGCAGCTAAAGTGACACCTGTTCCAGTTGTGCAACCCTTAGAGCCCGCTGATGCTTCGGCAGGGGCTGGCTCGGTGGGGATCAACTTTGAGGTCAGTAGACATATTTCTCTTGTGCCGCAGTTTCGGGTAACAGAAGTTGACTTATATTTTAGTGTGTTTGAGCAGATTGCATCTACGCTTCATTGGCCTAAAGAGGTTTGGCCTTTGCTTTTACAGTGCAAGTTAACTGGTAAGGCTCAAGATGTTTGTGCTACATTGTCTGTAGAGGATAGCATAAATTATGAGGTAGTGAAAGCTGCAATTTTGCGTACAGTACATATGAGTTGGTGCCAGAAGCCTATAGGCAACGGTTTAGAAGCCATAAGAAAAAATCCAGTCAGACATTTTTTGAATTTGCGAGGGCGAAAGGCATTTTATTTGACAAGTGCTTGACTCCGTGCTTATTAGTGTCAAAGGGCGACGGTACTGCGCGATTTTGCACTGACTAGCGAAAAGTAAATGCCGTAACTGTACTGGATTGTTTTCCATTGCCGCGCATGGAAGATTGTGTTGACAACCTTAGTTCAGCTTGTTATGTCAGTAAATTAGATTTGTTAAAAGGTTACTGGCAAGTTCCTCTTACGGCTCGTGCTTCTGACATCTCAACATTTGTAACACCTGATGTTTCCTTCAGGACTCCGTGATGGCTTTTGGCATGCGCAGTGCACCAGCCACTTTTCAATGACTTATCAATATTGTGTTGGCTGGGGTACCTAAGTGCAATGCATTTTTAGATGACATAGTAGTTTATTCTAATGACTGGTCAGAACATGTGTCTTCACTGCAAACTGTTTTTGAGTGTCTTGAGAAAGCGTTGCAGACCTTAAATCTAGCTAAATGTGAATTTGGGCAGGCCACTATTACATATCTTGAGAAGGAAGTCGGTCAAGGTCAAGTGCGCCCAGTAGAAGCAAAAGTTACTGCTATAGTTTAGTTCCCTGCTCCCACCCCTTGTCGATGATTGCGCACATGCTGACTTCACTTCTTAGTCCATGCCGAAAGTTTTTATGGTCTGATGAATGTCAGCATGCTTTCAACTCGATCAAAGGTCTTCTGTGTAATGCACCTGTTTTAGCCACACCAGACTGTGATTCTGCTTTTAAAGTCGATGTGGACGTGAGTGCCGTTGGTGCTGGAGCTGTGTTAATTCAGGAAAGTAAAGATGGTAACAATCATCCTATCTGTTATTTTTCACGGAAGTTCAACAGACATCAGTTCTAGAAGGAGGCACTAACACTTGCTCTCCAATATTTTGATGTGTATGTCGCATCGAGTAATATTCCAGTCACTGTGTTTACAGATCATGACCCTCTAGTTTTTCTGTCACGTACACTCACCTAAAGGATTATTAGGAACACCATACTAATACTGTGTTTGACCCCCTTTCGCCTTCAGAACTTCCTTAATTTTACGTGGCATTGATTCAACAAGGTGCTGAAAGCATTCTTTAGAAATGTTGGCCCATATTGATAGGATAGCATTTTGCAGTTGATGGAGATTTGTGGGATGCACATCCAGGGCACGAAGCTCCCATTCCACCACATCCCAAAGATGCTCTATTGGGTTGAGATCTGGTGACTGTGGGGGCTATTTTAGTACAGTGAACTCATTGTCATGTTCAAGAAACCAATTTGAAATGATTCAAGCTTTGTGATATGTTGCATTATCCTGCTGGAAGTAGCCATCAGAAGATGGGTACATGGTGGTCATAAAGGGATGGACATGGTCAGAAACAATGGTCAGGTAAGGCAGTGGCATTTATTTGTCCAATTGGTACTAAAGGGCTTAAAGTGTGCCAAGAAAACATCCCTCACACCATTACACCACCACCACCAGCCTACACAGTGGTAACAAGGCATGATGGATCCATGTTCTCATTCTGTTTACCCAAATTCTGACTCTCCCATCTGAATGTCTCAACAGAAATCGAGACTCATCAGACCAGGCAACATTTTTCCAGTCTTCAACTGTCCAATTTTGGTGAGCTCGTGCAAATTGTAGCCTCTTTTTCCTATTTGTAGTGGAGATGAGTGGTACCTGGTGGGGTCTTCTGCTGTTGTAGCCCATCCGCCTCAAGGTTGTGCATGTTGTGGCTTCACAAACGCTTTGCTGCATACCTCGGTTGTAACGAGTGGTTATTTCAGTCAAAGTTCCTCTTCTATCAGCTTGAATCAGTCGGCCCATTCTCCTCTGACCTCTAGCATCAACAAGGCATTTTCGCCCACAGGACTTCCGCATACTGGATGTTTATCCCTTTTCACACCATTCTTTGTAAACCCTAGAAATGGTTGTGCATGAAAATCCCAGGAACTGAGCAGATTGTGAAATACTCAGACCGGCCTGTCTGGCCCCGACAACCATGCCATGCTCAAAATTGCTTAAATCACCTTTATTTCTCATTCAGACATTCAGTTTGGAGTTCAGGAGATTGTCTTGACCAGGACCACACCCCTAAATGCATGCAAGCAACTGCCATGTGATTGGTTGATTAGATAATTGCATTAATGAGAAATTGAACAGGTGTTCCTAATAATCCTTTAGGTGAGTGTATATTATTACATTAGCAATCACTAATATTGTCCACTCATAATTCCTATAATAGTAATAATAATAATAATAATAATAATAAAGCATGATTTTGTAGGCATAATCTCAAGCATGAATTATATAATACAAAAACATTTTATATATGAGAAACTAAAATAGTATTAAACACATTATAAACATCTTTATATCTATGGAATTACCTTTGTGCCAATTTACCTCTTAACCTGCACTCTGACACTGGCATCCTGAACTCCCCTTGTTTGCACATTTCAATGTTTACGAATAGATTAAATGAAATGGGACAAATTTAAACGACAAACTTTTTATCATTATAAAGATCTAAGCCTCAAGCATCAATGACAGATCGCTGTTTTTCAATGGAAAGCTGATAAAGAATGTATTTGCTAAATTTGTGTACACATCAAAACATGAAGAATGGCAACGCAGTACATACCAGATTCATTGTATTAACGAGTCATATACACATCCACAGCTGAAAATCCCGATTTAGTTAGGAAGGTAAGGGTCCACTGAATGAAATCTCATGGAGCACGTTTAGTCCAACGTATCAAGAATGTTGTAATATGGACTATAATTCCTTTGTTTACATTTCAGTTCTTCAGGGACTGTATTGTTTGTGTCCTTTATGAAACAACTCATTCTCAGAAACTGCATCTTGGTAGTAAAAGAATTGCATGGTTTTGTAGAGTACACTGTCACAAACAGAATGAGATGATCCACCAAAATAAAAGTGAAAGATAGGCGGAAGATTGTTTATTTTAATTCTGGTCCTCTCTCATGATGGCCCGTGATGCATGCTCTGAACTTAGCGATCGCCTTTTTCTTTATTTTTTCAAATTTTTTTATATATGTGTGAGTGTGTTTTTTTAAAGAGGACGTGGAGGCACAATTGTCGTGGTCAGCAAACAGGAAAACAAGGAAAACGCTCGGTAAGGCAGTTTAACTGGCAATACTTTGCAAAGCATGGATGAAGCTTTCTCTGGCTAAATAGTTGCCAAACAGAAAGTCAAGGTAGAAGCAGTAGAGGGAGTAGATCTCAGTCAGTATTTAGGGGATGGCTCCCTCTGCTGGCGTGGCATTACAGTTTTATGTTGAATATGCCTGTATCTGCATGATTACCATCTGTTTAAGTGCAAATCAGCTCACTATTACTGTGTAATCATGGCTATCAATGTGAATGCCATCTATAAAGTATGAATAGAGTGTGATTTATTGACTATGATGGCGCATCTCTATCATTACCATCTCTATATTTGGCCATCAGCACATCAGCATGTGATAATTAACTATATGACCAGAATTCATTGTAAATGCTGCATTTCTAGCAATCTCAGGATGTTCTGTAATTGGCATACAAAGTTAAATCTATGGAGCCAAAAGAGTCTCAATAAAGATAAATGCACACACAGGATTCATACATGCACACACATGATTCATAAATACAAACACAGTATACACAAATGCGCACAAAATTTACAAATGCACACACAAAATTAAAAAAGCACAAAAGATTCACAAATGCATACAAAATTAAGAAATGCACACAAAATTCAGAAATAAACACACAATTCAGAAATGCAAACAACATTTACAAATGCACTCAAGATTCACAAATGCACAGGACAAGATTCAGAAATGTATTTCTGATCCATCACACATATATCTTTATTTACAAACTGCTTTCGGTCTGTGAACTTCACTGCATTTGTGTGAGAATTTTGAGACTCCCCTGACTCTGGCTCGACACACAAATGCCTTTTTTTAAACAGGGAATGATCTGCAACCAATCAGATATCTCCCTTCTTTTAGCCAATCACAAGAACGCACTCCACGTGGGGGATTGTTAACTTATAAGCCAATCACATGAATGCGTTCACACACCACGATATGCCTGTGGTGCGGCATATTATAGCCTACTTATTTATGAAATTGTATGAAAATACAGATGTTTAGATTACAATTCAGGTTTATTTTTTAATATTTTTTACAAAATATAAATTTAAAAATGTCTCAATATAGCCCAGTGACTGCAGAAAAAAAGTTAACCATGGATTCATAAATTTGCAACAGGCAATTATTTCATTTTATTGAAATATTTTAATGAAAGTAAAAAAAATTTTTTACACCTTTTTGAATATTTAAATATATCTAAATATTCTTTTGGATGCAATATAGAAGTCACTTTAACTATAATATTCGGTCCCTACATGAAGAGAGAGTCAGTGGTCCGCTGCGAGAGGAAAGTGACTCTCCGACTGCGAAAAGTGGGTCTCCGGCTGCGTGAGGGAAGTGAGTTGTTCGCTTAGGAAAGTGAGTTGATCGCTGCGTGAGGAAAGTGAGTCGTTCGCTGCATGACTTGTGAGGAAAGTGAATCGTTCGCTGCGTGAGGAAAATTAGTCGTTCGCTGCGAGAGGAAAGTGACTCCCCGGCTGCGGAAAGTGAGTCTCCTGCTGCGCAAAGTGGGTATCCGGCTGCACAAAGTGGGTCGCCGGCTGCGTGAGGAAGTGAGTCGTTCGCTTAGGAAAGTGAGTTGATCGCTGCGTGAGGAAAGTGAATCGTTCGCTGAGGAAAGTGAGTCATTCGCTGCATGACTTGTGAGGAAAGTGAATCGTTCGCTGCGTGAGGAAAATGAGTCGTTCGCTGCGAGAGGAAAGTGACTCCCCGGCTGCGGAAAGTGAGTCTCCTGCTGCGCAAAGTGGGTGTCCGGCTGCGCAAAGTGGGTCGCCGGCTGCGTGAGGTAAGTGAGTCGTTCGCTGAGGAAAGTGAGTCGTTCGCTGCGTGAGGAAAGTGAATCGTTCGCTGAGGAAAGTGAGTCGTTCGCTGCGTGAGGAAAGTGAGTTGTTCGCTGAGGAAAGTGAGTCGTTCGCTGATTGGCTTATAAGTAAACAATCCCCCACATGGGGTGCATTCTTGTGATTGGCTAAAACAAGGGAGATATCTGATTGGTTGCAGATCATTCCCTGTTTAAAAAAAGGCATTTGTGTGTCGAGCCAAGTCAGGGGAGTCTTAAAATTCACACACAAATGCAGTGAAGTTCACAGACCGCAAGCAGTTTGTAAATCAAGATATATGTGTGTGTGCATCAGAAATACATTTCTGAATCTTGTCCTGTGCATTTGTGAATCTTGAATCTTGAGTATTTTTGTAAATGTTGTTTGCATTTCTGAATTGTGTGTGTATTTCTGAATTTTGTGTGCATTTCTGAATTTTGTATGCATTTGTGAATCTTCTGTGCTTTTTAAATTTTGTGTGTGTATTTGTGAATTTTGTGCGCATTTGTGTATCCTGTGTGTGTATTTATGAATTATGTGTGTGCATGTATGAATCCTATATGTGCATATGTGAATGTAGTGTGTGCATTTATCTTTATTGAGACTCTTTTGGCTCCATATAAAATCTTTTTTATTTTTCTTATTTATTTTTGTTACTCAAATTATTCTTATTGTATCTTTCTAGTACTCAAATAAATCACTTATATGATGTCCTCATTTTTCATTGTATCTTCAGATTTGAAATAGAAACTCATGAGACATTTTACTTTCAACTCATTACTTTTCTAGATTGCTCCAGGACTGATTTAATGTATTTTTATATATATATAAAAGTGTGGTAAAAAGAATTTCAAGGCACTTCAGTGTCTATGTTTAATATTTTTTAAGCATTATCAACTCTTGTTTATAAAAAGTACAGCCCAAAGAGTCTTCTTTCCAAAAACACCAAAATTATGTATGTAACACATTGAAGTAAAGAACTGTTAGAATTTTAAGTTGGGGAGAGCACTTTCAGCTGTGAGTCCCATAATGGGGGGTGCTGGCTAACAGGTTAAAATGAACATATTTTTCAAGAAACTTAAACACAAACTGCAACTGAATGTTTTAGCATGGCTTAAATCACGCTTATATGACTGCCATCAATTCATAGCAGTGAATGAAGAGATATAATACCAATCACAAGTGCAGTATGTACCAAGATCCCAACTACACCAAACACTTTCCACCACAATGGTGACTTCAAATGAATCAAATATCAACATTTAAACCTCTGTTAATTCTCAATAAGAGCTTCTCTAGATGTCTGACGGAAATAAAGTCACAGAACCTTGTAAGGAGGATCTGTGAACGTCTAAATCGGACGTACAGAAGACATAAAAAACATTAAAAAAAAGACGTCATAAAAACATTCTGTCTCCTCAGTGGACGTCTTTTCAACGTCTGCAAAGACATAAAAAGTCTTTGCCTAGTGGGTTAGGTTGATGTTAAAATACGCAATATAGTAATTTTCACGTAATAGTTCCTTTAAAAACAATCAAAAATGTTAAATACATGTGACCTCATGCCACAAGACTGCTAACGTGTTAAGGTATAATTAACACTGGATTTATTTTACATGCCTTATGCACCATGTGTTGAGTTCAGTCTAAAATACATTCAGTAAAGAAGTTAATATGCAAGACTTGGTATGTCCTTGTGCTTTGGACACAAACTGTCAATAATAAAAAAAGTTATTTGACCCATGTTATGGTCTTTTATTTATTTAGACTATTTGAATAATAAAGTTGTGGCCTAGTGGTTAGAAAGTTTGACTCCTAACCCTAGGGTTGTGGTTTCAAAACTCAGGCCGGCAATACCACGACTTAGGTGCCCTTGAGCAAGACATCGAACCCCCAACTGCTCCCCGGGCGCCGCAGCATAAATGATGAACACTGCTGTGTGTGTGTGCACTTTGGATGGGTTAAATGTAGAGCTTGAATTCTGAGTATAAGTCACCATACTTGGCTGAATGTCACTGAACGTTCATTTTCTTCACTTTAAAATTGTGTATGCTTATAGATAATAGGCCTTGTGTTCAGTAAACAAAAAATATTTTGTTCTGATATTTTTGAGGTTAATGTTGTGACAACTTGTGATATTAAGTTATTTTAAGTTGGGTGGACTTTAGTCCCCGTTTGTTAAGTTTACTCAAAAAAGCGCTTGCAATAAGTTGCCTTATTTTTTTAAGTTGACAAAACTTTTTTTTTTTTTTTTTTTTTACAGTGTAAAGCCCTGAATGGTTTAGCACCTCACTATTTGAATAAGCTCTTGTTACATTATAATCCTCCACGTCCGCTGCATTCAGGCAATTTTTATAATACCTAGAACTTCAAAATCAACTGCAGGCGGCAGATCCTTTTCTTATTTGGCGCCTAAACTCCGGAATAACCTGCCTAACATTGTTTGGGAGGCAGACACACTCTTGCAGTTTAAATCTATATTAAAGAAGCATCTCTTTATCCTGGCTTAAACATAACACAGTAATATGCTTATAATATCCAAATCCGTTAAAGGATTTTTAGGCTGCATTAATTAGGTAAACCGGAACCGGGAACACTTCCCATAACACCTGATGTACTTGCTACATCATTAGAAGAATGGCATCTACGCTAATATTAGTCTATTTCTCTCTTATTCAGAGGTCACTGTAGCCACCAGATCCAGTCTGTATCCAGATCAAAGAGTCACTGCTGTCACCCGGATCCAGTACGTATCCAGACCAGATGGTGGATCTGCACCTAGAAAGGACATCTACAGCCCTGAAAGACAGCGGAGACCAGGACAACTAGAGCCCCAGATACAGATCCCCTGTAAAGACCTTGTCTCAGAAGACCACCAGGACAAGACCACAGGAAACAGATGATTCTTCTGCTCAATCTGACTTTGCTGCAACCTGGAATTGAACTGATGGTTTCGTCTGGTCAGAGGAGAACTGGCTCCCCAACTGAGCCTGGTTTCTCCCAAGGTTTTTTCTCCATTCTGTCACCAATGGAGTTTTGGTTCTTTGCCACTGTCGCTTCTGGCTTGCTTTGTCCGGGAAACGTAATTTCCAGCGATTTCGTATACTTGATTGCACAGATACAATTTATAAAGAACTGAGCTGGATGATGACATCATTGAATTCAATGATGAACTGCCTTTTTGCTTTATTGACACTATTTTCCTATATAATGCTGTTTAGTTGCTTTGTTACAATCTGTATTGTTAAAAGCACTATATAAATAAAGGTGACTTGACTTGAGCAGCTGAGAATATCATTGGTGTCTCTCTCCCTTCCCTTCAGGACATTTATGGAACTCATCTCACCTGCAAAGCCCTTTGTACTGCAGGTGATCCCACCCACCTGACACATAGCTTCTTCACAGCTTTCTTCTTGCTGCCATCAGGGAAGAGACTGCAGAGTCTCCACACAGCAAAATCTCCAGTGTTAATTTAACACTCTGAGTGTGGACTCATATAAACACTGAAGCAGTGTTAAAAGTAACACTGAAGCAGAGTTGAAATTAATGAGATAATTAAGAAATTAATTGAGTTATGATTGAGCATTATTGAAGACACCTGATGTTAACAAGCAGAATCACCAAACGAGAAAATCACAATTTGTGTGTCACCATCATAGTGGTCAGTGTTTGCTTTAGTTAGGATCTTGGCTTGTGACTTTTTACTTTTAAAATGTGTTTGGCAAGCCAAAAACAAAAGTCATCGGGTGGTGATGATTATGTTTTAATGTAATTGTTGTTGGACCTGAATTACTGAACTCATTTAAACTCTTTTCTCCAAGTAAAACTTCCATTATTGATTGTAACAGCTTTGATTCCACAACGAAACAGTCTGTATTCTCTATACTGGCTGTTTTGTAGGCATCTTTTGCAAGTGATTCTGATCTTTTTTTCTTTTTTTTTTTTATTAAAATTTTTAATTTTAGGCACACAAAGATAACAAGAATCAGCGTATGAATCTCAACAATGGTGACCAACAGCATTTTCAGATAAACCGATCTACTCTGAACATCTCAAAACTAGATACTAAAAATTCACATAAAAACAGCGAAAATGAAATATAGTTAGAATAAAAAGTTAAAAAGACAGTTCAGATCATAATTTATTCATGCCGCAATGCATGATGGGAGCCATGGATGAGTTTTTATTGGCTACAACATGCTTTTTTGATGGTCACCATTGTTGTGATGCTCACGCTGATTTTTGATGTCTATTTGTCTAAACTAACAATTTTTTTTCTTCTAGAACTAACTTTTAAAAACATGTCATAATATGCCAAAAATGCTGGATCGCTTACTTTCTTTTCACTTAATTTATGTATGCAGTAAAGAAACCTGAACTCAGGCTTTCAGGTCACTCCATGACAATTAGCTCAAACTACAATCAATAGCACACATGGTTGTCTTTGCTCTGGTCTGTATGTTATAATTCAGTTACCACAGCCCACAAAGTCTAAAGTAAATAACTGAAGGGTCAAGATACCAACTAAAGCAAACACTGACCACTACAATGGTGACACACAAATTGTGATTTTCTTGTTTGGTGATTCTGCTTGTTAACATCAGGTGTCTTCAATAATGGTCAATCATAACTCAATTAACTTCCTAATTATCTCATTAATTTCAACTCTGCTTCAGTGTTACTTTTAACACTGCTTCAGTGTTTATATGAGTCCACACTCAGAGTGTTAAATTAACACTGGGGATTTTGCTGTGCAGGCCAGGACCAGCAGACTGAAGGACAGCTTCATTCATCAGGCTGTCAGGAAGCTGAAATCCCTCCCGATCTTACCCACCCCCCCCCCCCCCCCCCTTTGCCCCAGGCACCACTAAATTCTGCACACTCTCCCCTCTTTTGCAAGGTTTGTTTACTACACTCGTTTTGCACTCTATCTGCCATGTGCCTTGTGCTGCTTTATTTTTACATGCTTTTATTTGTATATTTGTATAGTTGTATTTTATATTTAATCTGTATTTATCTGTATTTTTGTGCTCTACTGTTAGTGCTATCTGTATGCACCAAAAGTCTGAGAGTAATGCAATTTCAATTATTTGTATGTATGTGCTGTACATGTGGAATAATTGACAATAAAACAGAATTTGTATAGTAAGGGGACACTCACCAATGCGTGTTCCAGCATTCTGTCCAAAATACAGAAATCCTCAGGGACCTAAAGTGCCTGCACGAAAATGTGACCAGATTGGCACCGTAATCTTTCTTGAGTTTGACTTCAAATGTAATCAACCCATCCAGTCTCAGATGAGGCGAGTAGTTGGTCCATTTGTATAGAAGCAGATTAGTCTCAAATATAATTCACGCAAAAAACACGATTCACACATGCGTAGACAATTTCACATGCATGAAACCTAATTTACGTACACACAAAAATAATTCACGTGCGTGAAAAAAATATATATTCACAAAAAGCAATTCACAAGCGCAAAATAAAATTATATATTTATAAAATACGTTTCACAAATGCAAAAAACTATTTGTAGATATACAGCTGTGCACAAAAACCTTTGAATGTTTAAAATGTACGAGTGTCTAAATGTACGAATCGTCATTTACTACGAATCCACTCGGATTTGTGTGTGTGTGTTTTTGAGACTTTCCTGGCAGAGCTCTCTTCCCACCTGGGTCTGTCGTACTCTTTAGCCAGTCAGATGCGAGCTTACCATTCAACCAATCATATCATAAGCCACTGAGAGCATTCAAGGAGCACGATTCTGCGCACCTTTAGCGCAATATGGATTAATTAGAACGGAAATTAAGCCTTTACATCAGTAATCCAGCATGGCGAATGAAGAACGGGAAGCACGGGTAAGAGTTTAGTTTATTTCATAAAAGTCTGAGTTTACACATTTTATCGTTTACACATTCAATCAAGACAGTTTTTCTAGTTAGAAAACTAGTTAGAAAAAAATACAGTTGTAACAGGACAGTTACAGTAATTATAAATTAAACTGCAATCAGGATAGTAAAAAGAAAGACCTGTAAAGACATAAGTAACATTTTGAGAGTTGTGAAATTATAATTCTAAATAATCTTGTTTTATAAATTGATGTCTGTTAGGTCAGTGTGTACTTTCTTACAGTAATACATTTTAAAACATTTAGCCTAGTCATTGTTACGTTGAAGCAATGTAGTTCGATCAAGATAAACAACATCACATATTTAGAAACGTTGTTTAATTTGTAAATATATTGTCTGTACATTGTAATGCATCTTTCTCTTCTTATAATTTAGGAATATCTAAAGCAGTATATTCTTCAGCGACTTCACGATCGTTTAGTTCAGGGATTCCCAAAGTGTGGTGCACGAGAGCAAAAATGTAATGGCGGTCTGTTTTTTTTTTTAATGGGATTTTTCCATAGAATAAAAAAACATGAACAGTAAACATTTCCTTTGTAATCGCTTTTATTTAAAAAAAACTATAATTTATTAGTTTTCGATGGAAACGTTGAAGACAGATACTGTCTTCTACGCACTGTTCTTTTATGTACTGCAGGCTAATATGCGTGCCAACTCGTTTCATTTATTCCATAAT
The DNA here is from genome assembly GCF_963082965.1 of Carassius carassius. NCBI lineage: Eukaryota > Metazoa > Chordata > Actinopteri > Cypriniformes > Cyprinidae > Carassius > Carassius carassius. The sequence goes on along the minus strand of NC_081795.1, from coordinate 24,614,605 downwards.
ATATATTATAAATATGCTTAACTGGCTGAAATCAGAGAAACTGTCAAGTCGGACATCTTATGATAAAGTTGTTAGTCAGGAGGAGAGGGGCCAAGATAGAGTGAGGATTTGGAGGCAACAGAGACGAAGAGAATAGAGAAAGAAAATGAGCAAATAAAAAATCTGGAGGAAATCTCTCTCTCGCTGCAGGCTGAGCGACTTTTGCGCTGCACTTGAAAAGTTCCAGATGCATCCTCTTTCATTTTATTTTATTTTTTTTTTATTTTTTTTATTTTATTCTTTCATTTATGTTTGAGCCTATGCTCTTTGCAACTTAATTATGTTGTGGATCGTGTGTAGGTTATTTATTGTCGCACTTGAAAAGTTTCAGATTGATCCTCGTTTTTATTTATTTTATATATTTCGGAGCTTATTCTCTTTGTGATGTGGATCGTTTGTAACTTCATTGCAATTTAATTCAATGTACTGTCATTCTAATTTCCATAAACGTTATGTTATGCAGCGGTTCCCAGACTTTTTTTCCTGTGCTCCCCCTTCTATGTCCCAACTGGGTTGGCGCACCCCCAACCCCCACTTAAAAAAAACGCAACAAAGCTGTCTTTTATCGCCATATAAAGAGTCATGAACAAAGAATGTCAATGTCACCTTTATTTATATAGCGCTTTAAACAAAATACATTGCGTCAAAGCAACTGAACAACATTCATTAGGAAAACAGTGTCAATAATGCAAAAATGATAGTTAAAGGCAGTTCATCATTGGATTCAGTTATGTCATCTCTGTTCAGTTAAATAGTGTCTGTGCATTTATTTGCAATCAAGTCAACGATATCGCTGTAGATGAAATGTCCCCAACTAAGCAAGCCAGAGGCGACAGCGGCAAGGAACCGAAACTCCATCGGTGACAGAATGGAGAAAAAACCCTTGGGAGAAACCAGGCTCAGTTGGGGGGCCAGTTCTCCTCTGACCAGACGAAACCAGTAGTTCAATTCCAGGCTGCAGCAAAGTCAGATTGTGCAGAAGAATCATCTGTTTCCTGTGGTCTTGTCCTGGTGCTCCTCTGAGACAAGGTCTTTACAGGGGATCTGTATGGGGCTCTAGTTGTCCTGGTCTCCGCTGTCTTTCAGGGATGTAGAGGTCCTTTCTAGGTGCTGATCCACCATCTGGTCTGGATACGTACTGGATCCGGGTGACTGCAGTGACCCTCTGATCTGGACTGCAGACTGGATCTGGTGGCCACGGTGACCTCGGAACAAGAGAGAAACAGACAAATATTAGCGTAGATGCCATTCTTCTAATGATGTAGCAAGTACATAGGTTGTTATGGGAAGTGTTTCCGGTTCCGGTTTACCTAATTAATGCAGCCTAAAAATCCTTTAACGGATTTGGATAATAAAAGCATATTAGTATGTTATGTGTATGCCAGGTTAAAGAGATGGGTCTTTAATGTAGATTTAAACTGCAAGAGTGTGTCTGCCTCCCGAACAATGTTAGGTAGGTTATTCCAGAGTTTGGGCGCCAAATAGGAAAAGGATCTGCCGCCTGCAGTTGATTTTGATATTCTAGGTATTATCAAATTGCCTGAGTTTTGAGAACGTAGCGGACGTAGAGGATTATAATGTAAAAGGAGCTCATTCAAATACTGAGGTGCTAAACCATTCAGGGCTTTATAAGTAATAAGCAATATTTTAAAATCTATGCGATGCTTGATAGGGAGCCAGTGCAGTGTTGACAGGACCGGGCTAATATGGTCATACTTCCTGGTTCTAGTAAGAACTCTTGCTGCTGCATTTTGGACTAGCTGTAGTTTATTTACTAAGCGTGCAGAACAACCACCCAATAAAGCATTACAATAATCTAACCTTGAGGTCATAAATGCATGGATTAACATTTCTGCATTTGACATTGAGAGCATAGGCCGTAATTTAGATATATTTTTGAGATGGAAAAATGCAGTTTTACAAATGCTACAAACGTGGCTTTCTAAGGAAAGATTGCGATCAAGTAGCACACCTGGGTTCCTAACTGATGACGAAGAATTGACAGAGCAACCATCAAGTCTTAGACAGTGTTCTAGGTTATTACAAGCAGAGTTTTTAGGTCCTATAATTAACACCTCTGTTTTTTCAGAATTTAGCAGTAAGAAATTACTCGTCATCCAGTTTTTTATATCAACTATGCAATCCATTAGTTTTTCAAATTGGTGTGTTTCACCGGGCTGCGAAGAAATATAGAGCTGAGTATCATCAGCATAACAGTGAAAGCTAACACCATGTTTCCTGATGATATCTCCCAAGGGTAACATATAAAGCGTGAAGAGTAGCGGCCCTAGTACTGAGCCTTGAGGTACTCCATACTGCACTTGTGATCGATAGGATACATCTTCATTCACTGCTACGAACTGATGGCGGTCATATAAGTACGATTTAAACCATGCTAATGCACTTCCACTGATGCCAACAAAGTATTCAAGTCTATGCAAAAGAATGTTGTGGTCAATTGTGTCAAACGAAGCACTAAGATCCAATAAAACTAATAGAGAGATACACCCACGATCAGATGATAAGATCAGATCATTTGTAACTCTAAGAAGAGCAGTCTCAGTACTATGATACGGTCTAAATCCTGACTGGAAATCCTCACATATACCATTTTTCTCTAAGAAGGAATATAATTGTGTGGATACCACCTTTTCTAGTATCTTGGACAGAAAAGGGAGATTCGAGATTGGTCTATAATTAACTAGTTCTTTGGGGTCAAGTTGTGGTTTTTTGATGAGAGGCTTAATAACAGCCAGTTTGAAGGTTTTGGGGACATGTCCTAATGACAATGAGGAATTAATAATAGTCAGAAGAGGATCTATGACTTCTGGAAGTACCTCTTTCAGGAGCTTAGATGGTATAGGGTCTAACATACATGTTGTTGGTTTAGATGATTTAACAAGTTTATACAATTCTTCCTCTCCTATGGTAGAGAATGAGTGGAACTGTTCCTCAGGGGGTCTATAGTGCACTGTCTGATGTGATACTGTAGCTGACGGCTGAATGGTTGCAATTTTATCTCTAATAGTATCGATTTTAGAAGTAAAGTAGTTCATAAAGTCATTACTGCTGTGGTGTTGGGAAATGTCAACACTTGTTGAGGCTTTATTTTTCGTTAATTTAGCCACTGTATTGAATAAATACCTGGGGTTATGTTTGTTTTCTTCTAAAAGAGAAGAAAAGTAATCGGATCTAGCAGTTTTTAATGCTTTTCTGTAGGATATGTTACTTTCCCGCCAAGCAATACGAAATACCTCTAGTTTTGTTTTCCTCCAGCTGCGCTCCATTTTTCGGGCTGCTCTCTTTAGGGTGCGAGTATGCTCATTATACCATGGTGTCAAACTGTTTTCCTTAACCTTCCTTAAGCGTAAAGGAGCAACTTTATTTAAAGTGCTAGAAAAGAGAGAGTCCATAGTTTATGTTACATCATCAAGTTGTTCTGAGGTTTTGGATATGCTAAGGAATTTGGATACATCAGGAAGATAACTTAAAAAGCAGTCTTTTGTGTTAGAAGTGATGGTTCTTCCATACTTGTAACAAGAAGTAGAATTTACAATTTTAACTTTATCTGCAGCCAGAACTAACTCGGATGTAAAATCACCAAACTCTTTAATAAAGTCTGTATGGTGCCCTGGTGGCCTGTATACAGTAGCCAGTACAAACATAACAGGGGATTTATCATTAACATTTGTTTCTTTGGATAATGTTATATGAAGTACCATTACTTCAAACGAGTTATACTTGTAGCCTGCCCTCTGAGAAATCCTGAAAACGTTGTTATAAATTGAAGCAACACCTCCACCTTTGCCTTTTAGACGTGGCTCATGTTTATAACAGTAATCTTGGGGGGTGGACTCATTTAAAATAATGTAATCATCAGGTTTTAGCCAGGTTTCTGTCAAACAGAGTACATCTATATTATGATCAGTGATCATATTATTTACAAAAAGTGTTTTCGTAGAAAGGGATCTGATATTCAATAAGCCAAGCTTTATCATTTGTTTATCCATATTGCTTCTGTTTTTTATTTGTTGAACCTCAATTAAATTGTTAATCTTAACTTGGTTTGGACGTTTTTTGTATTTTCTAGTTCGGGGAACAGATACAGTCTCTATAGTGTGATATCTAGGTGAAAGAGTCTCTATGTGCTGAGAATTAACTGACCTCTGTGACGGGAGGCAGCTAGCAGACGGTCGGTTTAGCCAGTCTGTCTGCTTCCTGACCTGGGCCCCAGTTAGTCAAGTATAAACACTAAGACTATTTGCCATATTTCTAGAGAGAAGAGTGGCGCCACCCCAGGAGGGATGAAGACCATCTCTTTTAAACAGGTCAGGTCTGCCCCAAAAGCTCGTCCAATTGTCTATGAAACCTATGTTATTCTGTGGGCACCACTTAGACATCCAGCCATTGAGTGATGACAATCTGCTATGCATCTCATCACCACGGTAAGCAGGGAGGGGACCAGAGCATATTACAGTGTCTGACATCGTGCTTGCAAGTTCACACACCTCTTTAATGTTATTTTTAGTGATCTCCGACTGGCGAAGTGGAACATCATTAGCGCCGGCATGAATAACAATCTTACTTTATTTACGTTTAGCATTAGCCAGCACTTTTAAATTTGCCAAGATGTCAGGCGCTCTGGCTCCCGGTAAACATTTGACTATGGTGGCTGGTGTCTCTATATTCACGTTCCGTACAATAGAATCACCAATAACTAGAGCACTTTCATCAGGTTTCTCAGTGGGTGCATCACTGAGTGGGGAGAACCTGTTTAATGTTTTGATCGGAACAGAAGAGCGGTGTTTTGACCCACGACTACGCTGCCTCACCGTCACCCAGTTGCCCTGCTGCTGGGGCTCTGTTTCCGGAACCGAACAATGTACAGGAATCCCTGAGCTAGACGCATCCAAAGCCGTATCTAGAGCCCTAACATTTTTACTGTCCTCAGTTAAAGTTTGGATGCGTGTCTCTAATTCTGAAATCTTCTCTGTCAGCCTAACTATTTCCCTACATTTATCACATGTGAATCCCTCATCAGCGACAGAGATAGATAAACTGTACATGTGGCAAGAGGTGCAAGAAACAATGATAGGAGAAGCCATTACTCACCGTGCTTGATGAAAATTCTTACTGCGGTTGTTTGATGAACTTGTGAAAAACTGGAGCGAGGGAGAGGAGAAAAGAAAACAGCGATAGGTTCGAATGAAAACGCTAATGACAAGCTAACGAGTGCTAACGCTTTTGAGAACATCAACAAAGTTTCAATATAATGCAACAAAGCACAAGCTTCCACTTTTAAGAGGACGAGTGACAGACACAGGCTCAGTAACAGAAAGCACGGTTATTTTCAGCCGTGTAAAAGAAACAATAGGCTAGGCCTATTAAATGACCATGGAGCTAGCAGCAGCATCATCTCAACCCGCGGCCCGTCACCAATTCAAATGTGTCCCACCATGCTGAACACAATTAATTTTTTTTTCAGTTTTACAATTATTATTATTATTTACATTAATTTAAACATTAACTTAAAAAATATAAGCTATAGCCTAATGTTTTTTATGTTAAATTATTTTGTGTTTCATATATTATTTTCAGACATGAGCAGACCTACTCACATAACATTAGTACGCATTTAACGAACACATACAAGCGCCCACGTTGGCAGAATTCAATCAACAGCCATTAGTTCGGTAAAATTGAGCATCATAATGGACAAATTTGTTTTTAAGGGAGAAAAAAAAGAAATGTGAAAAAGGCCAGCGAATGAACACGTATAAAAAATAATAGTCGCAGTATCAGTAGTGAAGGAGAGTGCTGGATTTTCGGTTTGCCCCGCATTTTACTTGAAGAAGTTCAGGCAAATGGGAACACCATATATTACATAGCAATCATCCTTAATTGAAGAAATGTGGCAAAACATCTCTGGAGAGAACCTTATATTATTAAATTCGAATGTGCTTTCCATAATTGATCAACATAGGCTACATTTGTGAATGCACATTTTCTGCGATGTCGCGTCAAGTCATGCTCCCGTGCGCATCTTACAGACTGCATCTTAAGCCATATGTTAAACTTTCCGCGCCCGTGGGGAGACCGTTATGGATCGCTATGTAGGTGTGACGTAATCATCGTCATGGGAGAGTGTGTGAGAGGACGAATGCGTACCTCACTTTTTTTTATGACCGCGCGGACAGGTGCGCGTGGTCAGTAGGCTTCAGAAGCACAGTTGCACATGTGGACATGTGGAGGCAGTGTGAAGAAGCCCATTGCTACTCGAACCTGTGCAATCTGCTTGCACTTGGACTTGGACCATAGTGCGGCCCAGTGGAAAAAAAGGTTGAGAACGAGAATCACTATAACATATATAGTTACAAATTAAACAACGTTTCTAAATATTTGATGTTGTTTATTTTGATCGAAGTACATTGCTTCAACGTAGTGGTTAACAATGACTAGGCTACATGTTTTAAAATGTATTACTGTAAGAAAGTATACACTGACCTAACAGACATCAATTTATAAAACAAGATTATTTAGAATTATGATTTCACAACTCTCAAAATGTTACTTTTGTCTTTACAGGTCTTTCTTTTTACTATCCTGATTGCAGTTTAATTTATAATTACTGTAACTGTCCTGTTACAACTGTATTTTTTTCTAACTAGTTTTCTAACTAGAAAAACTGTCTTGATTGAATGTGTAAACGATAAAATGTGTAAACTCAGACTTTTATGAAATAAACTAAACTCTTACCCGTGCTTCCCGTTCAGTTTTCTAACTAGTTTTCTAGTTTTCTAGATTGAATGTGTAAAAGATAAAATGTGTAAACTAAACTCTTACCCGTGCTTCCCGTTCTTCATTCGCCATGCTGGATTACTGATGTAAAGGCTTAATTTCCGTTCCAATTAATCCATATTGCTCTAAAGGTGCGCAGAATCGTGCTCCTTGAATGCACTCAGTGGCTTATGATATGATTGGTTGAATGGTAAGCTCGCATCTGATTGGCTAAAGAGTACGACAGACCCACGTGGGAAGAGAGCTCTGCCAGGAAAGTCTCAAAAACACACACACACGATTTGTACATTTAGACACTCGTACATTTTAAATATTCAAAGGTTTTTGTGCACAATTGTATATCTACAAATTGTTTTTTGCATTTGTGAAACGTATTTTATAAATATAGAATTGTATTTTGCGCTTGTGAATTGCTTTTTGTGAATTTTTTTTTTTTTCACGCAGGTGAATTTTTTTTGTGTGTACGTGAATTAGGTTTCATGCATGTGAAATTGCCTACGCATGTGTGAATCGTGTTTTTTGCCTGAATTATATTTGAGACTAATCTGCTTCCATACATTTGGATGTTATATAACAGCCAACTCCAAAGGTCGACCTGACATTGTTGTTATTAGGTCTCTAGGAAAGGTGATGGAATGGTGGCATTTAGAATAAGACTGTGGTGATGGTCTGAGTGGTCAAAATAGATTTGTACCTTATATCGGTTTCATATGGATTACTTTGTCAGAGACTAAATGTTTTAGTTAAGACTTACTTCATTTAAGTAGACACTATGCTTTCTGTAGATATATCTCTCATGTCTGTGTGTGAAGTAATCACAGAGTTTTTTTATTTAATTTTTTGACACATTTCAGAAAGCAGAAAGTAGTTTGTAGAGACTGAGCTGGCAGAGTCTGCACCCTCTTTGTTTTCTTTATTTTTCAAAAGCACAACATTCTGTTGTTATTATGAGTGTTTACAAATAAAAGTACAATTAAAAGTAATGCAGTACATTGGGCAGGACATTCAAACATTCAACTATCATCCATTGACTTCAAATATGGCTTATCATCTGAAATATGTAAGTATTAGAAACGTAACATGGCTGCTTAATCAAATTTTAACCTAGAGAAATGTTCACTGTTTGAGTGTGTGTGCGGAAAAGTGGAAGCTGAACTGTAGCGCACTCACTGCAGGACAGATGGAGGCACAAGTGTGCTCACTTGCTCTTAATATAGGCTACTCCATCATTTCCGGTCATTCAGATAAGAGATAATACATCTTTTAAATCTATAAAGACTCAACGTTTATTTGTGTGTACTCACAATATTGCGCTTTTGTAAAATAATGAAATCAATCAGGATGGACTTTCTAACATTTCTGTTTCTAAATTCTGTGTATATCTTTGCCTTACAGACATTAAAAAGACATTTAGAGAGAGTGAAATGTCTACTTTCAAATGGACCAATTCAAATGGAAAACAAATATTCTCATATATGTAATATGAAACAAGTTGCATCATTACGGCAGAGATGAGGAGTAAGTGTCGCCAAGTTCATCTCTTAAACCGAGAACAAAGCAAGCACTAATTTATCAAATTGTTAAAATTCTAATGCAGTCTCTTTACAGTTATGTAACACATTCATAATCATTAGGTTACTTCTGCCAGTGTGCTGTGGCAAGCTTTATGTGTGTGCTTAAGCGCTTATGGCTATGTAGGCAATTAAATATTAATTATAATTATTTAAACAATTTATTAATTATTGTGCAATTAGTCGACTAATGCTTCAAATGAATGACTACTAGTCAAGCAGAAAAATCCTTAGTTGAGGGCAGCCCTATTCATTACGCTGTTACAAAGAAAAATTTCACAAAACATGCCTGCACGTTCGTCGACCCCAGAGAGTTAACTACAGATACAACAATCAGACGTGTCTCTGCCATCTATTGACACAGATCAGTAAAACAGTCTCTGAGTTTTATGTACATTACACTGACACTAGTAGTGAGTTTAAGAGAGCTGACTACACAATAACTCCCTTACACCTTACCAGTTCTAGGGACTCCAGATGAAAATTAGTCTGTACGGCCATATCTGGCTCATTTACATTTGGACATTGTCCTTATGTTCATTAATGTGCATTGTCCCTTTTTAATAAATAAACAAACAAACAAACAAATGCTAACTATCATACAGTATCTACACAGCAAAAAATCTGAGTGAGTGCAATTAACTCTGCTGGGAGTACATATGAGACCACACTCAAGAGTGTGAAAGTGTTAAAATAGGAGTGTTAAATTAACACTGAAGCAGAGTTAAAGTTAATGAGATAATTAAGTGATTAATTGAGTGATGATTGACCATTATTGACGAGACCTGATGTTAACATGCAGAATCAACAAATACGAAAATCACAATTTTAATGATGTCACCATTATAGTAGTCAGTGTTTGCTTTAGTTGGGCTCTTGACCCCTAAAAGGTTAAAGTCAGATTTTATTTGGCTGCTGATGGACAAGCAATGACTATTGTTACTCCTGAATTACTGAGTTAAAGTTACATTGTTGATTATTGCAGCCCTATGATTCTTCAACAAAGTATTTCCAGCATTTAAAAATACAATCTGAGGAATTTCTTAAAAGTTGTTTGTTCAAAAATCTTTCAGTTAGACATGCAAACATCAAGAATCAACCTGTCAATCTCAACAATGGTGAAAATCCAAAAAGCATGTTGCAGTGCATTCTGGGTGCCACCTATCAAAATTCATCCATGGCTCCCATGATGCATTGCGGCATGAATAAATTATTAGCTGAATTGTTTCAGTAATTTCCTTTATTCTTACTATTCTATTTTTGTTTTTTATGTTTCTTTTAGTAGTTTGTTTTCTAATGTTTAGAGTTGTTCTATTTTTCAGAATATGCTGTTTGTCACCGTTGTGGAGATTCCTACACTAATTTTTGATGTATGTGTGTGCCTAAAGCAAGCTTTTCTTATGATAAGAACAACTTTCAAGAAATCATTTTAATTAGTGGGTACTGTACAATCACAGGGTTGTTATAATCAATCAGGTCAATCAAATCTGTTTAGGCTTTAACTGAGTTTGGTGATTCAGGTCAAACGCCCATGTTTTGATTTTTTTTCTTGTCTGTTTGTTACAATTCAGTTGTAACGGCCAAATCTGACTTTAAAAATGTAAGGCTCAAGAGCCCAACTAAAGCAAACACTGACCACTATAATGGTGACAAAAAATAGTGATTTTCGTATTTCTTGATTCTGCATGTTAACATCAGGTCTCATCAATAATGGTCAATCATCCCTCAATTAATCACTTAATTATCTCATTAACTTTTACTCAGCTTCAGTGTTAATTTAACACTCCTATTTTAACACTTGCACACTCTTGAGTGTGGTCTCACATGTACTCCCAGCAGAGTTCATTTCACTCAGATTTTTTTGCTGTGTACACTGTAAAAAGTGTTTCTCTATATTTATTCAGTAAAATTGTGTCAAAAATTTACAAGCAATATTATTAATTAAATTTAACACATTTTAATTAAGTAGAAATAATCATTCAAAATGAGTAGAATAACATGAAAAAATGAAGTAAAATTTACATAAAAATATTGATTTCATTGGACAAAAACAAACAAACAAAAAAAACACTATGCTAAAGAATACTATGTTATGCATGCCAGGCCAGTAGTTGGCGATCATGAAACACCCTTCGAAAACATTATATACATCACATGACGTCAACCTTTTTACAAATTCACATTTTTTTGTTGCTAACATAGATATGATAAAGGAATCATGTTCAAAAGGTTGTAAGGCCCCCAAAACAGAGTTTTGAAATCAATATTTTTGAGTAAATTTTACTTAATTTTGTCATGTTATTCTACTCATTTTGAATGATTATTTCTACTTAATTAAAATTTGTTAAATTTAATTAATAATATTGCTTGTAAATCTTTGACACAATTTTATTGAATAAATATAAAGAATCACTTTTTACAGTGTATGAAAGGCCCTACAAGCCATAATTCATGATGAATTCATTAATTCAATAATGCCTTTCTGCCACAGCTGAAGAGGAGTTTGCCCTCTTTAGGTGAAAGACCATGCTTCTGAAATTCAGTGGCATTTCTTTGAATTCATGGCAAATAAATATAATGAAGACAAAATAAATGGAGCTCATTAAGTATATTTAACATATCCTCCATAAAGGTAAAAAGATTAACAAAATTAAATTGCACTATTCTATTTAGCTCTGCCCATAATCTGTCAATTCTTTGATTATGCACTGATCTTCCAGTTCAATCCTCTCCTGTGAAGCATAAAAAGGCAACACCAGTGGCTTGAGAGTGGCTTCCTAGTTAAAGAGGAAGTAATAGATCCCCCACCCCCCTTACATACCTACATATAAGTGAGAATGTACAGTAGGTTTGTAAGAGTGTGTGAAAGTGTAAATATGTGAGTGAAAGTTAGAATATATATATATGCTAAAAAGTAAAGCATGTGCTTAAATATATATGTGTGTGTGTGTGTGTGTGTGTGTGTGTGTGTGTGTGTGTGTGTGTGTGTGTGTGTGTGTGTGTGTGTGTGTATGAAAGGAAACTGTTTGTGAGAGAGGCTAAATATATATGTTAAAGGAGAACGAGAGTGTGTGAGAGTGCTAGAATGAATTGTGGCCTGTACAGCATCTCTCAGAGTAAAACCAACTGAAATGGTTTCAACAGAGAATTTTTAAAGATTTATTTTGGCAGCTCTTTCCCATATAATATAAGGTGTTATTCATCAAAATCTCCCCCTTGCCTCTGAAATAAACTACAAAATAATTGTATGGACAACCAACATCACTGATCTCATGACAAAATATAATCATGTCAAACCTCCAATAATTATGCCGTCATCCTGTAATGAGGCAAAATTTATATTTAGAACTGCATGCAGAAAGATTTTCTGTGAATTAAAAACTCATGTTTTGGACTGTTCCTCACAAAATACTACTGTGTGTCTTCTAGCGGTTGCACCAACTAATTGACTAGTCAACTTCAGTGCTCTGGCATGATGTCGACTAGTCTATGGTCCTATAGAGGGCGCAACAGGATAAGAAATCCTTGAAGGACTTCCATATTTACACTGCGTTTTCCGAACAGTTAAACTGGATGCTGGAAACTGAACAGTAGAATGTATGTTTTAAACCGCTTATTGCACACTAAATTATAGGGGTGCACCGAAATTTCGGCCGCCGAAAATTTTCGGCCGAAATGGCATTATCGGTTTCGGGCCGAAATAAAAAAAATAGCCGAAAACGTAAACCGAAAATGAATGTCACCCGCCCCTCCCATCCGTGCGCAAGCTAAGTTTCACTCACGGTCGAGCTGTTATCACGTGTCTGCCTATCAAAGATTAAGCATGTCAAAGGGCTGTCACAATCAAAAAAAGCTTGTCACAAAAGCTGCACAATCGATCGGACCAACCAACACAAGTTACGAAAACAGGGAATCGATTTTAACGGCCTTCTCTCGGAGCGCGTCCAGCTCGTCACTATACGCTCGCAGCGAACGCGCGTCACACAGCAACGGCAGGTTCTGACACACACACACACACACACACACACACACACACACAGAGCCTATTAGTGCATAATATCAATGTAGCCTTCAGTAATGTTTTTCATTGATGTTATGGCAGTCCACATTGCTCACTTGTGCGCGTCTCAAGCGCCTTCTTTACGTTCGGCAATTTACTAACGATTCAATGAACACTTTGCCTATGTCTCAAAAATCGAACAGGATTTTTTTTTTCACAAAAGTGACAGCCCTATACGAGAGGACACCAAAGTTGCAATATGTAACATTTGTTCTGCAAAAATCTCCAAAATTGTGGATTTTTTTGCACAATTTTTAAAAAACTATTTTATTTGATGGAACATAAAACTTGAAGAATAATTATTATTTATATTTATTGTAAAAAATATTTTATGTTTTGTTATGTAACTGTTAATAAAAGTTTGATTATTATATTGTGATTTTTCAATTCAGATCCATTAAATCCAAGCAATATATATATACGTTTTTAAAAGAAGCCATTTTCGGCTTCAGTTTCGGTTTTCGGCCAAGTGCATCCTAAATTTCCGGTTTCGGTTTCGGTGCAGAATTTTCATTTCGGTGCATCACTACTAAATTAATCGCTGTTCTAATCTAATGCACTGCTGCATTGTAACATACATTCATAGGCTACAGATAGTTGCCCGTACATCACGTGCTGATCTCGCACACCGAATCATTCAGTGAGGAAACGTATTTTCAACACTGTTCTGTGTTTCTCTGTAAATATTTTAGAAAAGTTCAAGCATATATTTCTTAATAACTAAATACTACAGATTCAATACTACTAGAGAGATGCTGCCAGGTAAAACTAATTCACACACGCAATCGCTCTCACTAATGCATTCATATAAATGTAATCTTTATTCTACTACTTTATCTATATCTGATTTAGAACGAGCAGAAATCTGTGAGAAATATAACAACCCAAATACAAAAGAACTGATAAAATTAGCTGATATATAAGCAATAACCACGTGGGCAGCGCTGTGTCATATACCATAACTGTGCACAAGATGTTTGAGTCTCAGCTCCAGAATGAAGCTCATTAATGACGTTATCATCGCCTAGTCAACTTAAACTTACTTTCATCACACAAAAGTCGATTTAAAAAAATCAGAAGTCTTTCAAACCTGAAAGGTTCATCAACAAGGAACCCAAAAATGGTTCTTGGAAATTGCAATGCTGCACAAAAAAGAAAAAAAAAACTTTTGCAACATTCTTTTTTGAGTGAAAGATTTATAATTAGATTAGGTTTAGAAAATGATGTCAGATTTTCTATTTATAAGTGAACTCTCCAGTTAAGGGTTGATTTTTTTTCAGTAAATTATGTTGGCAGCTGTGGTTGAGTTGTGGTGCTTTTTTTTTTTTTTTGGAAAACAATTAATTTTTTTTAAACAATTAATTAACTTTTGTTCTTCCATTAAATTTCTTCATTCTGCATTTTCACATGCAAGGAAACCACAGCTAGTGGTAGCATGTGGTTTTGAAATCAAAATATCTTTTCCATCTGACATATGGCCATTGCTCATTTCCTCTGTTGCTCTTGATTTTACAGAATGCTGATACTTAGCCCAATGCCTGTTGGAGGCCTCTTGTTTTCGCGGTTTACAGATGGCATCTTCTTCAAAAGCAACTCTCTGAATCTCCTGCACATGAAAAAGTAAATGACAGGATCCAGACACACATTGAGGGCTGTCAGGAAGAGCGTAGCTTCTTTCAACTGGAAGAGGATGAAACAGCTGTAGGAACTAAAATCAGCTTTGGGCATTTGGCTTAGTGTGTAGGGCACACGACAAACGTGGTAGGGAACAAAGCAGAAGATGAACACAGCCAACAAACTAAAGATGCTTCGATTTGACCGCCTTCCCGTCTGGCTGCTATCCTGTTGCACCCGTTTGTAAGAGCGGTACACGTGACAGGCGATGGAGGTGTAGCAAAACACCATTAGCAGGAAAGCCACCCAAAAGATTCCAACATTGAAGTGGACTGAAATTTTGTGCCAGCGCTGACCCAGGTCGCTCTTGACGGCCATGCAGGAGAAATCCTCAGGTATGGGCTGGTCAGATAAAATGGAGTTTGGCAGCATGAAGAACATCATGATGCCCCAAGTCAACAGTCCAAGAGCTGAAGGTTATTCCTGTGTACATGCTTAGGTAAAAAAAGCACAGCAGTGTAGCGGCAAACATTTAGCTTCAGCTGCAAGCCACCATACCCGAGGTCACCTACTACACGCCACGGGTAGGTAAACAGCATCAGAACATCTGCCACCAACATGTTTTTTAGGTAAACTACTAAGGATGAAGAGCTGGGAACCCTGCAGAAGATCCAAACGGCGAGTCCATTGAGAATAAAGGCACATGCGCAGATGATGGTGTAGAGTACAGGCAGAACCTGATGTGTGAACACACTGCTGACATTCGTACAGTTTTTTGATTCAGTCTGTGTAGTATTGATGTAGTCCATATCTAAAATGGGAAATAAAATAACTTCTTTAGCTCTGATGATATCAAGAAATATTGTGACACGATTCAATGTTTTAACTTCTGCTATGCGTTTGTGCTTATGTTCAGAAATTAAAAGTGCCATTTATGCCACTTTTATGAATAATCTTTGTAAAGTCCTTTTCCTTATATGCTTTTATTTCTACTTCAGATTCTCTCTGACAAACCACTGATTAAATTATTATTATTATTATTATTATTATTTAGTATTTTGTCTAATCCAGTACAAAACCAACCTTGTGAAAAAGTACACTTAAGCATTCTTTATATTTAAATAAACAGACATTTTGATTGGTAATGACAGTCATACTCATTTCATGACAACAGAAGCAAAACAACTCTATTTGTACGCTCTCTAGAGGGCACTAAACTTCAAAATATAAATAAAGGTCATAATAAGGTGCTTGCACATACGACCTATAGGGTTGTTTTTTGTTGGAGGACAGTCTGACATGAAAACATTATTGTTTAAATGTATATTCAATGCAATTAGCTGAACTTAAGAGTATTCTATTTTTTACCTACTTAAGCAGCACTTAAGTACAACTTTATATGTCATTTCATAATTACTTCTGTCGTCTCCAAACTAAAATACATTTCATAGAAATTAAACTATATGTCATATATTTAAATATATTTGAATTACAGCTTTGCAATGTTGAAGTTGCAACTAGTACATTTAAAATAAATGAAATATATAATAACACACAATTAAAATTATAATTAGTTTACATGTACTTTATTTATAACTTATTATTCTATAACATGACATAATAATCAAGAAATCAAAGTAAGTATTCTTCTTAAAAGCATGGCAAAAGATTTTTAGAAAAATAATTTAAAATGTACTTTAAAAGAAAACCTTTAATTTGGTATTCCAAAGTGCATTTTATTTTAGTAATATTATCCTAGTAGTGTATACTTTAAAATTTTAAGTACACTACAGGTGCACATTCTATACAATTCAATACAATAAAGTTTCTAACATTCTGTCTAATGTCTTTGTGTCATATTTTGTTTCATTTTTTTTCATGTAAACTACTGCATTTCTTTTTATATCTGCTGCCTGTATTGAATTTCTTTAGCCATATCATGGTGCTATTTGTACTCAATTTCAAAATGGTAAATCCCTCAAAGTAACTTTATCTCATATCCTGATATTAGATGGAAATAAATTATAATGCAATTAATTACAAAGTTTTCTCACGATGATAAGAAACTTACTTGAAGAGTTGAGTCACAACAGAGAATAAGAACAGCGTTGTGAACAGCCACAGACGATATTTTAAAGGAAAGGGGCGTTGAGTTTGAGACAGGAACTAAAACCCAACCTGAATGGCTGGGTTTGTCTTGTGGGTGACACTTGCTCAGAACTGCAGGAGTTTCCTAGCACTTATGTCTTTACACAAACAGCTTCATCCACCTTTTCTCCAACATAAACCCACAGGACAATGTGATAGCTCTTTCATTGCTCATTAGAGTCAATAGTCCCGGTTGTGTTTCAGTAAACCGTGTTGTCTCAGATGTTTCTAAATTCAAAAGAGCTTTATTGTCAGCACATTCGTACACAAGTATACAGAAGAATGAATGATGCTACAATGAATGGTGTGAGAGGTACAACAAATATGAGACAATAGGACAAATTTTTACCTGGTTCTCATAGCATAAATGTACCTGGGTGCACTTTTAGCGAGACGCGAAATACATACCAATAAGTACATATCACGGCAGTTTCTGTGATATGTACTTTCCATTAATAAAGCATAATTTTCACACAATTACTTGAAGAATATAATGTTATGACTTCAAAACAGTATTAATATGCTGGGAGAATTTAAAACAGATGCTTTTGAACGTTCACGTCACACATGTGTTTATATACCAGTTTTGCATTTGATAACATTATCGAGTAGGTTTAGGTTTGGGTTTGGTTTAGGGCAGGGGTTCTCAAAGTTTTGATAGGTGAGGGCCAATTTAGGAACCCAACATTGAACTGAGGGCCGCCAAAGGGGCGGGGGAGAAAAAGAAAAAAAAAACTGAAGAGAAAATCCCATTTGAAATAATTTTAATGACCAGGTTGCATCTCTACAGTTTAAATTTATTGCAATAAACACATTTTAATTTATAACTGAGGCTAAACCTGGCAAAACTTGTGAAAATCTTGAAAAATTGCAATTCAAACAAAATCCCTGGTGTTTTCTACCCTCAACAGACAAATTTGGGATATAACAGTCCTGTGTGCAGTCCATTTCAAGTACAAACTTATTTAGAACAAACAGTCTCAGTGTGCCTTGCTTCTTATCAGCATAGGCCTTATTCAGGGGCAGTTCCAGCTACCAAAGCACCACAGGAAAACCTGAGAGAGAGAGAGAGAGAGATTTAATTATTATTTAAGATTTAATAGATCATTTATTATTATCTATTTTAATCCGTAATTGAAAAACGAAAAATGAACGGTTGTTGTCTTTTTGAAACGAAACACTTCTCAAAACGTCTTTTTGAACACCAAAATTTGAAACACCAACTGCTGCGCAAAAAAAGTAAATATCGACGAATTTCAGATTTTTGTTTATGACTTTTTGCCACTTTTTTAAACATTGATTGTTTTATTTTATTTGACAAAAGCACAACGTTTTATTGTTATTATGAGTTCACATAAATAAAAGTAGTTGCGAATAATGTATTATTATTTTCTGTATGACCAGAAATTAGATAAAAATTTGAAGGTAATGGAAACGAGGCTATTAATAAGCTTGTCATTAAATCACACTGAATATTGATTACTTGGTCAACATACCCTTTTAAATTGCAATGGGATTTGTGGTGCTGTTTTCGGTTGGCCACGATTCCTCTGATGTCCGGCTCCATCTCCGTCGTTGTGATACGAAGGACAGCATGTAGATGGGCATCTGTCAGCCTGGATCTCAGCTTGGATTTGTTGATGGCCATGGTGGAGAAGGTCTTCTCACAGATGTATGTGCTTCCGAATAAAGATACCATTCTGACAGCATGCTGGCGAAGTGCAGGGTATGTGGATGGGGAAAGTCCTTTGTAGAACTCAATGACATTCTTGTCACGATATGCTGCTCTGGCCTCTGCGCTCTCCTGCAGGTCGATGAGCTCAAACTGCATTTCTGCTGGCTCTTCCTCAGGCACACATGAGAAAGGATTTTGGAAAATGTTGAATGCCTTCTCGTGGTCTCTGAAATCAGAGAAGCGGTGGTCGAATTCCTCTCGGAGTTTTTTTATGAGGTTATGGTTCTTTTCTGAACACAGCTGACGTGAAACTTGGCTCCCATCTGTGTCTGAGTCATCTACGAGTGACTTACAGGCAAGAAAATGAGTGAGATCTCCCTTTCGGAGCTGTCCCTGCAGCAGTTCAAGTTTTCGCTGGAAAGCTTTGACGTTGTCAAATAGTGTGGAAATGAGCTTCCCATGGCCTTGCAGCTTCAGATTAAGATCGCTGAGACAATTATTCATATCAGCAAGGAACGCTAGGTCACATAGCCATTTAGTGTCACTTAACTCTGTCACATATTGTCCTTTTGACTCCATGAACTCTTTTATTTCTTTCTGCTCAGCCACCTGACGGCAGTGAAGTATATGACGTCCCCAAAATCTGCCTCTGACTGCGCCAAAAAAGCCTTAAATTGGCGGTGATTCAGACCTCTGGACTTCAGGAAATTAACGGTCTTTACAACTATGTCCATGACATGTCTCATTTCAAGCGTCTGAGCAGCGAGGGCTTCTTGGTGTATTATACAGTGGTATCTGACTAGTTTCTCACCTCCGTACTTGACCACTTTCTCAGAGAGCAGCGACACGGCACCTGCTCTACTCCTGACTATTGCCGGTGCTCCATCTGTTGTCACACCGACCATAGATGCTAGGTTCACTTTGTATGCATCTTGACTGCGACACACAGCATCACAAATGTCGACTCCCTTTGTTGTGTCTTTCATACTCTCCACGCTTAGCAGCTCCTCGCCGATGTCAAAGTTCTCAGTGACTGTACGGATGAAAATCAGCAATTGCGCTATGTCGGAAATATCCGTGCTTTCATCCAGTGCAATGGAAAAAGCTCCCTTTCCTAGCCCCTCCACACGTTTTTCCAGTTGCTCTTTCAGATCACTGGCCAGATCTTCGATTCATCGTGTGACTGTGTCATTCGACAAACTAATGTCACGGAACTTTGTTTTTTGCTCTGGACATAAAATGTCGGCTACTTTCAACATGCAGTCTCGCACAAATTCTCTGTCACTAAACGGCTTGCTCCGTTTAGCTATTTCTTGAGCTAACACATAGCTAGCCTGTGTTACAGCTTCACCGGTTTTAGCCAAATTTGTGAAAACTGACTGCTGTGCAATGTAGCCTCTTTTAAGTTGTTCAAGCTTAGTGGTGCGCTCCTTGCCACTGAATTTATCGTAGGTTTTATGATTGGTATCATAATGGCGTTTTATATTGAAGTCCTTGCGCATTGCAATTACCTTCTTGCAGATCAGGCAAACGACTTTATCCGACCCGTGAGGTTCGACAAAGTAATCGTTTGTCCATTTATCTTGAAACTGCCTTTTCTCCTCGCTAACATGACATTTTTTTCTCGAAGGGCCTGGCTCTCGCTCCATCATCTCCATCTAACGTTACAGACAACCATTCCGTTGAGGCCTTCTGGGAGTGAGGTCAAGTGCGATCGGTCAGACCACACCTGTAATTACCGCTTATGCCTATAGATGCCGCTAAACACCACTAAACGGAGATTATTTTTTTCAAAGCAATGTACAGTTTTAACAGTTTTACAAATGTTATCAGATGTTATCGCGGGCCGCCAGAAATGTTTCAGCGGGCCGCCATTGGCCGGGCCGCACTTTGAGAACCAATGGTTTAGGGCATATTCCCAACACTGTAAATCATTTTAGCAACAGTCCACGGATATTTGAATTCTGATCCGCCGCAATATGTACCAGAAGCAGCATAATAAAAACACAGCAATACGTACCTATATCAACATAATAAAAACTTGCCAGGGTTCACTTATTGAACCTGTGTTTTTGCGCCACTCAGTAGACATTTATTTTTGACGTATTTTTATTAAACTAGGTTGACAAATCTATATTATATATGATATTAAGAATTAAACT
Organism: Carassius carassius; assembly: GCF_963082965.1. Lineage (NCBI taxonomy): Eukaryota > Metazoa > Chordata > Actinopteri > Cypriniformes > Cyprinidae > Carassius > Carassius carassius. The sequence goes on along the minus strand of NC_081795.1, from coordinate 24,594,538 downwards.
TTATATAGTATGTTAATTTAATAATTAACACTTTTATTTTGCAAGAATGCTCGGAAGATGTACAAGAAAATAACTGATTTTAACTTTATGTGCCATACGCTATGTAAATTAGGACAAATTTTTACCTGGTTCTCATAGCATAAATGTACCTGGGTGCACTTTTAGCGAGACACAAAATACATACCAATAAGTACATACTTTCGATTAATAAAGCATAATTTTCACACAATTACTTGAAGAATATAATGTTATGACTTCAAAACAGTATTAATATGCTGGGAGAATTTAAAACAGATGCTTTTGAACGTTCACGTCACACATGTGTTTATATACCAGTTTTGCATTTGATAACATTATCGAGTAGGTTTAGGTTTGGGTTTGGTTTAGGGCAGGGGTTCTCAAAGTTTTGATAGGTGAGGGCCAATTTAGGAACCCAACATTGAACTGAGGGCTGCCAAAGGGGCGGGGGAGAAAAAGAAAAAAAAACTGAAGAGAAAATCCCATTTGAAATCATTTTAATGACCAGGTTGCATCTCTACAGTTTAAATTTATTGCAATAAACACATTTTAATTTATAACTGAGGCTAAACCTGGCAAAACTTGTGAAAATCTTGAAAAATTGCAATTCAAACAAAATCCCTGGTGTTTTCTACCCTCAACAGACAAATTTGGGATATAACAGTCCTGTGTGCAGTCCATTTCAAGTACAAACTTATTTAGAACAAACTGTCTCAGTGTGCCTTGCTTCTTATCAGCATAGGCCTTATTCAGGGGCAGTTCCAGCTACCAAAGCACCACAGGAAAACCTGAGAGAGAGAGAGAGAGAGAGAGATTTAATTATTATTTAAGATTTAATAGATCATTTATTATTATCTATTTGAATCCGTAATTGAAAAACGAAAAATGAACGGTTGTTGTCTTTTTGAAACGAAACACTTCTCAAAACGTCTTTTTGAACACCAAAATTTGAAACACCAACTGCTGCGCAAAAAAAGTAAATATCGACGAATTTTCAGATTTTTGTTCATGACTTTTTGCCACTTTTTTAAACATTGATTGTTTTATTTTATTTGACAAAAGCACAACGTTTTATTGTTATTATGAGTTCACATAAATAAAAGTAGTAGCGAATAATGTATTATTATTTTCTGTATGACCAGAAATTAGATAAAAATTTGAAGGTAATGGAAACGAGGCTATTAATAAGCTTGTCATTAAATCACACTGAATATTGATTACTTGGTCAACATACCCTTTTAAATTGCAATGGGATTTGTGGTGCTGTTTTCGGTTGGCCACGATTCCTCTGATGTCCGGCTCCATCTCCGTCGTTGTGATATGAAGGACAGCATGTAGATGGGCATCTGTCAGCCTGGATCTCAGCTTGGATTTGTTGATGGCCATGGTGGAGAAGGTCTTCTCACAGATGTATGTGCTTCCGAATAAAGATACCATTCTGACAGCATGCTGGCGAAGTGCAGGGTATGTGGATGGGGAAAGTCCTTTGTAGAACTCAATGACATTCTTGTCACGATATGCTGCTCTGGCCTCTGCGCTCTCCTGCAGGTCGATGAGCTCAAACTGCATTTCTGCTGGCTCTTCCTCAGGCACACATGAGAAAGGATTTTGGAAAATGTTGAATGCCTTCTCGTGGTCTCTGAAATCGGAGAAGCGGTGGTCGAATTCCTCTCGGAGTTTTTTTATGAGGTTATGGTTCTTTTCTGAACACAGCTGACGTGAAACTTGGCTCCCATCTGTGTCTGAGTCATCTACGAGTGACTTACAGGCAAGAAAATGAGTGAGATCTCCCTTTCGGAGCTGTCCCTGCAGCAGTTCAAGTTTTCGCTGGAAAGCTTTGACGTTGTCAAATAGTGTGGAAATGAGCTTCCCATGGCCTTGCAGCTTCAGATTAAGATCGCTGAGACAATTATTCATGTCAGCAAGGAACGCTAGGTCACATAGCCATTTAGTGTCACTTAACTCTGTCACATATTGTCCTTTTGACTCCATGAACTCTTTTATTTCTTTCTGCTCAGCCACCTGACGGCAGTGAAGTATATGACGTCCCCAAAATCTGCCTCTGACTGCGCCAAAAAAGCCTTAAATTGGCGGTGATTCAGACCTCTGGACTTCAGGAAATTAACGGTCTTTACAACTATGTCCATGACATGTTTCATTTCAAGCGTCTGAGCAGCGAGGGCTTCTTGGTGTATTATACAGTGGTATCTGACTAGTTTCTCACCTCCGTACTTGACCACTTTCTCAGAGAGCAGCGACACGGCACCTGCTCTACTCCTGACTATTGCCGGTGCTCCATCTGTTGTCACACCGACCATAGATGCTAGGTTCACTTTGTATGTATCGAGACTGCGACACACAGCATCACAAATGTCGACTCCCTTTGTTGTGTCTTTCATACTCTCCACGCTTAGCAGCTCCTCGCCGATGTCAAAGTTCTCAGTGACTGTACGGATGAAAATCAGCAATTGCGATATGTCGGAAATATCCGTGCTTTCATCCAGTGCAATGGAAAAAGCTCCCTTTCCTAGCCCCTCCACACGTTTTTCCAGTTGCTCTTTCAGATCACTGGCCAGATCTTCGATTCGTCGTGTGACTGTGTCATTCGACAAACTAATGTCACGGAACTTTGTTTTTTGCTTTTTTGCTCTGGACATAAAATGTCGGCTACTTTCAACATGCAGTCTCGCACAAATTCTCTGTCACTAAACGGCTTGCTCCGTTTAGCTATTTCTTGAGCTAACACATAGCTAGCCTGTGTTACAGCTTCACCGGTTTTAGCCAAATTTGTGAAAACTGACTGCTGTGCAATGTAGCCTCTTTTAAGTTGTTCAAGCTTAGTGGTGCGCTCCTTGCCACTGAACGTATCGTAGGTTTTATGATTGGTATCATAATGGCGTTTTATATTGAAGTCCTTGCGCATTGCAATTACCTTCTTGCAGATCAGGCAAACGACTTTATCCGACCCGTGAGGTTCGACAAAGTAATCGTTTGTCCATTTATCTTGAAACTGCCTTTTCTCCTCGCTAACATGACATTTTTTTCTCGAAGGGCCTGGCTCTCGCTCCATCATCTCCATCTAACGTTACAGACAACCATTCCGTTGAGGCCTTCTGGGAGTGAGGTCAAGTGCGATCGGTCAGACCACACCTGTAATTACCGCTTATGCCTATAGATGCCGCTAAACACCACTAAACGGAGATTATTTTTTTCAAAGCAATGTACAGTTTTAACAGTTTTACAAATGTTATCAGATGTTATCGCGGGCCGCCAGAAATGTTTCAGCGGGCCGCCATTGGCCCGCGGGCCGCACTTTGAGAACCAATGGTTTAGGGCATATTCCCAACACTGTAAATCATTCACTTTTAGCAACAGTCCACGGATATTTGAATTCTGATTCGCCGTAATAAGTACCAGAAGCAGCATAATAAAAACACAGCAATATGTACCTATATCAACATAATAAAAACTTGCCAGGGTTCACTTATTGAACCTGTGTTTTTGCGCCACTCAGTAGACATTTATTTTTGACGTATTTTTATTAAACTAGGTTGACAAATCTATATTATATATGATATTAAGAATTAAACTTTATATAGTATGTTAATTTAATAATTAACACTTTTATTTTGCAAGAATGCTCGGAAGATGTACAAGAAAATAACTGATTTTAACTTTATGTGCCATACGCTATGTAAATTAGCTACTGTGTAATGTAAACACTATAATTTAAAGTAACTTCAAATTTAAATACTTTGCCATTTTTACAAATACATTAAAATCCAGTAAAATAAATTACAGTATAAAAAGAATGTTTACAAAATAAACACTTGATAACATTTACCAACATTTAACAGTTGTCTGAAAGGTTTTCCTAATTTATTATTATAAACTGTCAAATAATCCCTGCAGTCGCCCAATTGAGGATTTAGTGGGGGTTCAAAGTGGATTTAAATATGGATGTTATGTTTGTCAAGTACAGTTTAAGCTGGTCTTCTCTCTCACCCCATGCTGAGTGTTGTGAAAAAATGAGACAGTAATAAAGCAGCATAATATATCCCCTTTAAAGAGAAAATTTAAAATTCTGACATTTAATCGCCCTCAAGTTGTTGCAAACCTGCACTGTAAAAAGTGTTTCTCTATATTTATTCAGTAAAATTGTGTCAAAAATTTACAAGCAATATTATCAATTAAATTTAACACATTTTAATTAAGTAGAAATAAGCATTCAAAATGAGTAGAATAACATGAAAAAATTAAGTAAAATTTACATAAAAATATTGATTTCATTAGACAAAAAACAAACAAAAAAACACTATGCTAAAGAATACTATGATATGCATGCCAGACCAGTAGTTGGCGATCATGAAACACCCTTCGAAAACATTATATACATCACATGACGTCAACCTTTTTACAAATTCACATGTTCAAAAGGTTGTAAGGCCCCCAAAACAGAGTTATTGAAGACACCTAAAGTTCACGAACAGAATCACTTAAGGAAAAAAATAAATAATTTGCTTACCATTGTAGTGGTCAGTGTTTTCTTTAGTTGGACTCTTGACCCTTAAAATTTTAAACAGATATTTTTTGGTTGCTAGTTGTGATGGAGCAGCTAGATAAGCCAAGAAGGAAATGCGACCAGATGGTGTTTGTTTTTACATCACCATTTGGTCTGAGTTGGGTGCGTCTTATCAATAACATGTGTCCTGTGGTTGAACAATATAAGCTTTGGTGTTCTCAGCATTATCAGAGAAATTCTTAGAAGCACCTTTGATCAAAATCTTGTTAAAAAAGAAAAGTGTTTTCATTTAGGCACACAGACATCAATAATCAGCCTGAGAACCTCAACTATGGTGACCATCAAAAAGCATGTTACACTTCATTCTGGGTGCCACCAATCAAAACTCATTTATGGCTCCCATCATGCTTTGCGGCATGAATAAATTATGAGCAACAATTCTATAGTAGCTTGTTTTGTGATTCTTACAGTTCATCTGTATATGCTGTTTGTCACCATTCTTGAGATTCATACGCTGGTTCTTGATGTCACTGTGTGTCAAGAAAGTTCCCCTCTCTCTGTTTTAAACAGAATTCTTAAACTCTGGATTACACTGAAAATTCCAGTTTTTTTTTTTGTTGAATCACAGGGCTGCTATAATGAATGTTATTTTGTCTCATCTGAATGAGTTCAGATATTCAGGTAGAACAAAGATTATGTAATAGCATAACCAACACTACCTGATCATCTTTATTCTTAGTTTGTCTAGCTGTTACAACTGAGTTACAACAGCAATACAAAATGTAATATTAAAACATCAAGGGTCAAGAGCACAACTAAAGCAAACACTGACCACTATAATGGTAACCAATAATTTACCCTTTGATTCTGTTTGTGAACTTTAGGTGTCTTCAATAACTCTGTTTTGGGGGCCTTAAGACACAGCCTTTTGAACATGATGCCTGTATCATATTTATGTAAGCAACAAGGGGTGTAACGATTCACTCGTTTTCTCGATGCATCGATTACAAACCCTGTCGATTCATATGCATCGATCTTGAAACATGATTTTTGAATCGTGAATCGCCAATCTTGGACAGTAATCGATTCAAAATGCTAAGAATCGAATGAATCGCGATTTCTATAGCGATTCAATGCTTTCAAAATGTATACACATTAAATTACTACACGCACGAATTAATGGAGACCTTGAAGAGTGTTCGTGAATCGTGCCTCTAATCTGTCCTTCACACGCTCCACTGTTTACCGCCTGAGACTGTGACAGGATTGTGCTCGCGCTCCGTTCGTCTCTGACACAGCTGATGTGTGATCTATAGGACTCGTGTCCAGTAATGCTAACGTGAAGTAGTTTTACTTTTCTGTAGTTTGTCAATGGCTCTCTGCATCTTACCGATGAGTTACCGGAGCCGTCGACAGCTGTATTTATTGCATGGACGGAGCAGAAATGTAAGTGTCTAAATCATACGCACAGATCCATTGAATGATAAATGTTTTTAAACAATGCGGATGAACCGAATATACGAAGGAAACTTTTAAAATTAACCACAGCATTAACAACGACCTTGAAATAAGAGCGCAAGATTTATCTGATAATCAGATGCATGAAAGTAGCGTTTGTTTCATTAGCAAACAGACATCTGGCGCGTTTTCTCTCAGAATCATTCGCTGATGGAGAGGAAAAGTTAAATAGAGATGAAGACGTTTTCACACTGAAAGAGAAGCGATCTCGCTCTCATAGATGTGCCAGGCTATATCTGCAGCTAAACTGAATAAAAGCAGAATGAACTGATGAAACCCACAAACAATTTATGAATGATGCAGTGCTAATTGACACTTATTACAGTACAGAAACTATAAAGTATATTTTCTACCTTATTCTGTGCAGAAAATTTAAATAATTGCTAATTATATGTAGCCTAGTATATAAAACAATCATAAAATTGCCATTAGCAAAAAAATATATATTACAAATGATTGATTATTGTCCAGCAGTGTATTTGATTTATTACAGCTAATTAAAAGTAATTAAAATAGAAGATAATTCCTTGTAAAAAAAAAAAAATAATAATAATAATTATAATAATTATTATTATTATTATGTAGGCTACATACATAAAATGATTGTATTTGACATTTCTGTCACTTCTGAAATTATGGCTACGCCCCTGGTGTGACAAAATGTCAGCTTATACATAATACTCTTTAAGCTCTTTTTTAAAAAATTGGCTTACATACATTTTTACGTATGCCATGTTGTATCATTAAACTAGCATTTAACAATGGACGAAAGTTTTTTTTTTTTTCTAACCTATGGTTCTCTAACCATAAATGCTACTGTAATTTGCCCCCTGGCTAAGCATTTAAATAATTTAGTAGAAGCATTTAAATAATCCCGTGAATGCACTTAAAGAATGCAGAATCGAATCGTTATAATCGAATCGAATTTAATTGTGAATCGAATCGAATTGAATCGTTCTAAATTTGCAAAAATCGTTATTGAATCGAATTGAAAACCTATGAATCGTAATTGAATCAACTCACTGCCTTGCCAAAGATTCACAGCCCTATAAGCAACAAAAATGTGAATTTGTAAAAAGGCTGATGTCATGTGCATGCATATAATGTTTCATGATCGCCAACTACGGGCCTGGCATGCATAACATAGTATTCTCTAGCATAGTGTTTTTTAGTTTTTTGTCCAATGAAATCAATATTTTTGAGTAAATTTTACTTAATTTTTTCATGTTATTCTACTCATTTTGAATGATTATTTCTACTTAATTAAAATTTGTTAAATTTAATTAATAATATTGCTTGTAAATTTTTGACACAATTTTATTTTATTTATTTATTTATTTTTATTTATTTATTTTTTTAAAGAATGTTTGTAACCAATCAGTTACTGGACCACATTGACTTCCATAGTATTTTTGTCTTCCATAATGGAAGGCAGTGGCTACCATCAACTGTTACACACATCCTTCTTTTGAGTTTGAAAGAACAAAGAAACACATACAGGTTTGAAACAACATGATGGTGAGCAAACAGTGTCAGAATTTTCATTTTGGGGTGAATTTCCCTGTAATTCAACTTAATATTTACTTTTAACCCAGAGCTTTATATCTCAATCTGATTAGCAAAATCTCTGAAGGTTAAGCTGTGCTCTGAAGGTCTTGCAAAAGACAAAGTGGATAAGTGGATCCAAACAGGCATTAAGTACTGCGAGCAGGACGGTCAGCTCCTTCAGGAAGTAGAAAACCTGCTCTGTTGTGCAGTCGTTCAGCAGGGGTTTGATGAACACGTATGGCAGTCTCACCAGATGATACGGCACAAAACACACACAGAAAATGACCACCAAAACTCGCATGTTACGCTTTGAGTTGCTCAGCTTAAAATTACCATGCTGATTTGGTATCGTAAGCTGTGCTTGACAAAGCTTCCGTACGTTCAGCCAGTAAAACAGAATCAGGGATACCAGCACAAAGAAAAACATTAAAAAGAACATGATCTGCAAGGCCAAGTAGATCTGTTGGAGAAAGTTGTTATGAAAGCTGTCACAGTCGAAACCACTGTGGGCTAAGGTTTGTTTATCAGCGCTGAAAAATGCAACAATGTAGGGACAATTAAGGCACAACAGGACGGCCCAGGTCATGGTGCAGATGTAGTGGGTCGAACGGACTGTTTGCAGCATGTGGGTCTGCAGTGGTCGTGCGATCTTCATGTACCTGAAACAAAAGAGCAGTGATTTGTGTATTTATGACTAGCTACTGATAATTTTTTAAGCTTTTATTCAATAAATTTGAAAACAAAGCAACTGAAATAAATACGAAAAACTCTTATAAATTAAAAAAAAAAAGTAATGTGTTGCTTTACTAGTTACTGGAAAAAAATAAAAGTGATTGTTACTCGCATTATTTATGAAGCTTCATCCCTAACACAGATAATAATATATACGGTAATATGGTTTTTTCAAATAATGTTTTATTATGCATGTTGTTTTTTGACAGACATTCATGTTGTAGTGTTCAAATGATGAGGATTTGAAAATAATTTTGAAGATAATGGTTTTTTTTTGTTTTATGTTTTTTAGCAAGTATTCAGTGAAGTGACTGAGTGTGTTATATTAATATTTTTAATTGTAATATTCCAACCGACAGCCAGAATACATTTTTTGGCAGAAGTGATAATGTTCATGAGGGATGAACTATGTTCGATTTTTGGGTTTTATAAAACATACTGAAGATATTTGCAATGCTTTTTCCTAAGTTCATTATACGTATTTACAGAATGAAGGTTATTTAGGTTATTTCAAGGTATAAATAGTTACATGTGACTCAGAAACTGACATATTTAGCTTGTCAAAAGTGTTACATTAAGCTGTCACAAATCTGTAGAAAATCAAGTAAATTTTTTACCAGAAAAGGTAAAGATTTTGATGCTCAAGGTTGTTTATTATCTATTATAATAATAAAATATATATATATATTTAAATAACAGTAATTTACAGCTTTCAACCATTAATTTACCACTCTTTTTTTTTTTTTTTTTTTACAGTATTTTGCCATAAATTCTACCATGGAAATTAACTCCACTCCCACTGCTTCAAACAGTTCGAGTTTAAAAGCTAGCATTCCTACGATGTTAGTACTATGAACTTATTTCATCACATTTACTGGCTTTATATAAAGCAGCAGAAGATCAGAATTTGTGACTCATCATTGACTGAAGCACAGGCTCTACTCTCCAGAACAATGGAGAACAACAAAAAATATTTTAGTTAAATTAACTTTTTTTTCATTTGGTAAATCTGACATTTACATTTTACAATATTACAATATATTACACTGTAAAAAAATTGTGCCGTTAAATAACAGTAATTTTCTGGCAGCAGGGGTGCCAGTAAAGTACTGTTAATTTACAGCTCTCAATCATTAATTTACCATTCTTATTTTTTTTACAGTATTTTACTGTAAATTCTACCATGGAAATTAACTCCACTCCCACTGCTTCAAACAGTTTGAGTTTTTAAAACTAGCATTCCTACGATGTTATTACTATGAATTTATTTCATTTGAGTCCACTGAGAAGGAATGTTTCTTAATATAAAACGGCAAACACTTAATGTGTAACTAAATGCATGACTTTTACTCAAATCACTGCAGTTCATTGTCAGCTATAGCACACATATATGTGCTGAAATACTTAACACAGAGATCACCACTGTATCAGTGACTCCACATTTACTGTCTTTATATATAGCAACAGAAGATCAGAATTTGTGGCTCATCATTGACTGAAGCACAGGCTCTACTCTCCAGCACAATGGTGAACCACAAAACTACATTAAACTAACAGATCTCTCTTGTGCAAACACACATTAATACAGTTGAGTTCAGTATTTACTCTCTTTATCAGTGTATGACTTTGCATAACTTTTTTTCTATGGATGTTCACAAATATTTTAGTCAAATTAACTTTTTTTCATTTGGTAAATCTGACTTTTACGTTTTACAGTATATTACAGTTTTTTCCTTGACTTAACGACAACAAACTGTAGAAAAACACTTTTTTTTTTGCTGGCAACCATTCATTTACGGCAAGAAACTGTAGAAAAACTGTTATTTACTGGCAGCAGGGGTGCCAGAAAGTAACTGTTTTTCTACAGTTTGTTTCCTGTAAATTAATTACAGTTTATTACTGTTAAATAATGTTTCATGCTGTTTTTTCTTCATCTTAAATCTTTAACCCTTTAAACCCCACAACAAAATCCTCAGTTTTAAATGAACACTTATAATGTGTGCACACTACAGAGTGTTTGAGTAACACTGAATCAGTGAAGTTAATGAGATAATTCTGTGATTAATTGATGATTGAGCATTAGTGATGAACACCTGCTATTAACAAACAGAATCACTAAAGGAAAGAGAAACACAAGAACTACAAATGACTTCAGCCACAGCCTTAGATGAAATCAATTGAAATAAAAGAATTCATCAAATCTCTCAAGATCTGATTACTCAACTCCTAAAACAGCTTCACCAGATTCACATTACTAACCAGATTGACTTTATTTGTCAGATGTCTACAGAAGATCTTATTGAGAGTTAAATAGGTTTAGGTGTTTTTTTCACTACAGTACCATGATGGAGATCAGTGTTTACTTTAGTTGGATTAACAAGAACAAACACTATTATTTCTGATCTAATTCCGTGTCACTTCTCTTATTGAATATTGATACTACAGGAAAAAAAGGAACACTGCTGAGCCATAAGTTAAGACTGTTAACAAAATTTCAGCTTTGCTGAAATTTAGACAGAAACATCAATAATCAGTGCATGATTCACAACAATGGTCACAATCCACAAAATAAATAAACAGAAAACGTCTGAACATAACAAAACATGCTACTAAAACTTAAGACAAAAGCAAAATTATAAGCACATAAGAATTCAAGAAAATAAGTGAACAATTCAGGGGCATATTTTATTCATGCTGCAATGCATGCTGGGAGTCATGGATGAGTTTTATCCTGTGCTGGTACCCAGCATGCATTGTATCATGAACCTTTTGATTGTCACCATTGTTAAGATTCATAAGCTGATTGTTGATGTCTCTCTTTGAGTGTTGTGGACACTGCTGCCCAAAATATTTAAAACTAAAACTGTGGTTAAATCCATATGTTCTGGTTATCACATTCCTGTTCTATTTTATAAAATTGAAGAAACAAAAAAAAAAAGTGTAATTCACTCACATATTTCAAAAAACAGATTAATATTTGATTACTATAGCAACACTTTAAGTCAGTCTAGTAGCTCATGCCTGATAGAAACAGCCATAATCACTTGACTATCAAAATTAATATTGCTGTAACAGATGTATCATAAAGATACAAATATAGCAATGAAACAAAATTTAAAGTACAAAAGTCAAGGGTCAGGAGCCCAACTAAAGCAAACACTGATCTCCACAACGGTGACGTCAAACGAAACAGTAATATTATCATCTAAATCTCTGTAATTCTCAATAAGATCTTTTGATCTCTGATCTTTGATCTGATAGAAATAAAGTCAGTCTGGTTAGTAATGAGTAAAGTTGGTAAAGCTGTTTGTTGATTGTTTAAATCTTCAGTTGATTTCATCTAAATCTGTGGCTGAAGTCAGTTGTAGTTCTTGTGTTTGTCTAGTTTCTCTTTTCTTCAGTAATTCTGCTCGTTAACAGCAGCTGTTGATCAGTGTCTGAATTCACTCATTAGTGTTCATTCTCTCTGTCAGTTATTCAGTTGTTAATTTACGATATATAGCAGCAGGCTACCTTCTCGAAAATGATGAATATTACCCAAAATGCACTGTTTTAATGAAAAACAGTATGTTACTGTCGAAATTTGGCCATTTTTTACAGCGATTTTTAACAGTGCAGTTTTTAATGACAAAACACCAGGGATAATCCAACATAGGACATGAACAAATAACATGAACATGAGCAGACCCGGCAAAAGAAAAGTGAACAAACAGGAACTTAAATTCAATGGATAATTACTTAGCACAGGTGGAAGGAACCTAATTAAACTAAACAAGGAAAGGAGCATTACCAAATAAGAAAGCACAGGAAGAACTATGGGGCAAAACAGGTCCAAAAATCTGAAATAACTCTCGCCTCCTGGAGGGCATGTCCTGCACCATAACAATTCAACCAGGGAGGTGGGGGTGGGTGCCCTGGGGTGTATTCCAGAAAGCAGGGTTAACTTACCGTGAACTAAACCCTGAACTTTCGGTTGATTAACCCCAAACCTTGCTGACTCGAGGTATTTGGTTCCAAAAACACATCCGGGAGTAAGTTCATTAAACTCAAAGTATGTTCCTGGTTAAGACTCAAGAAATTCTCAACAGAGCGACAAATCGAAGAGTCACTATAGAAACGGACGCTACAAAAAAAGCGAACCAAGCTGTTTCTTTCTTCTTCTTTTGTTCATTAGTTGTTTACATGCTTAGTGCATATCACCCCCTAATTGATGGCTGTGCAATTTTTATTTATTTCCATTTAATCTTTAATCCTTGAGAATGTGAATTATATAGTTTGTTTTATGCTAATTTATATTAAGTCATATCAGATATGTATTATGATTTAAATTTAGACATTATAGAAAATGCAGATCCATGTGTGAGATAATATAAAATGCAATAAATAAAATAAATAAATATATATTATATATTTAATATATAAATATATATTAAGTAAAAAATGACCTACATAGTATTTATACAGATAACTCTTATATATGCCAATAAAAGAAATAATCATATTAGAATAATATATTGCCTTATTTATTACTTATACACAGCAAAAAAAATCTGAGTGAAATTAACTGAGCTGGGAGCACATGTGAGACCACACTCAAGAGTGTGAAATTGTTAAAATAGGAGTGTTAAATTAACACTGAAGCAGAGTTAAAGTTAATGAGATAATTAAGTGAATAATTGAGTGATGATTGACCATTATTGACGAGACCTGATGTTAACATGCAGAATCAACAAAGACGAAAATCACTATTTTAATGGTGTCACCATTATAGTGGTCAGTGTTTGCTTTAGTTTGGCTCTTGACCCCTAAAACGTTAAAGTTAGATTTTAATTGGCTGCTGATGGACAAACTGATGGACAAACAAAAATTATTGTTATTCCTGAATTACTGAATTAAAGTAACATTGTTGATTATTGCAGCCCTATGATTCTTCAACAAAGTATTTCCAGCATTGTAAATACAATCTGAGGAATTTATTAAAAGTTGTTTGTTCAAAATTTTTCAAAAGAATCTTTCAGTTAGACATGCAAACATCAAGAATCAACCTGTGAATCTCAACAATGGTGAAAATCCAAAAAGCATGTTGCAGTGCATTCTGGGTGCCACCTATCAAAATTCATCCATGGCTCCCATGATGCATTGTGGCATGAATAAATTATTAGCTGAATTGTTTCAGTAATTTCCTTTATTCTTACTATTCTATTTTTGTTTTTTTATGTTACTTTTAGTAGTTTGTTTTCTAATGTTTAGAGTTGTTCTGTTTTTCTGAATTTGCTGCTTGTCACCGTTGTTGAGTTTCCTACACTAATTTTTGATGTATGTGAGTGCCTAAAACAAGCTTTTTTTATTATCAGAACAACTTTCAAGAAATCCTTTTAATTAGCGGGTACTGAACAACCACAGGGTTGTTATAATCAATGAGGTCAATCAAATCTGTTTAGGCTTTAATTGAGTTTGGTGATTCAGATCAAATGCCCATGTTTAGATTTTTTCTTGTCTGTTTGTTACAATTCAGTTTTAATAGTCAAACCAGATCTGACTTTAAAAATGTAAGGCTCAAGAGCCCAACTAAAGCAAACACTGACCACTATAATGGTGACACCATTAAAATAGTGATTTTCGTCTTTGTTGATTCTGCATGTTAACATCAGGTCTCGTCAATAATGGTCAATCATCACTCAATTACTCACTTAATTATCTCATTAACTTTAACTCAGCTTCAGTGTTAATTTAACACTCCTATTTTAAAACTTTCACACTCTTGAGTGTGGTCTCGCATGTACTCCCAGCAGAGTTAATTTCACTCTGGATTTTTTGCTGTGTATTAGCGCTTCCTCATTAACATATCATATATATATATATAATATTATATAATGTTGTGCGGTATCATGCCCACTGAAGGCTCGCTGAAGTGAACTAACCCTGGAACATAACCTGCTCTGGAGAAGGTTATGTTCAGAGAGTGAGTTGCTATGACAACTAACATATCCTGAAAGTTACCTCCGTTTTTGGAACCGAAAGTTGAGGTTATCCACTTACTTACTCTTAAACATACCTGAGTATGTTACATAACCTGCTTTCTGGAATACCCCCCTGGAGTCTGGAGCAGGACTGGGACACAGGGAGTACCTCCAGGGAGGAACAGGCTGTCCAGGGTGCCATGGCGGCACTGGGAGCTTATAGGCCATAGCAGAACAGGGAGCTCTGGGGGCCACAACACCACCACTGGGAGTGAGCACAAACTATGCCTGGGAGTACACACTTTATTAATGAAACATAAGCTTACAATTTACAGACAAGTATAATAGCTCAGAATGAATTAAACTGCTAAGATACATGTTAAGTTAACCTATATGTATGATATTTGTATAGAAAATCATTATAACGTGGTTTAACAGATGAAAACAGTGATGTAAAAAGGAACATTTTGGTATACAATGTATTATACATATACATATATACAAATTGATGATATCTCAGATCATTATTTAGTTTTGTGCAAACTTCATATAGCCAAAATTGTAAATTCTACTTCTTGTTACAAGTAAGGAAGAACCATGACTTCTACCACAAAAGACTGCTTTTTAAGTTATCTTCCTGATGTATCCAAATTCCTTAGCATATCCAAAACCTTAGAACAACTTGATGATGTAACAGAAACTATGGACTCTCTCTTTTCTAGCACTTTAAATACAGTTGCTCCTTTACACTTAAGGAAGGTTAAGGAAAACAGTTTGACACCATGGTATAATGAGCATACTTGCACCCTAAAGAGAGCAGCCAGAAAAAAGTAGCGCAGCTGGAGGAAAACAAAACTAGAGGTATTTCGTATTGCTTGGCGGGAAAAGTAACCTGTCCTAAAGAAAAGCATTAAAAACTACTAGATCCGATTACTTTTCTTCTCTTTTAGAAGAAAACAAACCTAACCCCAGGTATTTATTCAATACAGTGGCTAAATTAATGACAAATAAAGCCTCAACAAGTGTTGACATTTCCCAACACCACAGCAGTAATCACTTTATGAACTACTTTACTTCTAAAATCGATACTATTGGAGATTAAATTGCAACCATTCAGCCGTCAGCTACAGTATCGCATCAGACAGTGCACTATAGACCCCCTGAGGAACAGTTCCACTCATTCAATACTATAGGAGAGGAGGAATTGTATAAACTTATTAAATCATCTAAACCAACAACATGTTAGACCCTATACCATCTAAGCTCCTAAAAGAGGTGCTTCCAGAAGTCATAGATCCTCTTCTGACTATTATTAATTCCTCATCGTCATTAGGATATGTCCCCAAAACCTTCAAACTGGCTGTTATTAAGCCTCTCATCAAAAAACACACAACTTGACCCCAAAGAACTAGTTAATTATAGACCAATCTCGAATCTCCCTTTTCTGTCCAAGATACTAGAAAAGGTGGTATCCTCAAAATTATATTCCTTCCTAGAGAAAAATGGTATATGTGAGGATTTCCAGACAGGATTTAAGCCGTATCATAGTACTGAGACTGCTCTCCTTAGAGTTACAAATGATCTGCTCTTATCATCTGATCGTGGGTGTATTAAAGAAGATGTGCTGTCCTGATCTAGAAACGCAGTTTATCAACTGCAAGCCGTTCTATTCGCCGCGGGAGTTTCACTCGTTCATTCTGGTTAGTGTTTACATCCCTCCTCAAGTGCAAGTAAGTCTGGCTTTACAGAAACTCGCTGATCAGATCACAGACACAGAACACCAACACCGGACTCTGTTTTAATCATTCTTGGGGACTTTAATAAAGCCAATCTCTCCCGTGAACTGCCAAAATACAGACAGCATGTTACCTGTCCCACCAGAGACAGTAATATACTGGATCACTGTTACACCACAATAAAGGATGCATATCACTCTGTTCCACGAGCAGCTTTGGGACGTTCTGATCACTGTCTGGTTCATCTTATACCGACCTACAAGCAGAAACTTAAATCTGCTAAACCTGTAGTAAAGACTGTGAAGAGATGGACCAGCGAAACAGAGCAGGATTTACAATCTTGTTTTGACATCACAGACTGGAGCGTTTTTGAAGCTGCTACCACCGATCTGGACGAACTCACAGAGACCGTAACATCCTATATTAGTTTCTGTGAGGATATATGCATTCCTACCAGGACTTATTTAACATTCAACAATGATAAGCCATGGTTTACAGTAAAACTCAGACACCTTCGTCAGGCCAAAGAGGATGCCTACAGAAATGGGGACAGGGTCTTGTACAATCAGGCAAGGAACACACTGAACAAAGAGATTAGAGCGGCTAAAAAGACCTACGCTAAAAAGTTGGAAGACCAGTTTACTTCCAACGACTCTACTTCAGTTTGGAGAGGACTGAGAGCCATCACAAACTACAAGACACCATCCCCTTGCACTGAGGCTAATCAACGACTTGCTAACGACCTGAATGAGTTTTATTGTAGATTTGAAACCCCCAACACCCACTCTGACCATCTCCCTACACAACCATTAACACCTCCTGCAATCCCCCTCTCCATACCTCCTGCTCTTCAAATCTGTGAAGATGATGTGTGCCAGGTCTTCAAGAAAAACAAAAGAAGAAAAGCACCAGGCCCAGATGGCGTTACACCAGCCTGTCTGAAAACCTGTGCTGACCAGCTGGCCCCCATCTTTTCACAGATCTTCAACAGATCTCTGGAGTTGTGTGAAGTGCCTTCCTGCTTCAAACGCTCAACCATAATCCCCATTCCAAAGAAACCCAAGATAACAGGACTTAACGACTACAGACCTGTGGCTCTAACGTCTGTCGTCATGAAGTCGTTTGAAAAACTGGTTCTGGCTTATCTGAAGGACATCACTGGACCCTTACTGGACCCCCTGCAGTTTGCGTACCGAGCAAACAGGTCCGTGGATGATGCAATCAACATGGCATTGCACTTCATCCTGCAACATCTGGACAAAACAGGGACTTATGTGAGGATCCTGTTTGTGGACTTTAGTTCGGCTTTCAACACCATCATCCCAACAACCCTCCAGACCAAACTGACCCAGCTCTCTGTTCCTAGCTCTATCTGTCAGTGGATCACCAGCTTTCTGACAGATAGGCAACAGTTAGTGAGACTGGGGAAATTCATGTCAAACAGCTGCTCCACCAACACTGGTGCCCCTCAGGGATGTGTTCTCTCCCCTCTGCTCTTCTCCCTGTACACCAATGACTGCACCTCTAAAGACCCCTCTGTCAAGCTCCTGAAGTTTGCAGACGACACTACAGTCATCGGCCTCATCCAGGACGGTGACGAGTCTGCTTACAGACAGGAGGTTGAGCAGCTGGCTGTCTGGTGCAGTCTTAACAACCTGGAGCTGAACACGCTCAAAACAGTGGAGATGACTGTGGACTTTAGGAGAAACCCCCCTGCACTTTCCCCACTCACCATCATGAACAGCACTGTGACTGCAGTGGAGTCATTCAGATTCCTGGGAACCACCATCTCTCAGGACCTGAAGTGGGACAATCACATTGGCTCCATTGTGAAAAAAGCCCAACAAAGGTTGTACTTCCTTCGCCAGCTGAGGAAGTTTAACCTGCCACAGGAGCTGCTGAAACAGTTCTACTCAGCCGTCATTGAGTCAGTCCTGTGTACTTCAATTACTGTCTGGTTTGGTTCAGCTACAAAATCAGATATCAGAAGACTACAGAGAACTGTTCGGACTGCTGAAAGGATTATTGGTGCTCCCCTGCCCACCCTCCAAGAACTGTACACATCCAGAGTGAGGAAAAGGACTCAGAAAATCACTCTGGATCCCTCACATCCAAGTCACCCCATCTTTGAACTTTTGCCATCTGGCCGGCGCCTCAGAGCCGCAAATACAAGAACAGCAAGGCACAAGAATAGTTTCTTCCCCCAGGCAATCTACCTCATGAACAGTTAAATGTTTCCCACTTAAACTTATGCAAAAATGTGCAATATCCTTATATTTATTTGTTACCCCTCCATCCTAGAACATTCCTGCATCTCACTCAATCCTATTCCATTATCATTTATAGCACAATTGTTTATACACTTATTTCTTTGCCAATTTGTAAATCTCCTGTAATTTTTTTTTTTTTTTTTGTCTGTGTGTTGTTGTCTCTGTTTACTGGAAGCTTATGTCACTAAAACAAATTCCTTGTATGCGCAAGCATACTTGGCAATAAAGCTCTTTCTGATTCTGATTCTGATTCTGATCTCTCTATTAGTTCTATTGGAACTTAGTGCTGCATTTGACACAATTGACCACAACATTCTTTTGCATAGACTTGAACACTTTGTTGGCATTAATGGAAGTGCATTAGCATGGTTTAAATTGTACTTATATGACCTCCATCAGTCCGTAGCAGTGAATGAAGATGTATCATATAGATCACAAGTGCAGTATGGAGTACCTCAAGGCTCAATACTAGGGCCGCTACTCTTCACGCTTTATATGTAACCCTTGGGAGATATCATCAGGAAGCATGGTGTTAGCTTTCAGTGTTATGCTGTGATACACAGCTCTATATTTCTTCTCCGCCCGGTCAAACACACCAATTTGAAAAACTAATGGAATGCATAGTTGATATAAAAAACTGGATGACGAGTAATTTCTTACTGCTAAATTCTGAAAAAACAGAGGTGTTAATTATAGGACCTAAAAACTCTGCTTGTAATAACCTAGAACACTGTCTAAGACTTGATGGTTGCTCTGTCAATTCTTCGTCATCAGTTAGGAACCTAGGTGTGCTATTTGTTCGCAATCTTTCCTTAGAAAGCCACGTTTCTAGCATTTGTTAAACTGCATTTTCCATCTCAAAAATATATCTAAATTACGGCCTATGCTCTCAATGTCAAATGCAGAAATGTTAATCCATGCATTTATGACCTCAAGGTTAGATTATTTTAATGCTTTATTGGGTGGTTGTTCTGCACGCTTAGTAACCAACCTACAGCTAGTCCAAAATGCAGCAGCAAGAGTTCTTACTAGAACCAGGAAGTATGACCATATTAGCCCGGTCCTGTCAACACTGCACTGGCTCCCTATCAAACATCGTATAGATTTTAAAATATTGCTTATTACTTATAAAGCCCTGAATGGTTTAGCACCTCAGTATTTGAATGAGCTCCTTTTACATTATAATCCTCTATGTCCGCAAAACTCAATTTGATAATACTTATCAAAATCAACTGCAGGCGGCAGATCCTTTTCCTATTTGGCGCCTAAACTCTGGAATAACCTACCTAACATTGTTCAGGAGGCAGATACACTCTTGCAGTTTGAATCTAGATTAAAGACCCATCTCTTTAACCTGGCTTACACATAACATACTAATATGCTTTTAATATCCAAATCCGTTAAATGATTTTTAGGCTGCATTAATTAGGTAAACCGGAACCGGGAACACTTCCCATAACACCCTATGTACTTGCTAAATCATTAAAAGAATGGCATCTACTCTAATATTTGTCTGTTTCTCTCTTATTCCGAGGTCACCGTAGCCACCAGATCCAGTCTGTATCCAGATCAGAGGGTTACTGCAGTCACCCGGATCCAGCACGTATGCAGAACAGATGGTGGATCAGCACATAGAAAGGACCTCTACTGCCCTGAAAGGGACCGGAGACCAGGACAACTAGAGCCCCAGATACAGATCCCCTGTAAAGACCTTGTCTCAGAGGACCATCAGGACAAGACCACAGGAAACAGATGATTCTTCTGCACAATCTGACTTTGCTGCAGCCTGGAATTGAACTACTGGTTTCGTCTGGTCAGTTGGCCCCCCAACTGAGCCTGGTTTCTCCCAAGGTTTTTTTCTCCATTCTGTCACCGATGGAGTTTCGGTTTCTTGCCGCTGTCGCCTCTGGCTTGCTTAGTTGGGGTCACTTCATCTACAGCGATATCGTTGACTTGATTGCAAATAAATGCACAGACACTATTTAACTGAACAGAGATGACATCACTGAATTCAATGATGAACTGCATTTTGCATTATTGACACACTGTTTTCCTAATTAATGTTGTTCAGTTGCTTTGACACAATGTATTTTGTTTAAAGCGCTATATAAATAAAGGTGACTTTATTTGACTTAACTTGACCAGTCTTCCAAGCTTCCAAGTTTTTGTCTAATATATTTGTGTTGGCTGGTTACATTCTCATTCTTGTTAAACAGTCTGAAACCATATTCCAGAATGCAGTGGTCTTCCTTAATTGCAACTGCAACCTCATCTTGATTCATATCACTTAACTTCCAGTATGAATCGCTAAATCCAGTTGGAGCAGGTTCAGCAAAAGCACACAATGCTTGAACTCTTGTTTTACCTCGTTTAGATGTCTTACCCTGAGGCTTAAAATTGCTGACCTGAAAATGTCGACACATCACTCTTTTTCTGAACAATCCATAGCAGTAAACACAGTGCATAAACTCTTGTCCTTCAGTTTTTTTGTTAGGTTGCTTGCATGGGATGAGTTTGCCTTTGCAGCTCTCCAAAACTTCAACATTATGTTCAAAGTTCACCTTGTTTCGGATATAATCTAAATGCAGTCACCTTTCTTTCGAGTTCTTTGGCAAACCTAATGCCTTTGCAACCTCAACAACATCGCTGTGTCTACGTGACAAGTGTCTTGACATTTTCTGAACTACGTGTCCACAATAAAAGCAGTGATGTTTCTTGTTATATCTCCTTGAACCATCCTCCTTTTTTAAAACTGGATTAACATAGACAGATGGCTCTTCTTCAGGTGGAATTGAAACACTCATCTCCTTGTTACTATATGTTGCCACTTTTTTCTCTCTGCTCTTTTTTCTGCCACTAGGAAATCTGGAGTTAAGACTCATTTCAAAGCTTCTGCTCTGACTGGACTCAAACCGGCTTGGACTTGATGACTTGCTTCTGCTCTGACTGGACTCAAACTGGCTTGGACTGGACTTGCTTCTGCTCTGACTGGACTCAAACCGGTTTGGACTTGATAACTTGCTTCTGCTCTGACTGGACTCAAACTGGCTTGGACTTGATGACTTGCTTCTGCTCTGACTGGACTCAAACTGGCTTGGACTTGATGACTTGCTCCTGCTCTGACTGGACTCAAACTGGCTTGGACTTGATGACTTGCTTCTGCTCTGACTGGACTCAAACTGGCTTGGACTTGATTACTTGCTTCTGCTCTGGCTGGACTCAAACCGGCTTGGACTTGACTTGCTTCTGCTCTGACCTGACTCAAACCAGCTTGGACTTGCTGACTTGTTTCTGCTCTGACTCGACTTGTTTCTGCTCTTAAAGAAAGATGACTGTGCTTTATTTTCCAGAAACATCTCCATGATCCAGTCACTGTAATTGCTTTCCTCCCTGGAATTTGCAATATACTCATCTCCACTATCACCACACGAGTCATCAGATTTTGCAATATTCATCTGACTCATCTGAATATTTCAAAAGAGAAAAACAATAAAGTTAAAAGGATTAGTTCCCCCAAAATAAAAATAATAATAAATGTCCTTTATCCTAGATGTGTATGAGTATAGTATCAGTAGAACATCAGTAGAAGAAGTACATTTTTTGAGAAGACTTTGGATGTTTAGCATGCATGATAATTGTGCATTACAGAGCTTTCGAAAAAATAAAAAATAGATATAGGTCACTCATTTTGACCAGCAGCTAGGCCCTACTGTGAACTGCTGTTAGAAATGTCTTTAACATTGATTTATTACAATGTTCATCTTAATTTCGATTGACATAGCCAGCCTTTATGACAGAAGTCTTGAAATTGTTAGCTGCCCTTAATTTCCATTTGATGTCTCTTAACATCTAAAGGTTTACCAATGAAAGTCATGTACATATCTAAGCACAAGATTTAAGCCTACAGTATGACAAAACTGACAATATGATTTACTGTTGGGAAGACATGTTTCGTAAGGGAGAGATTATAAATGTAATGTTGATTTCTGGGTTTAGGTAGCACTAACAATTAAGTGATATAAAGGATGACCAAGACTTACATGATGTCTGCAGTTTCTCCTCGGCCTTTTTGAAGCCATTTCAGGCTTCGAGGAAGGTTCATCTCTGCTGTCATCACTTGACTCATAAACAGGTACAGAAAAATCTGGCACTCTATCCATCTGCAAAAAGGGAGTTGTGTCAAGGTATGATTGTCCATTGTTGTCCACATTCTATTAAAACAATTTACAGCAGAAATGTTTTGGTAGAAATGGATTATCATGCAGTTGGTTTCCGGAGTGTCAGAGATATACCGATATCATTTTTAGCTGTGGGTCAACGTCATCATCTGACTGCAAATTTGAATCATCGTCTGTCTCCCCTTCATTGCTTTCATTTGAATCAAATAAAGGATTCGAAAAGTCAGGTAATTCATCCATCTACAAAAAGTGTAAAGTTTCAGTGTAAAGTTACAAATCTTTGCTCTAATTCTGTCACTGGTAAAGAACATTTCAACTATGATGCACAATTGGTCAAAAGTTTAGAAAAAAAGATTCTCAATGTTTTTCAAAGAAATCTCAGGAACGCTGTATTCATTTTAATCAAAAATACAGAGAAAACCCACCAATTCACTATCTCATAGGTTTCCTGAGTTGTCCAAATGGTGTCTCAGTTTGGTTCACTAGGCTACACAATTATGGGGAAGACTACTGATCTGACAGTTGTCCAGAAGACAATCATTGACACCCTTCACAGGGAGGGTAAGCCACAAACATTCATTGCCAAAGAAGCTGGCTGATCACAGAGTGCTGTATCGAAGCATGTTAACAGAAAGTTGAGTGGAACGAAAAAGTGGGGAAGAACAAGATGCACAACCCACCGAGGGAACCGCAGCCTTACGAGGATTGTCAAGCAAAATCGATTCAAGAATCTTCACAAGGAATGATCTGAGGCTGGGGTCAAGGCATACAGACGTGTCAAGGAATTTGGCTACAGTTTTCATATTCCCCTTGTTAAGCCACTCCTGTCCCACAGACAACGTCAGAGACGTCTTACCTGGGCTAAGGAGAAGAAGAACTGGACTGTTGCCCAGTGGTCCAAAGTCCTTTTTTCAGATGAGAGCAAGTTTTGGAGGAAGGGTGGAGATGCTCATAGCCCAAGTTGCTTGAAGTCCAGTGTTAAGTTTCCACAGTCTGTGATGATTTGAGCTGCAATGTCATCTGCTGGTGTTGGTCCATTGTGTTTTTTGAAAACCAAAGACACTGCACCCGTTTACCAAGAAATCTTGGAGCACTTCATGTTTCCTTCTGCTGACCAACTTTCTGAAGATGCTGATTTCATTTTCCAGCAGGATTTGGCACCTGCCCACACTGCCAAAAGCACCAAAAGTTAGTTAAATAACCATGGTGTTGGTGTGCTTGACTGGCCAGCAAACTCACCAGACCTGAACCCCAGAGAGAATCTATGGGCTATTGTCCAGAGGAAAATGAGAAACAAGAGACCAAATAATGCAGATGAGCTGAAGGCCACTGTCAAAGAAACTTCCAGACCACCTCAGCAGTGCCACAAACTGATCAACTCCATACCACGCTGAATTGAGGCAGTAATTAATGCAAAAGGAGCCCCTACCAAGTATTGAGTACATGTACAGTAAATTAACATACTTTCCAGAAGGCCAACAATTCACTAAGAAAGAGGTGAATTGATTTTTAATGGTCTTATGAAGTATTCTAATTTTTGAGATTGGTTGAATTGGTGGGTTTTTGTTAAATGTGAGCCAATATCATCACAATTAAAAGAACCAAAGACTTAAACTACTGCAGTCTGTGTGCACTGAATTCATGTAATACACATGTTTCACAATTTGAGTTAAATTACTGAAATAATTGAACTTTTCCACTACATTGTAATTTATTGAGAAGCACCTGTAAGTCTTGATAAGAGACTTATCTGAAATACATTAAAAAATTAAAAGATAATTAAGAATCATTAAGACCCTGTACTTGTACTATTCACTTTTGTATGGTACTTTAAATCTTCCACAAACATGTAAAGTACTGTATCTGAGTGATACCCGAATGTTTTCACTCCACGTCTTCTTCCGAACAGCACTGCAGTGTGGAGTGGGAGGGTTGCCTTCAACACAGTCCTCTTCTGCCTCTTCACTGTCAGAATAATGCACATTTGCTTTTTAAGCAAATACCTATAT
Source organism: Carassius carassius (assembly GCF_963082965.1). Taxonomy (NCBI): domain Eukaryota; kingdom Metazoa; phylum Chordata; class Actinopteri; order Cypriniformes; family Cyprinidae; genus Carassius; species Carassius carassius. The sequence goes on along the minus strand of NC_081795.1, from coordinate 24,570,047 downwards.
TTAATTTAACAAAAGGAACAGATGAAGAGACAGTAGTAGTAGGGCTGGAACTACACATACAGATCAGTGTGAACAGACTGTGATGAAAATGTCTCCAATAAATCCTCACTTGTTTTTTATATACAACTTTATAATTATATAGCACATAAACTGTAACTGTACAAGGTTATAGTAGAAAGTCTTTTGCTTTTCGGTCTAAAATGTCAATGATCCCCTGTGGTAAAACTCATTTTTGATTTTAATATGTCTGTGTGTTAGTGTTGTCACGATACTTGAATTTCAAACTTCGATACGTTACCTTGAAAAATATCAATATTCGATACCATTTTCAATACCACAGAGAAAAAAAAACTGCCACAATATTACGTTTTTTTATTTAAAGATAAATATAACATATATATATATATATATATATATATATATATATATATATATATATATATATATATATATGTATGTATATTGTTAAAATGGCACAGCTTTTTAAATACCTGAAAGTACACTTTTAACATCAGTCAGTCAAGCATTATGGTGTGATATCTGGATAATCAAGTATTAATGATAGAACTTTAGTAATTATAATTAAAACTTGGTGAATATGTATGAATGCATAGACATTTTAACTGAATTTGTTCATTTGTTGATCATTCAGTGTTTCTGTAAAAAAAAGAAAAAATCTAACAATAATACTGATAAAATGATAATATTAATAATAATAATAATAATAATAATACGAATTCTACTAAAAAGAACAGTAATGGATTCATGAATATTAATCAGGTTGTTTGCGTTCGGTCAAACTGATTTGCTCAGTAGCTGAGCACCAGCCAATGAGATTCCGTTTGTGCTTTAGTTCCGCCCACTACTAAGGAACTCCGTTATTTTTTACAGGAAAATACAACAAAGAATATCGAATAGCGTACATGTAGCGCATCAATTCTGCAGGTATGTAAGACTCTCTCTCTCTCTCTCTCACTTTGTGCGTGTGAGAGAAAGTGACGGCGAGTCATGCGCCTTCACACTAGAGCTCACGTTACGTCAAACACAGGTGCACTGCATATCCATTGAGAACTGCTTTGTTTTTTATCAACAAAAGCAGGTCACGGGGGTACCGCACTCCGCCATCTTTCTATTCACTTTTGCTATTTAACCAGCGCGAATGAGACGAGACAGGCACTGCGGTCACGTGTGGTGTTCGTAAAAACGCCTTTGGAGAGAAGTGAACGTGACAGCTCGGCTAGTATCGGTGTATCGATACTTAGAGAAATTAGTATTGGTACCGTTCAGATATTTTAGTATCGATATTTATCGTAGTATCGATATTTTTGACAACACTACTGTGTGTTATTTTTAATATGCTTCGAGACAAAGCATGTACAAATTCAGTAAGCACCATTGTTGAGTTTTTCTCCTTAAAACTGTAGAGTATCACAGCACAATCACAAAAACATGATTTTAAACCATTCACAAAATAATTGGCAACAGGAAGACTTTAAGACTTATTGGAATTAACTGCTGCTGTCCATCTGCCATCTGTGACTGAAAGATTGGCCTTGCTTTCGTTCACCCATCAACAGAAAAAGCGCTTTGTGGATTTTAGTTATTAGTTTCCAACACTTTATGTGCTTGCAGTAGGGCTGGGCAATATGAGCAAAAATTTATATCTCTGTATGTTTTGTCCGATCTCGCTCTGTGTTTTTGTTTTTAAAATAAATCTGCATGTGATATATATATATATATATCACATCACTAACCACCAGAGGTGTAGTGGTAAAAAAAAGAGGTGGGTAAACTATAAATTCTGGGTGACCACATCGTTTGATTTTACTACCAAGGGTATCACTGGTTGTTCCCTCATATAGGTCACACAATCACTATTCAATTCATACATCAACAATGTCTTGTTAAAGAGACTCAAGTAGGACTAATATGGCTGAAATCTATAAAGTTTACTAAATGACACAACAGAGTGAAATTTTTTTTTAAGAGCGATAGACAGGGGGTCTTATATCCAGGGGTTCCAATGCAATGCACTTGTACATAATGATTAGGAATTTGGCATTATTTTCATAGTCGATTAATCTGTTGAATATTTTCTCAATTAATCGGTTAGTTGTTTGGTCTATAATATGTCAGAAAAATGTGGATCAATGTATCCCCAAAAGCCCAGGAATGGTCCTCAAATGTCTCGTTTTGTCCACAACTCAAAGATATTCAGTTTACTGTCACAGATGAGAGAAGACACTAGAACATATTCACATTTAACAAGCTGGAATCAAATAATTTTTTTACTTTTGTCTTAAAAAATGACTCAAACCGACTAATCAATTATCAAAATAGTTGGTGATTATAGTTTTTTCCAATTGTTAAAATGAAGAAAAAACAGCTTAGCACACCACATCCTGTCAAGTAGCTGGTCACATTATAAGGCCTATAGACTAACCCTTTCAGACAAACCATTAAAATAAATTATTTAGTATGCGTTCAATGTTTAAGTACCCAGTCTGAGTGATATAGCAAAACAAAAACATATATATATATATATATATATATATATATATATACATATTTATTAAATGTATAAAATATTTTTTTGAATGTAGGATATCAACTACACACTAACCACAACTAAAGTGTAGCTACAAGTGTGGTCATGCTTAATTTCAAATCTGAGGATGATATCTCTAAAAATATGCATTTTATAATTGTAAGACCATATCATGGGAGGTTTTGGAGAAGTTTTAGAGAAGGCTGATAAGATGCTTTCATATATTTTATCAATGACACAGACTGCAATGACATAGACAGCGTCATTGCAGAAGAACATCCTTTTGGTCACGTGGTTCACGTGAGATGATTGACAGCTTTACAAACTAATGATATCGCATTAATGTCATAGCTGACGCGAATCAATAAGAGGAGAGTAATTGCTAGCTCTGTTAGCTGTTTGAGCTCTTCAGATTGCATAAATCAGTGCAAAATGAATAGAAATGTTATTCTGTATGACGAAATATTTTACAAACATATCATACAATTATTATTTCTCCAAATTTACACACCATTGGACTATATAGCCCTGGCGGATTGTGGATATTGTATGTATGAACACAAATAAAACGGATTTTAAACCGTTCATTTTGAACGAATCTTTAATATGACTCAGGATGACAGAGTTGTCTCTGAGAGTGAATCGTTCAGTTTGTGTTGACCACACATGCGCATTACGCAACATATGGGTTCTGAATCAACAGGTGAGGTCCGAGTCTTTTATTATTCCTGTCAGTCCCATAGAGATGGAAAGAGAAAAGATTAGTCCATTTTGCTGAACGAGACTCAAAGATCCGAGTAAGTAAAATGATCCGAACTTCCCACTACTACTAGCAATACGCAAGCAATTGGTCAGCACTGACAGTTGCAGCGCAATATGAAAGACTTCATCTTAGGTTTAACAACAAAAAATCTATGAATCTACAAAACAATACCTATTACAGGCTATGAAAACAAAGTGAATGTAACCATGTAAACCTTTACATTGTGCAAGAAAATCTAAAAATTCAATAAACTAAAAATGATAATAAATGAGAACAAAAGCACAGAGTTGTGTGAGGCTCTTTTGATTCCCCCATTACAGTCACTTTACTGTCAGTGCTATCATAAAAATAAACTTATTTGTAGTTTTACAATTGTACAGGCCACATTTATTGTCCAAATACATTTTACAGAAATATTTGTAGTCAGAATTATTGCGCTCCTATTTAATTGAGCTCTATCTGTTTGGTGCTCGTTCATTCAAGTGAATGTTAGCGGAGAATCCCAGAAGCTAATGTACTTCTGACAGAAAACTGAAATATTTCCATGGCTTTCTAACATTTACAGATGGAGAATGTGCATGTGAAATGTAAGTTCTGCATTCAGGAAGACAGCACATCTCAAACACATGAAACAGTGCGAGTAGTGTCTGTCTTCTGTCTGAGCATCTGACAGATCGAGCCGCTGACACTAATATAAGAAACTAAACTATAAACTGTTTTTAAAGGCCTTAATATGAAGCTTGTCACATGTTCAGAATAACCTAAATAAAAATGAAATAATAAATAAAAAATGTATTTGTGCATGCTCACCAGCAGTGACGGCCCTGCCAGATGAACTCAAAAATATATGTGCTCTCCAGTTCAGAATACGTTCTGTCCTGGTATTCTTCTGCTTCCAGGAGTTCACCTCTGTACTCCAGCAGAAACTCTCCAGATTCAAACACTCCTCGACCTGTGAAGACATTCATTCAGAAAAACATTCAACTGGACTCAACCTTTTACCTGCAAATGACCCACAGATTGCCAATTAAATGTGGTATTACCACATCACAATGATACTAAACTTACTTTTTACAATAAAAAAGCTGGAACTATTTCAGTTAATAACAAAATATGACCACTTATTATAAACTTTCTTAAACCAATACTAACATCATTTAGATCTACAAAGACATGCAACATGCATTAATATGTAAGTCTATGTAAATACAGTACTGAGAAATGCACTTAAAATCAGCTGTCTCATACCTTTGCTGTTACTTATAAAACGTTCCAAAAACCCAGGCTTGTCACTTATGTACAGAATAAGACTTCGCCTCATCAATAGGTCTTATTCTCCGATGTTTTTTTAACATGATGGCAGTTAAATGGCAAAAAAATAATAATTTATATATATATATATATATCTATATATATATATATATATATATATATATAGATTCAATATAAATGCAGACAAACAGATAACGTTAATCTGTCAGCTGCATTTGACCAGCAATAATCTAAGAATTAATTTAAAAAAAATTACCTCAAAGAAACCGCATAAGTAAAAAAAAAATCATTAGTGAAATCGTTGATAAATCATTACATCATTAGCGAATTTCGGAAAAACTCTACACAAACACTAAATAATTGTCATGCCCTGTGATAAAAATGCTTCTGCAATCAACGATCAGCGACATCAAACAGCAATCAACAGCTGTCGTCACCAGTATTAGTTAACGATCAGTATCAGTATCAGCAGAAGTTAACGATATGTGACTAACATTAGCAACTAAGTTAGCGATCAGGAAATATTTCATATAACCATCATTGTTTTGCGCCACAAAACAGGAAGAACTTAAACGAAGCTACATCATGTAAAAAGTTTGAACAAAACTACATGCACAAATCCATAAACACACACTTACCTGTTGCTCACGTTTGTTAATTTTACTCAAAAAAGCGCTTGCAATAAGTTGCCTTATTTTTTTAAGTTGAAGGAACTTTTTTTTTTTTTACAGTGTATTAAATGACACTTTGACGTCGTAATGTGGATAGCTTTGTCTCAATGTAGCTCAACATGTTGTTCATTTTTCTTTGCTGGCTTTTATCGTCGCTTTGTCTTGGAGAATCTGACATCTTTGTGAGGCTTAGCTGAGCTCTGAAAGCCTTGCAAAAGATAAAGAATATAAGTGGATCCAGACAAACATTTAGCACCGATAGCAGATGTAAGGGAAACAGGTCAATTTAGCTCAAAGGGAATCATTTAAGATTTTAAAGGGAATTTGAACAGAATCACTGTTTCACGGCTGATCACTGAGACGCCCTGCGATTCACTGAACGAGCCGTTTAATGTCAAATCTGCGCTGGATATTAATATCCAAACTATAGTGAAAACACTATCAATTAGCACAGTAACAAGATCGGCAGTTTAAGACATTAACTTGTAAGCACAAAACACAAGATACTTCTCTTTTCAATATGAATAAGACTTTATTAGATAAATCTAAGACATATAAACTAATCTAACACATAAACGCACGCACGCACACATTCACACAAGTTGCAGGAAGATTGAAAGTTAGGGAAAGATGAGTTTAAGAAAATGGAAATGTGGAATCCCAAGTTCACAGCAATACGTTAAATTGCATAGACATGAACAACCATCAATCACTTAATTAACCATCGCATTGAGTTCCTCAATGAGGTTAAAATTATATTAGATACACCAGTACAAATGTCTGAAGGTACATTGCCTGTGTAAAGTTGTCGTTGAAATGGGGTTCCCCCGATGTCGCTGATTGGCTGGAAGTTCAGTAGTCGTTGAAGTGACGTCTTGGGAAGCCCGTGGTTGGGCGTTGGCTGAAGATGCAGAGTTGTGTGGCTGGTTGAAGTTGAACGGGCAGTCGAGGTCAGACGGCGTTACAAAACTTAACTCAGAACACGAAACTCTCAAACGGAAAAGAAAAGAAGTAGAGTTTGACGAGACTACGTGGTGTTTCTTCTCATCGTGGCTAAGAAGCAGCAGGCTGAAGCACGCTGGAACCGCGCTCAAAGAACAGTGATGACAAACTGCATGGCTAAAAGCTAAAGCTAAGAAACAAAGCTAAAAGCAGGCATGACTGATAGCAAAAGCAGAGCTAAAACTAAAAGCCGGCATGACTAATAGCAGAAGCATAGCTAAAAACTAAAAGCAGGCATGACTAGTAGCAGAAGCAAAGCTAACAACTAAAAACAAGATTTTATGGTGTCCTAAGTTTTTAAACTGGCCTGTTGGCCACACCTCAAATGTTGTCTTGACCAATCAGATATTGTCTTGGCTCGGGGGTATCATAAATCATGTTATCTTATAAAGTATGTGGTCCGAATTTTCCCGCTCTTGCAGGGTATAATTTTGGACGCGATTCCTATAACAAGAATATGATACATTTGCCAAATAACTGATGGTCAGGACTATTTGAGTTCATTTTGGTCCATATATATGTAGAAAAGACAGTTTCTTTGCCATTCTCTTGACAAAGATTTCTGTGGAGACCAGAGGTTCAAAGGCCCTTAGGAATTTCAGTCTGGTTCTGCTGGGGGAAGTCATTGGAACTTGTGTAGTACTCTCATGGGTTTAAACGTGATGTCCGGCGTTGCCTATCAAATACGAACAACAAATTTGACAATCTCTTCTCTGAATTGAAATTGTCAATAATTGTTCTAGTGGTGCTAATGTTGAAAGCTGTTCAGTGAAAGGGTTGGTTGGTCATCTTGCTTGGGACTTGTGGCACAGAATGTTTTATGACTTCCTGTTGCCTTACTGAGGAATTTGGCTCATGTTTCAGCCACAGCTCTGATCGACTCTTTAATTTGTGTGGTTCGAGTCATTACTGCTACACAGAACGGTCAGCTCCTTCAGGACATAGATGGCCTGCACTATGCAGAGTTTCATCTGAGGTTTGATGAATGTGTAAGGCAGCCTAACTAAATGGTAGGGCACAAAGCACACACAAAAAATCACTACGAGCACCAGCTTCGATTTTATGAATTTATGGCTTCTGGATGTGATCTTTGTGGAAAACTGAGCCTGTTTGATCTTTTGCAAAGTCCCCCAGTACATAACAATCAGAGACACCAGAACAAAAGTGAAGATCACCATAGACACACTGTGAGTGATTTTGTAGACCACACTGAGCTGGGGACTGTGTAAGGCCTCACAGCCATTATTCTCAGACTTGTGAACATGACCCCAAGAGGTCAGGAGAAAGAGGATCAAGTAGATGGAAGACGTGGCTAACAGGGAAACCCAAGTTCCTATGGAAATGTTTCGAGAGGTACAAACCGTCCGCAGAGCATGAGTTTCCAACGGCCGGACAATCTTCAGGTACCTGAGGTGAGAGATACTTATGAATTGAAAACCCTCATTATAAAAACCCATAGGAAAACTTCAATGGAACCCATTGCAAATGAGTCTTTTGCCACAACTGCAGCACTCTATTATTTTAGGCCTATGGAAATATTGTTGACATAATCCTCTTTTAGCTAGTATGATTGTTTTACACTTTGCAATGCATTATAAGATAATGAACAGTATATACACACAGTAAAACAGAGAACTGGATTGCCGCCATATTGCTATTCTCTAGTATTCTTCTTGTATTCTATCGAATTAATATTCTATTGAGGAAAATGTTACAAATGTCAAAATGCCCATACTGAAATCTGAATAAAGGTTTATACTTTGTAATGTATGTGAATATAATCGCCTTTAAAAAATTTAGTGTGAAATTGCAGTACATTCCAGGTTAAGAATTGCATTACTTTCACAGTAATTTCAAAGTAGCATTTCTATTGTATCTACACTGTTAAAAATCGCTGTAAAAAAACGGCCAAATTTCGACAGTAACACTGTTTTTCATTAAAACAGTGCATTCTGGGTAATATTCATCATTTTCGAGAAGGTAGCCTGCTGCTATATATCGTAAATTAACAACGTTCAAAGTCGACACTCAGCGGCTGTGTTTCAAATCACAGCCTACACCCTCATTCACTATTCCCTACATGAATTTACTAATATAGTCCACCTGACAGAGAGAATGAACACTAATGAGTGAATTCAGACACTGATCAACAGCTGCTGTTAACGAGCCGAATCACTGAAGAAAAGAGAAACAAGACACACACAAGAACTACAACTGACTTCAGCCAAAGCCTTAGATGAAATAAACTGAAGATTTAAACAATCAACAAACAGCTTTACCAACTACACTCATTACTAACCAGACTGACTTTATTTCTATCAGATCAGAGATCAGAGATCAAAAGATCTTATTGAGAATTACAGAGATTCAGATGATAATGTTACTGTTTCGTTTGACGTCACCATTATGGAGATCAGTGTTTTCTTTAGTTAGGCTCCTGACCCTTGACTTTTGTACTTTAAATTTTGTTTAATTACTATATTTGCAGCATGAATAAAATATGCCCCTGAATTGTTCACTTATTTTCTTGAATTCTTATGTGCTTATAATTTTGCTTTTGTCTTAAGTTTTAGTAGCATGTTTTGTTCAGAACTTATCTGTTTATTTATTTTGTGGATTGTCACCATTGTTGTGATTCATACACTGATTATTGATGTTTCTGTCTAAATTTCAACAAAGTTTTTTTTTTATGAGTGAAATTTTCTTAACAGTCTTAACTTATGGCTCAGCAGTGATCCTTCTTTTGCTGAAATAATAGTGTTTCTTCTTGTCAATCTATAAACAACAATACCAGATTTATTTTTTTCTGTTGACCTTTTTTTTTTTGCTATAAACAAGTTCCAAAGATGCATTGTTACAGCATGTAAAAAAAAAAAAAACCTTAGTTGTTGAAAAGTCATGTTCAAGAACCCAACTAAAGTAAACACTGATCTCCATCATGGTACTGCAGTGAAAAAACACCTAAACCTATTTAACTCTCAATAAGATCTTCTGTAGACATCTGACAAATAAAGTCAGTCTGGTTATTAATGTGAATCTGGTGAAACTGTTTTAGGAGTTGTTTAATCAGATCTTGAGAGATTTTATGAATTCTTTTATTTCAATTGATTTAATTTTTTCATTTGTAGTCATTTGTAGTTCTTGTGTTTATCTTTCCTTTAGTTATTCTGTTTGTTAATAGCAGGTGTTCATCACTAATGCTCAATCATCAATTAATCACAGAATTATCTCATTAACTTCACTGATTCAGTTTTACTCAAACACTCTGTAGAGTGCACACATTATAAGTGTTCATTTAAAACTGAGGATTTTGTTGTGGGGTTTAAAGGGTTAAAGATTTAAGATGAAGAAAAAACAGAATGAAACATAATTTAACAGTAATAAACTGTAATTAATTTACAGGAAGGAAACTGTAGAAAAACAGTTATTAACTGGCACCCCTGTTTTTCTACAGTTTGTTGCGTTAAGTCAAGGAAAAACAGTAATTTACTGTAAAATGTAAATGTCAGATTTACCAAATGAAAAAAAAGTTAATTTAACTAAAATATTTGTGAACATCCATAGAAAAAAAATTATGCAAAGTCACACTGATAATGAGAGTAAATACTGAACTCAACTGTATTAATGTGCGATTGCACAAGAGAGATCTGTTAGTTTAATGTAGTTTTGTTGTTCACCATTGTGCTGGAGAGTAGAGCCTGTGCTTCAGTCAATGATGAGTCACAAATTCTGACCTTCTGCTGCTTTATATAAAGCCAGTAAATGTGGAGTCGCTGATACAGTGGTGATCTCTGTGTTAAGTACTTCAGCACATACATGTGTGCTATAGCTGACAATGAACTGCAGCGATTTGAGTAAAAGTCATGCATTTAGTTACTTTACTATTACACATTAAGTGTTTGCAGCGATTTTTAACAGTGTAGTTTAAATGTGCTCATTGTGGACATACAGCTCTGGATAAAATTAAGAGACCACTTAACATAGAGAAATCCATGAAGAAATCCAAGAAATCCCGAAGAAAAGACTCTCTGGCTCTGGATTCAATCCAGGATCTTCTTGCTGTGAGGAGCCAGTGTTTCCCACTGAGACACTGGTGCTGCCCTTAATCACAAAAATAAGAGACAGACACTTTGACTATTTCTGTCAGACATCTACAGAAGCTCTTACTGAGAATTTACAGAGGTTTAGAAGTTAATATATATTTGTTTCATTTGAAGTCACCATTGTGGTGGGAAGCGTGTGCTTTAGTTTTGCTCTTGATCCCCGTGCTTGTTTTAGCATTTCTTTGGCTGCTGTAACTGTGTCTGTGAAATACAATAGTTGTGATACAATATTACAGTCACTGTGTTTACAGATCATGACCCTCTAGTTTTTCTGTCACGTACACTCACCTAAAGGATTATTAGGAACACCATACTAATACTGTGTTTGACCCCCTTTCGCCTTCAGAACTGCCTTAATTCTACGTGGCATTGATTCAACAAGGTGCTGAAAGCATTCTTTAGAAATGTTGGCCCATATTGATAGGATAGCATTTTGCAGTTGATGGAGATTTGTGGGATGCACATCCAGGGCACGAAGCTCCCATTCCACCACATCCCAAAGATGCTCTATTGGGATGAGATCTGGTGACTGTGGGGGCAATTTTAGTACAGTGAACTCATTGTCATGTTCAAGAAACCAATTTGAAATGATTCAAGCTTTGTGACATGGTGCATTATCCTGCTGGAAGTAGCCATCAGAGGATGGGTACATGGTGGTCATAAAGGGATGGACATGGTCAGAAACAATGCTCAGGTAAGGTAGTGGCATTTAAACAATGTCCAATTGGCACTAAGGGTCCTAAAGTGTGCCAAGAAAACATCCCCCACACCATTACACCACCACCAGCAGCCTGCACAGTGGTAACAAGGCATGATGGATCCATGTTCTCATTCTGTTTACCCAAATTCTGACTCTCCTATCTGAATGTCTCAACAGAAATCGAGACTCATCAGACCAGGCAACATTTTTCCAGTCTTCAACTGTCTAATTTTGGTGAGCTCGTGCAAATTGTAGCCTCTTTTTCCTATTTGTAGTGGAGATGAGTGGTACCCGGTGGGGTCTTCTGCTGTTGTAGCCCATCCGCCTCAAGGTTGTGCATGTTGTGGCTTCACAAATGCTTTGCTGCATACCTCGGTTGTAACGAGTGGTTATTTCAGTCAAAGTTGCTATTCTATCAGCTTAAATCAGTCGGCCCATTCTCCTCTGACCTCTAGCATCAACAAGGCATTTTCAGCCACAGGACTTCCGCATACTGGATGTTTATCCCTTTTCACACCATTCTTTGTAAAGCCTAGAAATGGTTGTGCGTGAAAATCCCAATAACTGAACAGATTGTGAAATACTCAGCCCGTCCCTTCTGGCCCCGACAACCATGCCATGCTCAAAATTGCTTAAATCACCTTTATTTCCCATTCTGACATTCACTTTGGAGTTCAGGAGATTGTCTTGACCAGGACCACACCCCTAAATGCATTCAAGCAACTGCCATGTGATTGGTTGATTAGATAATTGCATTAATGAGAAATTGAACAGGTGTTCCTAATAATCCTTTAGATGAGTGTATATTATTACATTAGCAATCACTAATATTGTCCACTCATAATTCCTATAATAGTAATAATAATAATAAAACATGATATTGTAGGCATAATCTCAAGCATGAATTATATAATACAAAAACATTTTATATATGAGAAACTAAAATAGTATTAAACACATTATAAACATCTTTATATCTATGGAATTACCTTTGTGCCAATTAACCTCTTAACCTGCACTCTGACGCTGGCATCCTGAACTCCCCTTGTTTGCACATTTCAGTGTTTATGAATAGATTAAATGAAATGGGACAAATTTAAACGACAAACTTTTGATCATTATAAAGATCTAAGCCTCAAGCATCAATGACAGATCGCTGTTTTTCAATGGAAAGCTGATAAAGAATGTATTTGCTAAATTTGTGTACACATCAAAACATGAAGAATGAAAATGCAGTACATACCAGATCCATTGTAATAACGAGTCATATACACATCCACAGCTGAAAATCCCGATTTAGTTAGGAAGGTAAGGGTCCACTGAATGAAATCTCATGGAGCATGTTTAGTCTAACGTATCAAGGATGTTGTAATATGGATGATAATTCCTTTGTTTACATTTCAGTTCTTCAGGGACAGTATTGTTTGTGTCCTTTATGAAACAACTCATGCTCAGAAACTGCATCTTGGTAGTAAAGAAATGGCATGGTTTTGTAGAGTACACTGTCACAAACAGAATGAGATGATCCACCAAAATAAAAGTGAAAGATAGGCGGAAGATTGTTTATTTTAATTCTGGTCCTCTTTAATGATGGCCCGTGACGCATGCTCTGAACTTAGCGATCGCCTTTTTCTTTATTTTTTCAACATTTTTTATATATGTGTGAGTGTGTTTTTGTAAAGAGGATGTGGAGGCCGAAGTAGAATCTATTTGCATAGGATTTATTAAGCAGCCATAGAAACAAACAGATATCGTAGACAGGCGACAGTGGGTCAATACCAGAAAATTGGTCCAATTAGTGAACATACACAAGGGAGAATCCAAAGGCAAAGTGGCAGGCAGGCAATAGGTCCTAATGCAGATATCAGTCCAGTCAGGCAGCCCAATCAGAGGGGATAATCCAGACAATCAAAGACAAACAGGCACAATTGACGTGGTCAGCAAACAGGAAAACAAGGAAAACGCTCGGAAAGGCAGTGTAACTGGCAATACTTTGCAAAGCATGGATGAAGCTTTCTCTGGCTAGAGGTAGAAGCAGTAGAGGGAGTAGATCTCAGTCAGTATTTAGGGGATGGCTCCCTCTGCTGGCGTGGCATTACAGTTTTATGTTGAATATGCCTGTATCTGCATGATTACCATCTGTTTAAGTGCAAATCAGCTCACTATTACTGTATAATCATGGCTACTAATGTGAATGCCATCTATAAAGTATGAATAGAGTGTGATTTATTGACTACCATGGCGCATCTCTATCATTACCATCTCTATAACTGGCCATCAGCACATCAGCATGTGATAATTAACTATATGACCAGAATTCATTGTAAATGCTGCATTTCTAGCAATCTCAGGATGTTCTGTAATTGGCATACAAAGTTAAATCTTTTTAATTTTTCTTATTTATTTTTCTTACTCAAATTATTCTTATTGTATCTTTTTAGTGCTCAAATAAATCACTTATATGATGTTCTCATTTTTCATTGTATCTTCAGATTTGAAATAGAAACTCATGAGACATTTGACTTTCAACTCATTACTTTTCTAGATTGCTCCAGGACTGATTTAATGTATTTTTATATATATAAAAAAGTGTGGTAAAAAGAATTTCAAGGCACTTCAGTGTCTATGTTTAATATTTTTTAAGCATTATCAACTCTTGTTTATAAAAAGTACAGCCCAAAGAGTCTTCTTTCCAAAAACACCAAAATTATGTATGTAACACATTGAAGTAAGGAACTGTTACAATTTTAAGTTGGGGAGGGCACTTTCAGCTGTGAGTCCCATAATGGGGGGTGCTGGCTAACAGGTTAAAATGAACATATTTTTCAAGAAACTTAAACATAAACTGCAACTGAATGTTTTAGCATGGTTTAAATCATACTTATATGACTGCCATCAATTCATAGCAGTGAATGAAGAAGTATCATACCAATCACAAGTGCAGTATGTACCAAGATCCCAACTACACCAAACACTTTCCACCACAATGGTGACTTCAAATGAATCAAATATCAACATTTAAACCTCTGTTAATTCTCAATAAGAGCTTCTCTAGATGTCTGACAGAAATAAAGTCACAGAACCTTGTAAGGAGGATCTGTGAACGTTTATATCGGACTTACAGAAAACATAAAAAACATTTTTAAAAAATGCGTCATAAAAACATTCTGTTTCCTCGGTGGACGTCTTTTCAACGTCTGCAAAGACATAAAAAGACGTCCACTGGACGTAACTTTGCCCAGTGGGTTAGGTTGATGTTAAAATACGCAATATAGTAATTTTCATGTAATCGTTCCTTTAAAAACAATCAAAAATGTTAAATACATGTGACTTCATGCCACAAGACTGCTAACGTGTATAATTAACACTGGATTTATTTAACATGCCTTATGTACCATGTGTTGAGTTCAGTCTAAAATGCATTGAGTAAAGAAGTTAATATACAAGACTTGGTATGTCCTTGTGCTTTGGACACAAACTTTCAATAATAAAAAAGTTATTTGACGCGAGTTATGGTATTTTATTTATTTAGACTATTTGAATAATATAAATTCGTGGCCTAGTGGTTAGAGAGTTTGACTCCTAACCCTAGGGATGTGGGTTTAAAACTCAGGCCAGCAATACCACGACTTAGGTGCCCTTGAGCAAGACATCGAACCCCCAACTGCTCCCTGGGCGCCGCAGCATAAATGATGAACACTGCTGTGTGCGTGTGCACTTTGGATGGGTTAAATGTAGAGCTTGAATTCTGAGTATAAGTCACCATACTTGGCTGAATGTCACTTTTAATCTTTTTCCCTTTAAAATTGTGTATGCTTATAGATAATAGGCCTTGTGTTCAGTAAACAAAAAATATTTTGTTCTCATATTTTTTAGGCTAACATGACTATTTATGTTGTGACAACTTGTGATATTAAGTTATTTTAAGTTGGGTTGACTTTAGTCCCCGTTTGTTAAGTTTACTCAAAAAAGCGCTTGCAATAAGTTGCCTTATTTCTTTAAAGGGATAG
Source organism: Carassius carassius (assembly GCF_963082965.1). Classification (NCBI taxonomy): domain Eukaryota; kingdom Metazoa; phylum Chordata; class Actinopteri; order Cypriniformes; family Cyprinidae; genus Carassius; species Carassius carassius. Next base: position 24,554,978 of record NC_081795.1, on the reverse strand, counting down.
TTCACCCAAAAATGAAAATTCTATCATCGTTTACTCACCCTCAAGTTGTTCCAAACCTGTATGAGTTTCTTTGTTCTGCTGAACACAAAGGAAGATATTTGGAAGAATGTTTGTAACCAAACAGATCTCGGTCCCCATTGACTACCATGGTATATATTTTTTCTTTATATGGAAGTCAATGGGCACCGAGATCTGTTTGATTCTGTCATTCTTCCAAATATCTTCCTTTGTGTTCAGCAGAACAAAGAAACTCATACAGGTTTGGAACAACTTGAGGGTGAGTAAACGATGATAGAATTTTCATTTTTGGGTGAACTATCCCTTTAAGTTGACAAACTTTCTTTTTTTTTTAAGTGTAAAGCCCTGAATGGTTTAGCACCTCACTATTTGAATAAGTTCTTGTTACATTATAATCCTCCACGTCTGCTGCGTTCAGGCAATTTTTATAATACCTAGAACATCAAAATCAACTGCAGGCGGCAGATCCTTTTCTTATTTGGCGCCTAAACTCCGGAATAACCTGCCTAACATTGTTTGGGAGGCAGACACACTCTTGCAGTGTAAATCTATATTAAAGAACCATCTCTTTATCCTGGCTTAAACATAACACAGTAATATGCTTCTAATATCCAAATCCATTAAAGGATTTTTAGGCTGCATTAATTAGGTAAACCGGAACCGGGAACACTTCCCATAACACCTGATGTACTTGCTACATCATTAGAAGAATGGCATCTACGCTAATATTAGTCTATTTCTCTCTTATTCCGAGGTCACCGTAGCCACCAGATCCAGTCTGTGTCCAGATCAGAGGGTCACTGCAGTCACCCGGATCCAGTACGTATCCAGACCAGATGGTGGATCTGCACCTAGAAAGAAGCTCTACAGCCCTGAAAGACAGCGGAGACCAGGACAACTAGAGCCCCAGATACAGATCCCCTGTAAAGACCTTGTCTCAGACGACCACCAGGACAAGACCACTGGAAACAGATGATTCTTCTGCTCAATCTGACTTTGCTGCAACCTGGAACTGAACTGATGGTTTCGTCTGGTCAGAGGAGAACTGGCTCCCCAACTGAGCCTGGTTTCTCCCAAGGTTTTTTCTCCATTCTGTCACCGATGGAGTTTTGGTTCTTTGCCACTGTCACTTCTGGCTTGCTTTGTTCGGGAAACGGAATTTCCAGCGATTTCGTATACTTGATTGCACAGATACAATTTAAAAAGAACTGAGCTGGATGATGACATTGAATTCAATGATGAACTACCTTTTTGCTTTATTGACACTATTTTCCTATATAATGCTGTTTAGTTGCTTATATATAAATAAAGGTGACTTGACTTGAGCAGCTGAGAATATCATTGGTGTCTCTCTCCCTTCCCTCCAGGACATTTATGGAACTCATCTCACCTGCAAAGCCCTTTGTACTGCAGTTGATCCCACCCACCTGACACATACTGTAGCTTCTTCACAGCTTTCTTCTTGCTGCCATCAGGGAAGAGACTGCAGAGTCTCCAGGCCAGGACCAGCAGACTGAAGGACAGCTTCATTCTTCAGGCTGTCAGGAAGCTGAAATCCATCCCGATCTCGCCCCCCCCCCCCTTTTTTTTTGCCCCAGGCACCACTAAACTCTGAACACTCTCCCCTCTTTTGCAAGGTTTGTTTACTACACTTGTTTTGCACTCTACCTGCCATGTGCCTTGTGCTGCTTTATTTTTACATGCTTTTATTTGTATATTTGTATAGTTGTATTTTATATTTAATCTGTATTTATCTGTATTTTTATGCTCTACTTTTAGTGTTATCTGTATGCACCAAAAGTCTGAGAGTAATGCAATTTCAATTATTTGTATGTATGTGGTGTACATGTGGAATAATTGACAATAAAAAAGAATTTGTATAGTAAGGGGACACTCACCAATGCGTGTTCCAGCATTGTGTCCAAAATACAGAGGAGAAATCTTCAGGGACCTAAAGAGCCTGCACAAAAATGTGACCAGATTGGCACCGTAATCTTTCTTGAGTTTGACTTCAAATGTAATCAACCGATCCAGTCTCAGATGAGGCGAGTAGTTGGTCCATTTGGATGTTATACAACAGCCAACTCCTAAGGTCGACCTGACATTGTTATAAGGTCTCTAGGAAAGGTGGAGGAATGGTAGCATTTAGAATAAGACTGTGGTGATGGTCTGAGTGGTCAAAATAGATTTGTACCTTATATGGGTTTCATATGGATTACTTTGTCAGAGACTAAATGTTTTAGTTAAGACTTACTTCATTTAAGTAGACAATTCATGCTTTCTGTAGATATATCTCTCATGTCTGTGTGTGAAGTAATCACAGAGTTTTTTTATTTATTTTTTTGACACATTTCAGAAAGAAGTTTGTGGAGACTGAGCTGGCAGAGTCTGCACCCTGTTTGTTTACTTTATTTTTCAAAAGCACAACATTCTGTTGTTATTATGAGTGTTTACAAATAAAAGTACAATTAAAAGTAATGCAGTACATTGGGCAGGACATTCAAACATTCACCTATCATCCATTGACTTCAAATATGGCTTATCATCTGAAATATGTAAGTATTAGAAACGTAACTAATACTGAACTGTAGCGCACTCACTGCAGGACAGATGGAGGCACAAGTGTGCTCACTTGCTCTTAATATAGGCTACTCCATCATTTCCGGTCATTCAGATAAGAGATAATACATCTTTTAAATCTATAAAGACTCAACGTTTATTTGTGTGTACTCACAATATTGTGCTTTTGTAAAATAATGAAATCAATCAGGATGGACTTTCTAACGTTTCAGTCTGTGAACTTGAATGTGAAATTCTGTGTATATCTTTGCCTTACAGACATTAAAAAGACATTTAGAGAGAGTGAAATGTCTACTTTCAAATGGACCAATTCAAATGGAAAACAAATATTCTCATATATGTAATATGAAACAAGTTGCATCATTACGGCAGAGATGAGGAGTAAGTGTCGCCAAGTTCATCTCTTAAACCGAGAACAAAGCAAGCACTAATTTATCAAACTGTTAAAATATTAATGCAGTCTCTTTACAGTTATGTAACACATTCATAATCATTAGGTTACTTCTGCCAGTGTGCTGTGGCAAGCTTTATGTGTGTGCTTAAGCGCTTATGGCTATGTAGGCAATTAAATATTAATTATAATTATTTAAACAGTTTATTAATTATTGTGCAATTAGTCGACTAATGCTTCAAATGAACGACCACTAGTCAACCAGAAAAATCCTTAGTTGAGGGCAGCCCTATTCATTACGCTGTTACAAAGAAAAATGCCACAAAACATGCCTGCACGTTCGTCGACCCCAGAGAGTTAACTACAGATACAACAATCAGACGTGTCTCTGCCATTTATTGACACAGATCAGTATAACAGTCTCTGAGTTTTATGTACATTACACTGATACTAGTAGTGAGTTTACAGTTTTTTACCGACGCCAAGCTGAAAGTTGGTTAGGAGAACTGTGTGAAGAGTTTAGCAAAAGTGACCTAAGTATTGAGAAATGTGTCCTAGCGTCTGTAAAAAACTGTAAGAGAGCTGACTACACAATAACTCCCTTACCCCTTATCAGTTAAAGAAAAACAGAAGCAATTTGGGAATCAATACTCAGGATTCTCTCTGTTATCAGATCCTTTAGGTAATTTATAATTTTCATTCTTTGATTAACCAACAGCACTATGCTAACTATCATACAGTATCTACAACAACATATGGGATACCTTCTGACATTTCATGAAACACCACATCATATGGGGAAGTCATGGCCTAGTGGTTAGAGAGTTTGACTCCTAACCCTAAGATTGTGTGTGTGTGTGTGTGTGTGTGTGTGTGTTTGGACTTTGGATGGGTTAAATGCAGAGCATAAATTCTGAGTATGGGTCACCATACTTGGCTATATGTCATGTCACTTTTTCACTTTCATCATTGCAACATGGAAAAATACAATGAGAGGCTTGTATAAACACTTTTTAATAGAAAATGATGAGTACTTCATCTCATTCTACACCATTCAGAAGACATCACAAAAACACAGTTCATTTCTTATATGTAAAATGTTGTAAGTTATCACCAAACTACCGAATGCCCCTTTAAATTAAGTAAAAAAAAATAAATATGCAGATTTTCTTCTATAAATGTCTTTTGATTTAAAGAAAAATATGACCAGGATATCATCCACATCAGCATTTAAGTGATTCACACTAAAACAGTAGGTTCTGTGATTCATTTAAAACAGATTCAGTGTGTCTGACAGGAGACTTGCATATACAGAGTATGAACAAAATATTGCCTCAAACAGTCAACAGTTATTTTTGTAAATAGGCCTGTCATGATAAAAAAAATTTGTTGTGCAATATATTGCCCCAGAAAGAATTGCGATAAGCGATGTTATTGTCCTTTTAAAGACTGAAAATATCATCATAATGTAACATCATAATAAGGCAAGAAGACCTACACACTACACACAACAAACGTTTAAGAATTTGTAAGAATATTTAAATCATGTAAATTAAGTATCAATATATTAGATACCTTAAAAAAACTGAATAAATAGTAAATAAACATTTTTTAACAAAAAGTGCAAAGTAACAAGTAGGAAAAAAATGCACAAAGAACTTGTAAGAAGATTTTTCCATCTACAGAAATTTCCCTTGCACCCTTTTGTCTTTTCTCTGTAAGCTACAAAAGACACAGGCAAAAGTGAAATGTACAAAACATGGTGACATTCATTTTTAAGTAAATATAATAGGCATTTAGGCAATATGATTGAGGTCATGTACATATATTGCGTGATAAGTCATATATATATATATATATATATATATATATATATATATATATATATATATATATATTATTGCAGAAGGCCTACATTTATAACAAATAGAAGTTGTAACTGGCATAGTTAACTCCCCCTCCCTCACCTGTGAGAGCTAGAAACTCCTAGTGACACTCCAACAGGAAGTTTAAGGTGTAGAATCTTGTCAGCAACTGACCATTAAACACAATGACAAAAATAATCCCCTCTTTCACTTAATCAACCTATTTTAAAATAATAAGCAAATTACCCACACAGGTATGAAAGGCCCTACAAGTCATAATTCATTCTGGCGCTCGCACACTTACGTTCTCCTTTAATAACATACATTTTTGCTCACATGGTCAAATGTTTTAATGCACACATTCGTAAAAAAAATTTGAAAGATAATTAGTGGAAAAACAACATTATTATTTGTCTGTAACTCATAGTATGTTGACATCCATATCAAAACCACTGTCTTTGTCAAAAATACCATTCATATTGGGTTATGCATTCTGGCATTGTTGACTATGCCGCTCTGCCACAGCTGAAGAGGAGTTTGCCCTCTTGAGGTGAAAGACCATGCTTCTGAAATTCAGTGGCATTTCTTTGAATTCATGGCAAATAAATATAATGAAGACAAAATAAATGGAGCTTATTAAGTATATATTAACATATCATCCATAAAGTAAAAAAGATTAACAAAATTAAATTGCACTATTCTATTTAGCTCTGCCCATAATCTGTCAATTCTTTGATTATGCACTGATCTTCCAGTTTAATCCTCTCATGTGAAGCATAAAAAGGCAACACCAGTGGCTTGAGAGTGGCTTCCTAGTTAAAGAGGAAGTAATAGATCCCCCACCCCCCTTACATACCTACATATAAGTGGGAATGTACAGTAGGTTTGTAAGAGTGTGTGAAAGTGTAAATATGTGAGTGAAAGTTAGAATATATATATGCTAAAAAGTAAAGCATGTGCTTATATATATATATATATATATATATATATATGTGTGTGTGTGTGTGTGTGTATGAAAGGAAACTGTTTGTGAGAGAGGCTAAATATATATGTTAAAGGAGAACGAGAGTGTGTGAGAGTGCTAGAATGAATTGTGGCCTGTACAGCATCTCTCAGAGTAAAACCAACTGAAATGGTTTCAACAGAGAATTTTTAAAGATTTATTTTGGCAGCTCTTTCCCATATAATATAAGGTGTTATTCATCAAAATCTCCCCCTTGCCTCTGAAATAAACTACAAAATAATTGTATGGACAACCAACATCACTGATCTCATGACAAAATATAATCATGTCAAACCTCCAATAATTATGCCGTCATCCTGTAATGAGGCAAAATTTATATTTAGAACTGCATGCAGAAAGATTTTCTGTGAATTAAAAACTCATGTTTTGGACTGTTCCTCACAAAATACTACTGTGTGTCTTCTAGCGGTTGCACCAACTAATTGACTAGTCAACTTCAGTGCTCTGGCATGATGTCGACTAGTCTATGGTCCTATAGAGGGCGCAACAGGATAAGAAATCCTTGAAGGACTTCCATATTTACACTGCGTTTTCCGAACAGTTAAAATTACAAATAAATGCATACTCTGAAAGTGCTCCACAAGTCATGTGTGATTATATTACTGGATGCTGGAAACTGAACAGTAGAATGCATGTTTTAAACCGCTTATTGCACACTAAATTAATCGCTGTTCTAATCTAATGCACTGCTGCATTGTAACATACATTCATAGGCTACAGATAGTTGCCCGTACATCACGTGCTGATCTCGCACACCGAATCATTCAGTGAGGAAACGTATTTTCAACTCTGTTATGTGTTTCTCTGTAAATATTTTAGAAAAGTTCAAGCATATATTTCTTAATAACTAAATACTACAGATTCAATACTACTAGAGAGATGCTGCCAGGTAAAACTAATTCACACACGCAATCGCTCTCAATAATGCATTCATATAAATATAATCTTTATTCTACTACTTTATCTATATCTGATTTAGAACGAGCAGAAATCTGTGAGAAATATAACAACCCAAATACAAAAGAACTGATAAAATTAGCTGATATATAAGCAATAACCACGTGGGCAGCGCTGTGTCATATACCATAACTGTGCACAAGATGTTTGAGTCTCAGCTCCAGAATGAAGCTCATTAATGACGTTATCATCGCCTAGTCAACTTAAACTGACTTTCATCACATAAAAGTCGATTTAAAAAAATCAGAAGTCTTTCAAACCTAAAAGGTTCATCACAGGGAACCCAAAAATGGTTCTTGGAAATTGCATTGCTGCACAAAAAAAAAAAACTTTTGCAACATTCTTTTTTGAGTGAAAGATTTATAATTAGATTAGGTTTAGAAAATTATGTCAGATTTTCTATTTATAAGTGAACTCTCCAGTTAAGGGTTGATTTTTCTTCAGTAAATGATGTTGGCAGCTGTGGTTGAGTTGTGGTGCTTTTTTTTTTTTTTTGGAAAACAATTTTTTTAATTAATTAATTTTTGTTCTTCCATTAAATTTCTTCATTCTGCATTTTCACATGCAAGGAAACCACAGCTAGTGGTAGCATGTGGTTTCGAAATCAAAATATCTTTTCCATCTGACATATGGCCAGTGCTCATTTCCTTTGTTGCTCTTGATTTTACAGAATGCTGATACTTAGCCCAATGCCTGTTGGAGGCCTCTTGTTTTCGCGGTTTACAGATGGCATCTTCTTCAAAAGCAACTCTCTGAATCTCCTGCACATGAAAAAGTAAATGACAGGATCCAGACACACATTGAGGGCTGTCAGGAAGAGCGTAGCTTCTTTCAACTGGAAGAGGATGAAACAGCTGTAGGAACTAAAATCAGCTTTGGGCATTTGGCTTAGTGTGTAGGGCACACGACAAACGTGGTAGGGAACAAAGCAGAAGATGAACACAGCCAACAAACTAAAGATGCTTCGATTTGACCGCCTTCCCGTCTGGCTGCTATCCTGTTGCACCCGTTTGTAAGAGCGGTACACGTGACAGGCGATGGAGGTGTAGCAAAACACCATTAGCAGGAAAGCCACCCAAAAGATTCCAACATTGAAGTGGACTGAAATTTCGTGCCAGCGCTGACCCAGGTCGCTCTTGACGGCCATGCAGGAGAAATCCTCAGGTATGGGCTGGTCAGATAAAATGGAGTTTGGCAGCATGAAGAACATCATGATGCACCAAGTCAACAGTCCAAGAGCCTTCGCTACCGAAATGCGCTGCAGAAAGGAAGACACGGCAGAGGTGCTGCGGACAATTTTAAAGTAACGTTCCAAGCTGATGAGGCTCATGAAGGTTATTCCTGTGTACATGCTTAGGTAAAAAAGCACAGCAGTGTAGCGGCAAACTATCAGCTTCAGCTGCAAGCCACCATACCCGAGGTCACCTACTACACGCCACGGGTAGGTAAACAGCATCAGAACATCTGCCACCAACATGTTTTTTAGGTAAACTACTAAGGATGAAGAGCTGGGAACCCTGCAGAAGATCCAAACGGCGAGTCCATTGAGAATAAAGGCACATGCGCAGATGATGGTGTAGAGTACAGGCAGAACCTGATGTGTGAACACACTGCTGACATTCGTACAGTTTTTTGATTCAGTCTGTGTAGTATTGATGTAGTCCATATCTAAAATGGGAAATAAAATAACTTCTTTAGCTCTGATGATATCAAGAAATATTGTGACACGATTCAATGTTTTAACTTCTGCTATGCGTTTGTGCTTATGTTCAGAAATTAAAAGTGCCATTTATGCCACTTTTATGAATAATCTTTGTAAAGTCCTTTTCCTCATATGCTTTTATTTCTACTTCAGATTCTCTCTGACAAACCACTGATTAAATTATTATTATTATTATTATTATTATTTAGTATTTTGTCTAATCCAGTACAAAACCAACCTTGTGAAAAAGTACACTTAAGCATACTTTATATTTAAATAAACAGACATTTTGATTGGTAATGACAGTCATACGTAATTTCATGACAACAGAAGCAAAACAACTCTATTTGTACGCTCTCTAAAGGGCACTAAACTTCAAAATATAAATAAAGGTCATAATAAGGTGCTTGCACATACGACCTATAGGGTTGTTTTTTGTTGGAGGACAGTCTGACATGAAAACATTATTGTTTAAATGTATATTCAATGCAATTAGCTGAACTTAAGAGTGTTCTATTTTTGACCTACTTAAGCAGCACTTAAGTACAACTTTATATGTCATTTCATAATTACTTCTGTCGTCTCCAAACTAAAATACATTTCATAGAAATTAAACTATATGTCATATATTTAAATATATTTGAATTACAGCTTTGCAATGTTGAAGTTGCAACTAGTACATTTAAAAAAAATGAAATATATAATAACACACAATTAAAATTATAATTAGTTTACATGTACTTTATTTATAACTTATTATTCTACTACATGACATAATAATCAAGAAATCAAAGTAAGTATTCTTCTTAAAAGCATGGCAAAAGATTTTTAGAAAAATAATTTAAAATGTACTTTAAAAGAAAACTTTTAATTTGGTATTCCAAAGTGCATTTTATTTTAGTAATATTATCCTAGTAGTGTATACTTTAAAATTTTAAGTACACTACAGGTGCACATTCTATACAATTCAATACAATAAAGTTTCTAACATTCTGTCTAATGTCTTTGTGTCATATTTTTTTTAATTTTTTTTCATGTAAACTACTGCATTTCTTTTTATATCTGCTGTCTGTATTGAATGTCTTTAGCCATATCATGGTGCTATTTGTACTCAATTTCAAAATTGTAAATCCGTCAAAGTAACTTTATCTCATATCCTGATATTAGATGGGAATAAACTATAATGCAATTAATTACAAAGTTTTCTCACGATGATAAGAAACTTACTTGAAGAGTTGAGTCACAACAGAGAATAAGAACAGCGTTGTGAACAGCCACAGACGATATTTTAAAGGAAAGGGGCGTTGAGTTTGAGACAGGAACTAAAACCCAACCTGAATGGCTGGGTTTGTCTTGTGGGTGACACTTGCTCAGAACTGCAGGAGTTTCCTAGCACTTATGTCTTTACACAAACAGCTTCCTCCACCTTTTCTCCAACATAAACCCACAGGACAATGTGATAGCTCTTTCATTGCTCATTAGAGTCAATAGTCCCGGTTGTGTTTCAGTAAACCGTGTTGTCTCAGATGTTTCTAAATTCAAAAGAGCTTTATTGTCAGCACATTCGTACACAAGTATACAGAAGAATGAATGATGCTACAATGAATGGTGTGAGAGGTACAACAAATATGAGACAATATATAGGACAAATCTCTACCTGGTTCTCATAGCATAAATGTACCTGGGTGCACTTTTAGTGAGACGTGAAATACATACCAATAAGTACATATCACGGCAGTTTCCGTGATATGTACTTTCGATTAATAAAGCATAATTTTCACACAATTACTTGAAGAATATCATGTTATGACTTCAAAACAGTATTAATATGCTGGGAGATTTTAAAACGGATGCTTTTGAACGTTCACGTCGCACATGTGTTTTTATACCAGTTTTGCCTTAGGTAACACTATCGGATAGGGCTGTGCAAAAAATCGAATGCGATTTTCATGCACATCTCATCAGTAAAGACGCTCCTGTAATTAGTAGTATATCTCCAGCACGTGCGTTCGGATCAGGGTTGCCAGGTTTTCACAACAAATCCTGCCCAGTTGCTTCTCAAAACTAGTCCAAAACTAGCCCAATCGCGTTTCCTGGAGGTTTCCAGGATGATAAAAATTGTTTCCCGGGGTAAAAATATACGTTTTTTAAACGTAAAAATTAGGTAAAATTAGCATTTTAGGGGCTTAATATCACGTTATTTGTATTGGGGTCGCTTCGACCCGCGGACATGAAAAACAACCACAGACTTGGCAACACTGGTTGGCATTTACTACACCGAGCCGTAATTCACTGACAATCTACACAAAATCGATGTTAAAATCGCAGGCGATTCTTTGTCGATTTTGAAAACGATTTTGTGTTAGTTGTCGGTAGACTACGGCTCTGTGTAGTAACTGCCGCTCCACCTGAACCAGTGTTGCCAAGTCTGCCATTGTTTTTTGTGTATAAAAAAATTATATTTTAACCCCGGGAAGCAATTTTTATCGGGGAACCTCCTGGAAGCGCTATTGGGCTAGTTTTGGACTAGTTTTAAGAAGCAATTGGGCAGGATTTGTTGTGAAAACCTGGCAACCTCGATCTGAACGCACGTGCTGGAGATATACTTCTAATCACAGGAGCATCTTTACTGATGAGATGCGCATGAAAATCGCATTCGATTTTTTGCACAGCCCTACTATCGGGTAGGTTTAGGTTTGGGTTTGGTTTAGGGCATATTCCCAACACTGTAAATCATTAACTTTTAGCAACAGTCCACGGATATTTGAATTCTGATACGCCGCAATATGTACCAGAAGCAGCATAATAAAAACACAGCAATACGTACCTATATCAACATAATAAAAACTTGCCAGGGTTCACGTATTGAACCTGTGTTTTTGCGCCACTCAGTAGACATTTATTTTTGAAATTGCAGCGAAACGTGCATTAAGGAACAGTACATAAAAACGGTGTTACACAAAAAGTGCACAGAGGTACATATTTTTACTAGGTTGACAAATCTATATTATATATGATATTAAGAATTATACTTTATATAGTATGTTAATTTAATAATTAACACTTTTATTTTGCAAGAATGCTCGGAAGATGTACAAGAAAATAACTGATTTTAACTTTATGTGCCATACGCTATGTAACTTAGCTACTGTGTAATGTAAACACTATAATTTAAAGTAACTTCAAATTTAAATACTTTGCCATTTTTACAAATACATTAAAATCCAGTAAAATAAATTACAGTATAAAAAGAATGTTTACAAAATAAACACTTGATAACATTTACCAACATTTAACAGTTGTCTGAAAGGTTTTCCTAATTTATTATTATAAACTTTTAAATAATCCCTGCAGTCGCCCAATTGAGGATTTAGTGGGGGTTCAAAGTGGATTTAAATATGGATGTTATGTTTGTCAAGTACAGTTTAAGCTGGTCTTCTCTCTCACCCCATGCTGAGTGTTGTGAAAAAATGAGACAGTAATAAAGCAGCATAATATATCCCCTTTAATTCTGACATTTAATCGCCCTCAAGTTGTTGCAAACCTGTATGATTTTCCTTTTTCTTCTGAACACAGTAGAACATTTTTTTTTTTTTAAGAATGTTTGTAACCAATCAGTTACTGGACCACATTGACTTCCATAGTATTTTTGTCTTCCATAATGGAAGGCAGTGGCTACCATCAACTGTTACACACATCCTTCTTTTGAGTTTGAAAGAACAAAGAAACACATACAGGTTTGAAACAACATGATGGTGAGCAAACAGTGTCAGAATTTTCATTTTGGGGTGAATTTCCCTGTAATTCAACTTAATATTTACTTTTAACCCAGATCTCAATCTGATTAGCAAAATCTCTGAAGGTTAAGCTGTGCTCTGAAGGTCTTGCAAAAGACAAAGTGGATAAGTGGATCCAAACAGGCATTTAGTACTGCGAGCAGGACGGTCAGCTCCTTCAGGAAGTAGAAAACCTGCTCTGTTGTGCAGTCGTTCAGCAGGGGTTTGATGAACACGTATGGCAGTCTCACCAGATGATACGGCACAAAACACACGCAGAAAATGACCACCAAAACTCGCATGTTACGCTTTGAGTTGCTCAGCTTAAAATTACCATGCTGATTTGGTATCGTAAGCTGTGCTTGACAAAGCTTCCGTACGTTCAGCCAGTAAAACAGAATCAGGGATACCAGCACAAAGAAAAACATTAAAAAGGACATGATTTGCAAGGCCAAGTAGATCTGTATGAGTGAGTTGTTATGAAAGCTGTCACAGTCGAAACCACTGTGGGCTAAGGTTTGTTTATCAGCGCTGAAAAATGCAACAATGTAGGCACAATTAAGGCACAACAGGACGGCCCAGGTCATGGTGCAGATGTAGTGGGTCGAACGGACTGTTTGAAGCATGTGGGTCTGCAGTGGTCGTGCGATCTTCATGTACCTGAAACAAAAGAGCAGTGATTCAGTGTGTTATATTAATATTTTTAATTGTAATATTCCAACCGACAGCCAGTATACATTTTTGGCGGAAGTGATAATGTTCATGAGGGGTGAACTATGTTCGATTTTGGGGTTTTATAAAACATACTGGAGATATTTGCAATGCTTTTTGCTAAGTTCATTATACGTATTTACAGAATGAAGGTTATTTAGGTTATTTCATGGTATTAATAGTTACATGTCACTCAGAGACTGACATATTTAGCTTGTCAAAAGTGTCACATTAAGCTGTCACAAATCTGTAGAAAATCAAGTCAATTTTTTACCAGAAATGTAAAGATATTGATGCACAAAGTTGTTTATTATCTATTATAATAATAATAAAAAGATATACATTTAAAGCAATGAAAATGCAGATTGTGTAGTAAATTATAGTGGAAAACCACTTTTTCCTGAGACTGACCCTTGTTTATGAGCATCCATACCTGTTTGCAGCGATGTAGCCCATGAAGAGAATACTGCAGTACATGTTGAGGTAGGAAGTGGGAGCACCAAAGTTGCAGTAGATACGCTGAATTTCCATTGAAGTGCTAGCATATTTAGCAATGCGTAATATCAAACACAGGCACACAAACAAGTCGGCTATAGCCAGATTCTTCATATAGATTGTGATGCTAGACTGATTTATAGCTTTATAAAAGTATACATATATTGTAATGCTGTTGAGCACCAGGCTTGCCAGAAAAATCACTGTGTATAAACATAAGAAGAACGGACGTGCTGGCATTTCAGACAAGCCGCAAGATTCTTCAGTTGAATTGGTTGCATTGTGTTCCATGATTGAGCTGGACAGTGAACCAGACATGAAAGAGATATGCACCTATAGGAAGAAAGGTTACATTTTACTGTACATCCCATATGAAAAAAAAACACTTTGAAGAAGAACTTTATTTGTTGTCTATAGCATGCATGAACATATAATAGTAATCATTAAAAACTACATTGATAATGAATAATCATTATTAATATAGTTTTGATCTCTTGGTTAATCCATTGACGTTTGCATTTAGCATAAATGTGAGCTATTGTAAGATTGAAAATGTATTTTCTTGCCCCTGAAATGCATTTTAATATATATTTTGGTATATAAGATATATTTTGTTCATTCATATATATATATATATATATATATATATATATATAACACTGCTCGGAGCATTAATGGTCCCACTCTAAAAGAGTGTTAAAGTAACTCTGAAGCAGTGTCAATATTAATGAGATAATTATGTGATTAATTAAGTGCTGATTGATCATAAGTGATAAACACTGGATGTTAACAAGCAGAATCACCAAACGAGAAAATCACAATTTGTGTGTCAACATTATAGTGGTCAGTGTTTGCTTTAGTTTAAAATTAGTTTGGCAAGCCAAGAACAAAAATCATCACATTATAATGATTATGTTTTAATGTAATCATTGTTTGACCCGAATCACTGAACTCATTTACAGTCTTTTCTCTGAGTAAAACTTCCATTATTGATTGTAACAGCTTTGACTCCTTAATGAAAGAGTCTGTATTCTCTATACATTTTGTAGGCATCTCTTGCAAGTGATTCTGAATTTTTTTTATTAGAGAGTTTTAATTTTAGGCACACACAGATAACAAGAATCAGCATATGAATCTCAACAACGGTGACAAACAGCATATTCAGATAAACAGATCTACTCTGAACATCACAAAACTAGATACTCAAAATTCACATAAAAACTGCAAAAATAAAATATAGTTAGAATAAAAAGTTAACATGCTTTTTTGATGGTCACCATTGTTGTGATGCTCACGCTGATTCTTGATGTCTATGTGTCTAAACTAAAGAACTCTTTCTTTATGTAAAATTAACTTTCAAAACATGTTCTATTATGCCAAAAAATTTACTCCATGACAATTAGATCAAACCACAATCAATACCACATGATTGCCTTAGCTCTGGTGTGTATGTATGTTACAATTCAGTTACCACAGCCACACAAAACCTAAAGTAAATAATTGAAGGGTCAAGATCCCAACTAAAGCAAACACTGACCACTATAATGGTGACAGTATTGTGATTTTCTCATTTGGTGATTCTGCTTGTTCATAACTTAATTAACTTCTTAATTATCTCATTAACTTCAACTCTGCTTCAGTGTTACTTTTAACACTGCTTCAGAGTTTATATGTGTCCACACTCAGAGTGTTACATTAACACTGGAGATTTTGCTGTGTAATATCTAACCTCTTTTAATTCTTAATAATATTTTTTAGACACATAAAATTCAAACTGGTTAATATTTGCGCAAAGTTGGTGATGCTGTTTGTGGAGATGATTTATCATCTGCTGAGAACTTGAGTGATTTAATATATTTTATTTCAGTTGATTTCTTATAAGGCTGTGGCTAAAGTCAGTAGTTCTTGTGTTTCTCTTTTCTTCAGTGATTCTGCTTGAACATCCAGTGTTCATCACTTATGATCAATCAGCACTTAATTAATCACATAATTATCTCATGAATATTGACACTGCTTCAATGTCACTCTTTGAGAGTGGGACCATATATGCTCCGAGCAGTGTTAATTTAACACTCTGGCTTTTACTGTGAATGAAGTCCCTATGTGGCTTATAACATTATAACAGAATTTTCATGTCTGGGTGAACTGGTTATTTAAATACACTTGAAAGATAAACAACTTTTTGTAACACTTTGTTTCTTTATCTAGATTATTCATTCCTCAGTATTCACGTTTTAGTTCCCGTCTGTCTTGGTTTCCTGTTCTCTACCCTTACCCTTAGCAAAGCCTCAATTGACCACACATGCACTCTAATCTATTTAATGCATCATAGACATACGAGTGATCATTTATCAAAACTTTTAATCTTTTTTTTCATTGCTATCGCTGCTATTTTAAACTATTATTCTCTGCTGTCAGTTTCTCACTAAATTGTTACATAATGTTACAATACCTAATGCAAATATGCATCTCATTTCGCTATTCTATATGATAATTATTATTATTATTATTAATTCAGGTTTATTTGAATAGCGTTGTTCACAATACAAATCGTTGCAAAACAGCTTTACAGAAAATTAACTTTCTACAATTTATTTAGTCGTAGTTTATCAGTGGTGACTGTCAGTTAATGTACATATGGCAGAAATGTATGGACGTAATCAGATGAATCAAATGTAATCAAAATATACATAAGTCTTTGTTATACTGAGAAGAATGAAACTATATTCTTCCAGGCATGATTATATCAATATGTTCATGTTTCAATTTAAACTTTTAGCCAAATATCACAAATATAAAAATACCAACATGTTTAACAAATCTTTTGCAACATTATTCTAAATGTCACATACCAGAAAAAATAAAAAATAAAATCATGATTAAACTCAATTTGATCTGGATTAATTCATTTTTACTGTCATTTCTTCTTTTTAACTACTTTTAGGATACTTGTGGTTACATGTTATTTCAAACAAAGCAAGACCTACCGTAACGCTCTGTCCTGAGGCTTTACAGACGAACACTGGCTATCACTTCCTTAAATACAGGAAATTCAAGCATCTTTAGTTTGTCAGATGTTTTAGATGACACAGTAAAACAGTATTAGTTTGTTTGGTAAATGGGAAGGTAAGGTTAATTTGCATATCAGAGCCACTGTGAGAATTAGTGACACTTTTCACAGAATCCGCAGATTGTATTCCTGAAGTTATACAACTTTGAATCCTGCTCATCAATTTAGAAATTTCAATGAACTTTAAAATGCTTTCTTAATTCAATTCTGACTTAAAACTTATGTCAGCTAACAATACATTGCATTCGTCTAAATAAAGCCAAATTACCTCTCAGTTTAGTTTTACTTGAACTTAAAGCATTAGTACATTTAGACAGTAAAATACAATTAATGCAGCCTTGGGGCGCATTCTTAAAAAAATAATAATAATTTATGAGATAAACCAAAAATATTCACTGTTAAAAATCTTAGTGTGAAATTACAGTGTATTCTGGCTTAATAATTGCATGACTTTCACAGTAATTTCACAGTTGGACTTCTCTTGTATCTAACTGCACTCTCAGAAATGTATTGTGAACAAACAGCATCATACTGTGTTTCTACAGAACAGATGAACTCTGAAGGCACACAGTATGCAATGGAGCATAAATAGAATATGTTGTAGAGTTGTTTTTTAGTGGTTTTACTAACCAGTTTGACTATTTTTGTCAGACGTCTACAGAAGCTCTTTTTGAGAATTAACAGAGGTTTAGATGTTGATGTTTTATTTGAAAATGTTTGGTCACCATTATTGTGTTTAGTGTTTGGGTAGTCTTTAGTTGGGTAGTTTGACTCTTGGATTAGTAAGTTTATGGTTCTTGTAATAGTGTTTACTAAAACACATAATTTGCTATAAAAAGAGCCATAAACAAAGATAAGGTAGTATAGTGTTCATCATCAGAAAGAAGAGTGATTGAGGACTCTTGTGGTTATATCCAGCAACTACTTTCTTTCCACAGATCAGACATTCTGAATTTTCATTTTTAAATACATTTTGGGAGAAAAATCTTTCGAGACACATGGACATCAATAATAAGCATATGAATCACAACAATGGTGACACGCTTCGTGCAGCAATGCATGCTGGGAGCCACCCCAGTATAAAACTCATGGCTCCCAGCATGCATTGTTACATGAAGCATGTCACCATTGTTGTGATTCATACGTTGACACACACGCGCACGTGCGAGTGAGTGAAGTTTTTTGAGCTCATGTTTGTTAAATGATTGCTATAGTACTGCTGGATCTGGGTTTGTAATATGAATGTACCAAAGGAACAACATGTTAAGATTAAAAAAACATCAGTGAATCAGGTTATTTCATGTTGATTATAAAACCAGCAACAAATAACAGCCAGCACCTGATCTCATGTCACTTTAGCTTTCTTTGATGCTGCAAATGTGCTCGACAAACACACTATCACAGCAGCCAAAGAAGACAAAAGATATAATAAGAGTTAAGAGTCCAACTAATGTAAACACTAATCACTGTTATGGTGTTTAACTGTTATGCTGTTATGGAAATTTAACAGATTACAGTTAAACCCCTGTTAATTTTAAATAAGAGCTTTTGTAGATGTCTGACAGAAATATAGTCAGTCTGGTTAGTAATACGTGAAGCTGGTAATGCTGTTTGTGGAGTTGTTTAATCCTCCTCTGCTGAGATCTTGAGATATTTAATGCGCTGCCATGCATTTCACCATTTGTTGCAGTGTGGTGCTTATTCCAACCAAAATTCAACATCTGTCTGATGTCGGAATTTGACGTCAAACAAAGTTGTGTTTAGACGTCAACCCGACTTTCATTTTCAACCAAAATATGACGTCTGACTGACGTTGGATTAGTTGGAGTCCAACGTCTTCCTGACATCACATTGATGTGCTGTGTCTGCTGGGTATGCTCATGTTGCACCATCTCGTGTTGGCGTTTTTACAATTTTGCGCATTATAACCAATTCCACATGAGTCTGTTGAGCTTAGGAATGCAATGGCCAAACAGAGGCGATCAGATGAGTCCTCGGTCAAAGTTATCAGCCCTGTTGAGTGCGCTCGCATCGCTGACTGAAATCTGGACTCTTGCAAATCTCATCATAAACAGCAAAATGCAGATGTACGTAAAATGTAAGAGATTCATTTTGCAATGTAGACATCTTCAGTGATTATAAGGACAGTTTTTTTCAGAATACCCAAACTCGCAATAGATCAAAGTTAGTGATAATGTCACTTAGCCTACTGGCTATGTAATTTATTTGTTGTTTGAGTAACTATGGAAAGGAAATGTTATATAATTATTCATTTCTAATGTTTTAATTAAATTATAATCACGTCACTGACAAATTCAGTCCCATATTTTATTACCCTACATGACACCCATGTCTGATTCTTGCCTAAAAAGTCATGATGCTTGTATTTAATAGATTTGGCTGCTGTTATCCTCACCCTGCTCTTGACCCTTAACTTTTTTAACATCAGTTTTTCTTTGGCCATTCTAGCTGTGTGTTTCTAAAGCACATTTGTTATAATAAAACTTGTTTGTTGTTTGTGTAAGCCATCTGAGTAGGTTAGCTGTTAGTTTTGCATGATATATAGTGGTCTTCTGATGTTATGAAAGTGACGTGACATACAGCCAAGTATGGTGACCCATACTCAGAATTCATGCTCTGCTTTTAATCCATCCAAAGTGCGTGCACACACGCACGCACGCACGCACACACACTGTACATGCACTCCCCCCACCTACAATTCCTGCCGGCCCGAGACTCAAACTCACAACCTTTCGATTGCGAGTCCGACTCTCTAACCATTAGGCCACGACTCCCCCGGCAAATAGTCAAACGACAGTCAGATATTCAGATTATTATTTTTTTTAATTACTATTCATTATGTAGAAAGCATGTTGTATGAAAGGAAAACTAACGAGGCTTTATATCTAATTAAAACTGAATGCAAAGCATGCATTTTATAAATGCTTTTAACATCACTTTGTATTCCAGTCAAACACTGCAATTTCAAAATGTTTTGAGAATGTTATTAAAGGACTGTTTGCTCTTTTGGAAACTGAAAGTGAAAAACTGTTTATTGGAAATTGCTTCACTGTTTTGAAAAACAAAAAATGAGTCAAACAACCCTTCTTCTTGGAGGTTATAAAGTGGCAACAGCCGATTCTTGTGATTTGTTGCCTGACTTGTGGTGTGTTACAGTCTAAAGCATGTGTTTTCTGTACTTGGTGCTGAACCACATCAGGTGTGCCAATCGGAGTCAAGCTGAATGCTGAATGAAGGGAAGTAAGTAGATTAGCTGTTTTCCCCAAGAGGAACAGTCCTTTGGCTACTGTAATGATCTGATGACATGTTTCTAGGAATGCAATGATATTCTTTGCTTAGAGTTCCTTAGAATATGACAGCTGATTAATTGTACACCCATGTTATGCCATCAATGGACAAAGTGCTTTTTACAAATAGCAAACTTTTATGTCTTTTAGCGTAATGTACATTATACTGTATATGTTGATGAAAACACTACTATTCCTAATAATAATAATAATAATTCTCAAAATCAATTACATGCATGGGAAAATATAGCAAAGAAACTCACTTTTATTAGTCAATAAGTTTGAATACTTACTAAATACTCCATTGAAAGAGATTACTTACATGTTAATGATTAATCATTGTATAAGTATATGATGTAAAATACACATTTTAATAATGAATTTCATTCTCATATTTTAATGCATTATTTAATTTAAATGTTCATGTTTTTATAATTAAAATTATTATAAATAGATTTATCCATAAATGCATTATATATACAGTATATATACATATATAATTTATAAATATATACATTTTTTAATACATTTGTATATTAGGAGCATCTGAAGTTGTTTATGTAATTACCAGTGACGTTTCGTCTGGTCA
The DNA here is from genome assembly GCF_963082965.1 of Carassius carassius. NCBI lineage: Eukaryota > Metazoa > Chordata > Actinopteri > Cypriniformes > Cyprinidae > Carassius > Carassius carassius. Next base: position 24,534,492 of record NC_081795.1, on the reverse strand, counting down.
GTGTGAACGTCACTAGTTTAAATCACACGGAGCAAGCATTATCAGAAATATGACCTAGCGGTTAGCGCGCATGATCTGACCTAGTTGGGCTCACACCATTCATGAGATAAAGTTGGGCTCACGTCATGTCTCAACCCTGATCAACCCGTAAACCACATTAGGTTCTTGTTCTCTCTCTGTTGAAGAAAAAGGCCAAAATGTAAAACCATTGCAAAAACATTTAACTTCCTTTTTCTGTTTCTTCTTAGTTGTATCTGTATTTCTATAGAATCCAATTCTGCCAATAATTTAAAGAAGTATGTGAAAGATTAAAATAACTGCTTCTCAGCACACATAAATAAACATATTTTCACTCCCTGAAAGTCTCTTCTGTGCGACACAAAATAAGGAACTTGTAAACAGTTGCATCAAGATTCTTCATAATTTCTTATTTTGCATTTCATGGAAGACAAAAAGTCAGACAGGATTGTGATGACATTAGGGTGCATGAATATCTTTTTTTATATTTATTAGAAGTGATATATTCTATAAATATATATAAAGAATAGTTCAGACAAAAATTTACTGAAATGTGCTCTCCCTCATGCCATCCAAGATTAGGATGAGTTTGTTTCTTCACCATATTTGGGAAATGCAGCATTGCAACATTTACTCATCAATGCATGCTCTGCAGTGAATGGGTGCCGTCAGAATGAGTGCTTTTTCCAGTGATACATTTTTCTTGTCTGAATCAGGAGAGAAATCTGCATGGATCAAACTGTTTCCCAGCCCAAACTGTTCTAAACATTTTAATGTGAGAGACAACAGAAGGTTTTTCTCTGGAGGAAGTGTTATTATGGAACATGGACTTGAAGTTAAACAATGCCTTGATGGATTTGTTTCTTACAAACATGCAGCTTTTCTCTTCACAAGACATTCATTGATAAACTGGAGTGATGTGGATTGTAATGTTTTTATCTCTCATTCTGATGGCACCCATTCACTGCAGAGGATCCATTGGTGAGCAGGTGATGTGACGCTATTTCTCCAAATCTGGTGAAAAAACAAGCTCATCTACATTTGCATTTTCAACAATTTTTCATTTTTGGAATGAACTCTTGCTTTAAGCATCTCATGCTGACTGAATAATTTTAGCACGATCAGATTGCCGAAGCTCTCTGATGCATGCAAGAGGCTGCAAGATTACCGTTCCTGTGCTTTACTCCTTCAAAAAAAAAAAAAAACAATCCACTCTGAGTCACTGTGTTGAAGGGACAGGGTTTTAGCTGTAAATATTTGGGTGACCAATCAGAGCAAGTTAGGGAAGAAAGGTAAGAGGAAAAGAGAGGAAAGTGACAGCTGTGACAGAGGAGACGCCAGCAGAGAGAAACTATAGAAGAGCAAAGAGGAAGAGGATGAATTACATCCTGAAAGCCCATAGCAGGGATTGCCTCAACTCAAAAGTTATTTTAAGTCCGTTGTTTACAGAAAACTGCAGTGCTAATTCTGTTTGAAATGGAGCCCTTATAACAGTGGAAAAGTTCAATACCCTTTTGTTGCCAAGACTTCATAACTTCAAATGTTATGTTTGTGTGTTTGTAATGTATTTTAAAGCTGTGATCACAGCACAAAATAGTTCCATACACAGTTTGAGGACAGTAAGTGGAATAATTCTCAATTATGTTTTATTTTTATTACGTCTGTATCTTAGTTTATAGTCTGTAAAGCACAGTGGTCAACTCCACCACTTCAAATGAAATGATAATGATTACTTCCATTGTTTGTAATTGCAGGTGCTGCCAGTTTCATAATTTTTAATAAAAATAAGAATAATAAATAAAATTATTGGCACACAAGGCACTGATACTGGAGACAGGAATGAACTTCACAAGAACAAGTATATTGTTTGCACATGTTTATTTACATTAAATGTAACATAACTGAAATAAAAAGAGCACAAGTATAGATCTTGAACTTCTTCAAGTCTGTCAAAATATCATTTAGTAATTGCAATGTCTTCTGATCCTTTACTTAGGAAGGTGTGCTAGACACTGATTAATTTAACAAAAATACTATACATATTAATATATTTTGCTATTGTATTTTGGATTGATACTTTCAGAAACTTTTCTATACTTTTCTGATTATATAATGGTAAATGGTAAATATTATAATAGCAACAGTGATCAGCAATAATTACAAGCCTAATACTCACAATAAAAATAATAGTCATATAGATCATAACACAGTCTTGGAGGTAAGTAGTGGATCATCCTTCATCTGAAATGTTTGTCTTTTCATTCTGAAATGCGAATGGCAAATGTTGGATCACAATAATTAGGAACCACAGTTTTCACAAATCTCTTCACTTGATTGAGATGTTCTCTTTTATTCTGGACTGGGCAGTGATTGTAATATCGAGCAGATCTTGCAGTATTAAACACGTATTTATACCGATTTCATCAGGCTCCAATTCTTCAAAAAGAACATAAAGAATGGCCTTCTCCAAACCAATTTAATTATAATAATTTAATTGAGGTTCAACAAATAAAAAACAGATGCAATACGGAAAAACAAATGATAAAGCTTGGCTTTGAGTCAGTATTTGCAGTGTTGCACTTCTTTTTCAGGACCTCTGCAATTCGACTGGGCATGCTCTCAAGCAACTTCTGGGCCAAATCCTGACTGATAGCAACCCATTCTTTCATAATCACTTCTTAGAGTTTGTCAGAATTAGTGGGGTTTTGTTTGTCCACCCGCTTCTTGAGGATTGACCACAAGTTCTCAATGGGATTAAGATCTGGGGAGTTTCAAGGCCATGGACCCAAAATTTCAACATTCTGGTCCCCGAGCCACTTAGTTAACACTTTTGCCTTATGGTACGGTGCTCCATCGTGCTGGAAAATGCATTGTTCTTCACCAAACTGTTGTTGGATTGTTGGAAGAAGTTGCTGTTGGAGGGTGTTTTGGTCCCATTCTTTATTCATGGCTGTGTTTTTGGGCAGAATTGTGAGTGAGCCCACTCCCTTGGATGAGAAGCAACCCCACACATGAATGGTGTCAGGATGCTTTACTGTTGGCAGGACACAGGACTGATGGTAGCGCTCACCTTTTCTTCTCCGGACAAGCCTTTTTTCAGATGCCCCAAACAATTGGAAAGGGGCTTCATCGGAAAATATGACTTTGCCCCAGTCCTCAGCAGTCCATTCACTATACTTTCTGCAGAAGATCAATCTGTCCCTGATGTTTTTTTTGGAGAGAAGTGGCTTCTTTGCTGCCCTTCTTGACACCGGGCCATCTTCCAAAAGTCTTGTCCTCACTGTGCGTGCAGATGCGCTCACACCTGCCTGCTGCCATTCCTGAGCAAGCTCTGCACTGGTGGCACTCCGATCCCGCAGCTGAATCCTCTTTAGGAGACGATCCTGGCGCTTGCTGGACTTTCTTGGATGCCCTGAAGCCTTCTTTACAAGAATTGAACCTCTTTCCTTGAAGTTCTTGATGATCCTATAAATTGTTGATTTAGGTGCAATCTTAGTAGCCACAATATCCTTGCCTGTGAAGCCATTTTTATGCAACGCAATGATGGCTGCACGCGTTTCTTTGCAGGTCACCATGGTTAACAATGGAAGAACAATGATTTCAAGCATCACCCTCCTTTTTAACACGTCAAGTCTGCCATTCTAACCCAATCAGCCCGACATAATGATCTCCAGCCTTGTGCTCGTCAACATTCTCACCTGAGTTAACAAGACGATTACTGAAATGATCTCAGCAGGTCCTTTAATGACAGCAATGAAATGCAGTGGAAAGGTTTTTTTGGGATTAAGTTAATTTTCATGGCAAAGAAGGACTATGCAATTCATCTGATCACTCTTCATAACATTCTGGAGTATATGCAAATTGCTATTATAAAAACTTAAGCAGCAACTTTTCCAATTTTGGCCATGACTGTAGCATTTTAAATACAGTTGCTCCTTTATGCTTAAGGAAGGTTAAGGAAAACAGTATGACACCATGGTATAATGAGCATACTCGCACCCTAAAGAGAGCAGCCCGAAAAATGGAGCGCAGCTGGAGGGAAAAAAACTAGAAGTATTTCGTATTGCTTGGCGGGAAAGTAACCTATCCTACAGAAAAGCATTAAAAACTGCTAGATCAGATTAATTTTCTTCTCTTTCTGAAGAAAACAAACCTAACCCCAGGTATTTATTCAATACAGTGGCTAAATTAACAAAAAATAAAGCATCAACAAGTGTTGACATTTCCCAACATCATAGCAGTAATGACTTTATGAACTACTTTACTTCTAAAATCGATACTATTAGAGATAAAATTGTAACCATTCAGCTGTCAGCTACAGTATCACATCAGACAGTGCACTATAGACCCCCTGAGGAACAGTTCCACTCATTCTCTACCATAGGAGAGGAAGAATTGTATAAACTTGTTAAATCATCTAAACCAACAACATGTATGTTAGACCCTATTCCATCTAAGCTCCTAAAAGAGGTGCTTCCAGAAGTCATAGATCCTCTTCTGACTATTATTAATTACTCATTGTCACTAGGATATGTCCCCAAAACCTTATTAAGCCTCTCATCAAAAAACAAAACTTGACCCCAAAGAACTAGTTAATTATAGACGGATCGCAAATCTCCCTTTTCTGTCCCAGATACTAGAAAAGGTAGTATCCTCACAATTATATTCCTTCTTAGAGAAAAATGTTATCTGTGAGGATTTCCAGTCAGGATTTAAACCGTATCATAGTACTGAGACTGCTCTCCTTAGAGTTACAAATGACCTGCTCTTATCATCTGATCGTGGTTGTATCTCTCTATTAGTACTATTGGATCTTAGTGCTGCGTTTGACACAATTGACCACATCATTCTTTTGCATAGACTTGAACACTTTGTTGGCATTAATGGAAGTGCATTAGAATGGTTTAAATCGTACTTATATGAATGCCGTCAATTCATAGATGTGAATGAAGATGTATCAAATCGATCACAAGTGCAGTATGGAGTACCTCAAGGCTCAGTTCTACGGCCTTTACTCTTAATGCTTTACATGTTACCCTTGGGAGTTATCATAAGGAAACATGGTGTTAGCTTTCACTGTTATACTGATGATACTCAACTCTATATTTCTTTGTGGCCTGGTGAAACACACCAATTTGAAAAACTAATGGAATGCATAGTTGATATAAAAAACTGGATGACGAGTAATGTTTTATGGGTAAATTCTGAAAAAATAGAGGTGTTAATTATAGGACCTAAACACTCTGCTTGTAATAACCTAGAACACTGTCTAAGACTTGATGGTTGCTCTGTCAATTCTTCGTCATCAGTTAGGAACCTAGGTGTGCTATTTGATAGCAATCTTTCTTTAGAAAGCCACGTTTCTAGCATTTGTAAAACTGCATTTTTCCATCTCAAAAATATATCTAAATTGCGGCCTATGCTCTCAAAGTCAAATGCAGAAATGTTAATCCATGCATTTATGACCTCAAGGTTAGATTATTGTAATGCTTTATTGGGTGGTTGTTCTGCACGCTTAATAAACAAACTACAGCTAGTCCAAAATGCAGCAGCAAGAGTTCTTACTAGAATCAGGAAGTATAACCACATTAGCCCGGTCCTGTCAACACTGCACTGGCTCCCTATCAAACATCGTATAGATTTTAACATATTGCTTATTACTTATAAAGCCCTGAATGGTTTATCACCTCAGTATTTGAATGAGCTATTGATACATTATAATCCTCCACGTCAGCTGCGTTCTCAAAACTCAGGCAATTTGATAATACCTAGAACATAAAAACCAACTGCGGGCAGCAGATCCTTTTCCTATTTTGTGCCTAAACTCTGGAATAACCTACCTAACATTGTTCGGGAGGCAGACACACTCTTGCAGTTTAAATCTAGATTAAAGACCCATCTCTTTAACCTGGCTGACACATAACACACTAATACACTTCTAATATTTAACTCCGTTAAAGGATTTTTAGGCTGCATTAATTAGGTAAACCGGAACCGGGAACACTTCACATAACACCCGATGTACTTGCTACATCATTAGAAGAATGGCATCTACGCTAATATTAGTCTATTTCTCTCTTATTCCGAGGTTACTGTAGCCACCAGATCCAGTCTGTGTCCAGATCAAAGAGTCACTGCTGTCACCCGAATCCAGTACGTATCCAGACCAGATGGTGGATCAGCACCCAGAAAGGACCTCTACAGCCCTGAAATACAGCAGAGACCAGGACAACTAGAGCCCCAGATACAGATCCTCTGTAAAGACCTTGTCTCAGAGGACCACCAGGACAAGACCACAGGAAACAGATGATTCTTCTGCACAATCTGACTTTTCTGCAGCCTGGAATTGAACTACTCGTTTCGTCCGGTCAGAGGAGAACTGGCCCCCCAACTGAGCCTGGTTTCTCCCAAGGTTTTTTTCTCCATTCTGTCACCGATGGAGTTTCGGTTCCTTGCCGCTGTCGCCTCTGGCTTGCTTAGTTGGGGTCACTTCATTTACAGAGATATCGTTGACTTGATTGCAAATAAATGCACAGACACTATTTAAACTGAGCTGGATGATGACATCACTGAATTCAATGATGAACTGCCTTTAACTGTCATTTTGCATTATTGACACACTGTTTTCCTAATTAATGTTGTTCAGTTGCTTTGATGCAATGTATTTTGTTTAAAGTGCTATATAAAGGTCACTTGACTTGACTTGACTATTTAGCTGCCATAGTTGCAAATCTTGCTTCAACAGAACAGAGTGTATAACGCACCACCGTTTCCATTTAAAAAACGTTGTATTTCCATTTAACCATTTTGTTGGGGCTGATTGCAGCCCTGCTCATACAATGGGGCAAACATGACAGTGCCAAAGCCAGTGAAAAAAATGCATACACGTTACAGTCACTGTACAAAAATAAAATAAAATCATACACAAAAATGCATGTTCAAAAGTTTGGGGTTGGTAACATTTATTTTATTTTTTATAGATTTTTAAGAAGTCTCTTATGTTCACCAAGGCAGCATTTATCTGCACTCATTTCATTAAAAGAAATATAAGATCTAAAATAGCTGTTTTCTATGTGAATATCTATGAAAATTTTATTTATTTTAGTGATGCAAAGCTGAATTTTCAGCTTCATATCTCCAGTCTCACATGATCCTTCAGAAATTATATTTTAGTTCTTAATTTATTAATAATAATAACTTTTTTTATATATAATAATAATTTTAAAAAGAATTTTAAAAATGGTGAATTAAATACTATTTCCTAATAAACAAACATATTGATAGGAGAGTAAAGATGTTGGCCATTAGGATAAATCAGCTGTGCTGCTTGTATATTTCATTCAAATAAATGCAGTTTGCTGGAATTTTGTGAATAATGCTTTCCTTCACACAATGAAGTGTTCATACAATTAGTTGTTTAATCTAGTAGAAATCAAACAATAACATAACATCTATTAACACTCAGCATTTCCTCATCCCAGTATTTTATCACATACATACATCATACATTAAATTACACGCATGACTATACAGTGCATACATACCAAAGTGCATTCTGAATATATATTACAATAAAGAATATTTTAAATTCTTACAAAACAGCTTATTTGTATGTGTGAGTTTAGTAGGTTATTCAGAGTGTTTAATCTATTCAAGGGTTTCTGGGATACAGAGTTTCCCATCACTAGTGTCACTCTCAAGCATCTGAACTACAGGAAGACTGGACGTGTGCGACGAGATGACACTTCAGGGACCTGAAAACTGGCTTTCCTCATCCACTTCCCATTTCTATTTTTTCCTCTCTGTTTAAAATAAGTTGAGCAGTCAGAGCTGACTGTTTAACCCAAAAATGGCGTTCTCATTCTCACATGGAGATGAAAATAACAGAACCTCATTTTAAGCAGGAACAACCTAAAAAGAAGAGAAAAGTATATATTTTGTTAATTGTTAACTTTAGAGTGGATTTTTGACCCATTTAAGTGATACTTAAGTACATCTTTACATATAAATTCATCAAGCAGTCATGAAGGTGCACTCTATTTAAGCAGCCTTTTATTTCATTAATATTATATTATCCTAAAGTAAGATTTAGTCTTTTAAGATTTGAAGTACACTACAAGTGCACAGTAAATTGAATAAAAGTGTTTTGTTCTTACGAGGGAAGGCTCTATGTAAAGATCTGTACCTTATTCTTGCAGACTCTCGGTCCACACATGAACTCCAGTAAGGCGGCGAGGAGATGAAGAACGCAGAAAACCAGCTCAAGGCCACTTGCTGCCATGAGGACGGAGAAAAGAACCATATTCCAGATCACAACCCCTCGAGGATCAACACAGGCGGACGACCACCGCTCCGGAGTGTAGAGGTAGAGCTTCTCTCTGCGTTAAGACACACAGAGGAACATGACGTTATTTAATATGCTTGAGTGCATTGGACACAAATCAAAAGAACAACACACATTAACACTACATTACATGAGAGATTTAACTTGACAGCACACACTCTCAAAGCTATCTTCTTGGTCTTTAACTGAAGTAAAATTGCTTTAATGCAGCTTTTTATATGTATAATGCTTTGATTGGTGAGGTCACGTCAGGTATAATGTGTTTCTCAGTGTTTCTCAAAACTACACTAATGTTGAGGATGAATGATTGTGAGTTCTTACACACCCAGTTTTGACTTGTTTTAAAGGCCGTCCCCACTCCAGACCGTCAGTGCTGTTGTGTAAACAGAGGGGTCCCAGAGCCAGCCCCGTCCCGCTCGCCACGAAACACACGCCAGCTCCCAGAATGGCCAAACATGCGTAGCCCATCTTACGCAAAACCTGGAAAAATCACCAAAAAAAAAAAAAAACTGTTTACAGGATAGCTCCCAAAAAATCCCCAAAACATTTTGTTCCATGACGTGGCATCATTAGGACAGGATAATTGTTCAAAACTTAATTATGTTAATCAATTATTGCTAAAATGATGATAAAGCTTAAGAAGAAAACACAAAACAATTCCACAAAATACAATTCTCTGACCTCAACAGTAAAATAACAGCATCGATTCATTTCGTAGTGTGTCGTAAAGCCTCGCGCCGCCACAAGCACCTGACAAAACACACGACACGGATGACAATTACATCAAGTGTCCTACTAAAACCCTCCTGATAGCACTACAAATACAACAACGAAATAATATGTATAACACATACTAATAAATGTAACATGCTTTTTATTTAATAAATAACATATATAGTTTATTATTATATATTACATTTTATTCTGTTATATATTCTGTCTATATTCTATTTAATATAATATATATCATTATTTTAATTGTTTTATTCTATTGTATATAACATTTTATCATAAAGCATTATTACTTCATTTTAAAATAAGTAACTATAAATATAATAATTTAATTATAATAATAATATTCTTATTTATAGTATGTATAAATACATATACAATATTCTAACAACAATAATAACAAATAATAATATACACTTTTGTTCTGCACTTGTTGTTAATATATGATCTAAATGTTTTATGATGTTATGGATTAGTATCGGATCTCCTACAAATCCAATGAAAGGACAGAAAGCTCACCAGAAGCCCTGATGCCCAGATCCCAGAGCACCACATGGCCTCTCTGGTCACATGACCCTCTGTCAGGTACTGATACTTCAGGTCAGGAAACAGCAGCAGTGCATTTGCCAGCATGCAGACGATGGCTGTAGGGATCAGAGCCATTCCCACAGACCTGGAGCAGTGACCGGTGCACATCTCAGCTTCCCAGCGATCCTGCAACCACACAACATCATAATGGGTGTTTTGTCATCAGTATTATATGAATTTGATTGAATCATTAGATAACAATGTAACCAAGTGGCATCTGCAAATCAAAAGGATGCCTTTCTCAGTTTGTATTCAGAGTTTTACTCAGGTTTAAAAAAGTCTACATAAATGATGTTGTATATATGATCAAGTGTCCAAACACTGGACTCGCTGTGTGTTGAAATAATGAAAAATATCCTACCTCGAGAGAGCAGGTGCTGTGAGGAAAGCTCACAAGAGTCTTGAGCCGTGAGTCTTTGATGATTCCAGGATGAGGAACGTTTCCTGCTTAAATACAGCTGAGTGTTTCCTTCCCACAACTCAGTGACACACACGCAAACAGCTGAGGACGGTGAAACTAAAACAGTCACGCTGTACTGATCAAACTACAGTCAAACACTGACTGGTTAGTGGAACCGTCAACTAATGGAGAACCAATCAAACCACTTAAAAGACACCATATACACAAGAGAAACAAAAGCAGTGCACGCAGCCGTTTTGAACAAAGTTTTACTTTAATGCACGTTTTAATTCTGTTTTTATAATCTTTGGTTGTGGTTTAAAGTATGTGTATTTTGACGTGTTGACTAACATACTAAAGCTGTAATATATTTTCATTTAATTGCAATTAACATGCAGTTGAGTGTGCAAAAACATTATATTCAGTTCACAGTTAAGATTTAAAGCATATTATTGCCAAGTATTTAATAAGTACTTTTTTTTAAAAGTATATTAAAGTGCACTTTTGTTCCACAAACAATGGTTTCAGAAGACTATGTATAGTGTGCATGATTTGAATAAACAGTGCTATTTTTAAGATATTTTATTATGTATTTTGTAGCTTGAAATCTCCAGTGTGATTATAATTGCAGTGACTAGTCCAACTCTTCAAAATCTCTCAAGTCAGTCATTTCAGTTGAGGGTGAATGAATAATATCAGACGTTTTCACCTTTAACTATTATGATGCAATAGAGAATTGCAACTTTGTTTTTCACTGATTCATTGTGATGCACCATTAGCACTGAGCATACCTCTGCAATCTTCTTGCTTTGGTTCGAGTGTGTAGTTTGTCACATTTATGCATCATATCTGCTCCACAGTTTACAGCACAATCTTTCACATTGCTTTCTGGGGATCCCATATTTAAATGACTTGTATTTTGTGCTCTTTCTTTAAGATGATTAGATATCTGCCACTGTGGTTGTGTGCCACAGCCGGAAGCGAACTGTGTGAGCAAGCGATGATGCAGCTGTGGTGCATGTAAAGCTTCAGTCAAATGACCAGAGCTCCATCAGTCAGCGAGCTCAAATCCAACCCACCTCAGTAACCACAACTTTGTTCACATTCAAAACTAAATGATATGTGAATATATATGCTGAGAATATGTGGTTGTTACTGACTTCAAACTTCAAATCAGGCATGATAATGAATGTTGAATAGTTCATCCAAAAGATTTGGGTCGTTCTGTTGTGGAAAGAAGTTACTGATGCTCACTAAGACTGCGTTTTGACAAAAAAGTACAGTAAAAACAGTAATATTGTGAAATATTATTGCAATATCAATACTCACTCCAGTCTTCAGTGTCACATGATTCTTCAGAAATCATTCGAATAAGATGATTTGGTGCAAAAAAATAAAAATAACAATGTAACACTTTTGATCTACTGAATGCATCCTTGCTGAATATATTTATTTATACTGTTCCCAAACTTTTCATTTGTACTATATATACTGTACATGATTAAACGTGAGATTTAAAAAAAAAAAAAGTATTTTCGATATTGCATTTGCGATTATCATTGCACACTTTAAATAGAAATAATTTCAACACCTTACATTGCTATCATTTTGGACATCACTGCTTTCTGTGAAGCACTGGGGGATTTTTTTTTGTCACCAGAAGTGAGTATTATTACTCATGTTGTATGAAGATGCACAAGACTCAAGCAGGAAGTGGTAAAAGAAGTCCATAACAGGTTATAAGCAATGCCAGAAGGAAGCAACTGAGTCGTTGGAGTTATTATAAATGTAAGAGACAGAAAAGTGATTAGGGAAGACTAGACAGATCATCTGACAGACTCTTTCCCAGGATTCACATGACAGTTCAGAGGTTAACACTTCTCAAACTAGTGATTGTGCAATCCTTGTACTGAAAAGTCCCACAGATGGCCATGACAATGCAGATCACCAGGATCTGAGATTAACTTGAGAGTTTCATTTGTTTTGAAATTGCTAGTACAGAGATTATTGTGATAGTTTAGTGCACATCCATTCATTTGGATTACAGTTTTGAAATAAACTAATAATCTTTGTGTGCTTTGCATATTTGTCTGTTATACATAAATTAATCAATGATTTCTGCAAACTATGCATCTATTTTCAAATCAATATATAACTGTTCATAATCAGCATACCCTGTTCATTGTGGAAACAAACTGATTCTGTAAAAAACAAACACATGGTTAAAATATGACTAGCCATCTTACAAGCAATATTCACTAAGTTAAATACAAAATTACATGCATGCTTTTATTTATTATGTACTCATTCATATTCTGATCACTTATATAGAGAGAGCATGAGTGTTCAGCAGTGTTTAAAAAATATGGAGTAATGATCATAAAACCTGAAATAATTGGAGAACAATATGAACTTCGATATCTCCCCAGACCGAACAAATCATCTGACTTAAACCATTGTGGATAGTTTGAGAGAAGAGTGAGAAACAGATCCCCTCCTCAGACATCTCTGAAGCAGCTAGCTATATATATTTATATAAAACTAAGCGTGTGTGTGTGTGTATATATATATATATATACTGTATATATATACACACACACAGTTTTTTTTTTTTTTACTCCTAGCCCACCCAGAATATTTTAGGCCTTTTTTTTAATTCACTCGTCAAACAACCACACAACACAGTTTTTTTTTTGTAAACCAAACTTTCCTTTTATTCAAAGTGAAAATGCCTGCAGATGCTTACACAATGACTTTCTTCTGCAGTATTCACACCATTTCCAAACTCGAAGTTAGTCACGACTATAAAAATGCTCCAGAAAACAAAACATTTGCTCATGGCTTCACAGGATGACCCTCCCCAAAAAGGCACTGAAGGAGTGTTAGCAACATATGAGCAGACACCGAAAAAGACATCCTTTAGTAGCAGTGCAGCACCTAACAAGGGTTCGAGTCTGAAGGGTGAACAAGATCCCAGATAAAAGCAGCAGAGCATCGTTCAGCTGCTCAGGTTGGGGAACATCTCCGTAAGGGTGGTCTGTTTCGCCCCCTTCGCCCCCGGGACGGTTGTTGAAGGAGAAGATACAGAGTTCGTTCCTGCTGTACCAGACAGTCTGTTTTCGGTCTTCTCTCGGTCCCTGCATCCCGTGTTGTTCCTCGCAGTCGACCGTGTCGTACTGATGTTCTTTTTCGTGTTTTCCTCGTCTGTGTCTGTGCTTGTGGAAGGCGGAGTGTGTTTTTGCCGGAGCGAGTAGCTGTTGGCTGAACCCTTCCTGCGGTCCACAGTGTTTTCACGGTTCAGCTCCTTCTGAAGTCTCATGGCCAGTCTGCGGTCCTCCTCCTCTTGCTGCCAGCGGCTCCGTAAGGCCTCCTCGTACCACGTCACTTCAGACAGGAACGTGCTGTCGGCTGAAGGAGACTCACACTGTGGAGCAGCACAGAGCCTCTTACCGAGCAGATCCGCTTCCGTCTGAAGCTCCATCTCTGAACTCTTCCTTTTCATCGAGCTGCTGTTCGGACTGTTCAACACAGACGTGTGTTCTGAGCAGCTGGAGCTGGAGCCGGAGCTGGAACTGGAGCTGGAGCTGGGACTGGAGCTGGAGCCGGAGCTGGAACTGGAGCTGGAGCTGGGACTGGAGCTGGGACTGGAGCTGGAGCCGGAGCCGGAGCCGGAGCCGGAGCCGGAGCCGGAGCTGGAGCCCAAGCTGGGACTTGAGCTGGAGGGGTTCCCGCTGTAGTCCAGCACAGACCTGCTCAGTTTGCTTGTGTCCTCCGCAGACTGAGCTGAGAGGGATTTTGTAGGGCTCAGAATGTTCTCCTGAAAAACAGGAACATTTATAAACTTGTTTTCTCCATTAACGACTGGAAATTGACCAGAAAGTGATTTATCTTCAACTAAATATGCATGAAGTTTTCACATGCAATATCATTTAAAAAGTTTGTGGCCATTTAAAGTGACAATAAAAGACATTTATTGAAGATACCTGATGATGGTCATGCGACTGAAACGTTATCAAATTTTTTTTTTTTTTTTTAAATGATCATGATTTACAAAAATCTATTACATTTAAAAAATATATTTGAAGAAATATTGGTTATTTTAAATTGTAATAAATACAGAATTTCGCAATATTATATTTTTTTACTGTATTTTGATTAAATGAATGCAGCTTTGGCAAACAGAAGAGACTTTTCAACAATATAATTAAAAACAAAAAACTAAAAAGCACAAGAGTTTGTTCCCGATCATTAATTTTATTTTGACTTTTTTAACATCTATTTTTTATATTAATACATTTTAAAGCAAAACTATTTTAGTTTGGTACAAAAAAATTAAATATAACAGTATGAAGTAACTTAACTGATTTTACTTTTATCCTATTCATCTGTAAACATGCATTGTGTTTCCCTACACATGTATATAATCAATGTCTTTCTTAACACACTCAGTTTTCCTCAGACATTTATTTACAAATGAAAAAAAAAAATACAAGAATATAACTATATATAAATAAAATAAAGCTATTGTTTCTCATGTAGCATGTTTAGTCTCAAATACATTTAAGGATTTATTGTTTGTTTGATCTGATGGATTCTGATATTCTTTCAATTTGTTTTATTTTTTAAATCATATTAATTTTAGTTGTTTTCATTTATAAAATGAAAGAAATCACCTTATTGGCCATCAGAGAGGAGGAGTCTGGGCTGCTCGGCCGCTTATGAGCCACTGGACGCAAAAACCTGACATTTAAGAGAATGTGAATGCATTAAGTGCTTGAAAACAAAATTAATAAAAAATCTCTTTCAGTACATTCAACAATAGCCAGGTCTGAAAAGATGACGAGTTACATTATACAATATACTGGGTGTAAACAGCAGCTACTCACTTCTCAATGTCCCCCGTGTTTGGTTTTGTCTTCTTTGCTGGTGGATTATGAGCAGGTTTAGAAGAACATGATGTTTCAGAGATTGGTCCTGAATTCTGCACAAACACCACAAAACAGCATTTCGAGGTTTAATGTCACGACTTTATGAATTCAGGGCATTTTTAGGCCTAAATCTGTGGACCTTTTTAAAACTCACAGAAAATGTGATTTATTTTTGGCAAGATTTAATTACATAAATATTAAAAATGTATGTTTTGTTTAAGAACTAGTAAGCAGGAATGCAGATTGTATGCAGGTTCAGCCTAAATAATGCTGTCACTTAGTAAGGGTTCAATAGTTCGGCATGTAGTTTTGTTTTGTAGTTATTAGCATAAATTCAGCAAACTATTTAGTCTGAAGGTTGAGCTTGTCAAACGCAGTCAGTGTGTGTAACACAGAGCACATGGGACGAGATTGTTTACTCTCCAGACAGACTAGTTGTGTGTTGTCAGATGTGACTGGTGTTGTGAATGACAGTGAGCTCACCAGCTCTTGGCTCAGCAGTCTGGCCATCTTCTCATCGTCCTCCAGCTGCCGCTCCTCCCGTCTCCTCCTCTCCTCCGTCGTGCGCTCCTCCTCCTCAGCCAGGAGCTGCTGGATGTACTCCTCACTGGCTCTCCTCTCGGCTTCCTCTAGAGCTCGCTTCTCCTCCAGCAGCTGTTCACAACAGGAAACCACATCATGACTCTTCACCACAACACTACATGAATAACAAATTAAAGGTCCCGTTTTTCGTGTTTTTTTGAAGCTTTGATTGTGTTTACAGTGTGCAATATAACATGTGTTCATGTTTCGCGTGTAAATAAAACAGTATTTTTCACACAATTCACTTATCTGTATACCGCTGTTTTCACTGTCAAAAAACGGGCTGATGACTTCCTTGTTCTATGAAGTCCCTCCTTCAGAAATACGTAACGAGTTCTGATTGGGCCAGCGGTTCCTGTGTTGTGATTCGACACCAGCTTAGAGCACGCTGCCCTCCTGGTAACACGATTGGACTAGTTTTGAGAAGCAAGTGTGCAGGAGCATATGCTGGAGATGTACTTATAATCACAGGAGCGCGTTTACTGACGAGATGCGCATGAAAATCGCATTCGATTTTTTTGCACATCCCTACCATCTACCGTATTTTTCGGACTATAAGTCGCACCGGACTATAAGTCGCATTTATTTAGAACCAAGAACCAAGAGAAAACATTACCGTCTACAGCCAAGAGAGGGCGCTCTATGTCTTCAGTGTAGACTACAGGAGCACTGAGCAGCATTAGAGCGCCCTCTGGCGGCTGTAGACGGTAATGTTTTCTCTTGGTTCATTTCTCTTAGTTCATTTCTCTTGGTTCATGTCAAATAAATTTTGATAAGTCGCACCTGACTATAAGTCGCAGGACCAGCCAAACTATGAAAAAAAGTGTGACTTATAGTCCGGAAAATACGGTAGTTAACAAAGCTAAACAGCGTTGCCCTTTGTGTAATAAGTTGTGTAACTGTTAAACGCACCAGCTTAAATAATAAAAATATACTTACTGGTTGTGGTCCATAAACAACGCCTTCTCCAGACAAAGAGGGAACTGCTCCATCTTTCAAGAATAATCTTTGTGCGAATCCGGCATTAAACTGATTGAGATTGAGGAAGCTGTCCTCAGCAAAATGTGGTGCACATAGTTTTACATGTGGATTATAATTTTCGGGAACAGAGTTAAACATAAATTGTAACCATTGATCTCTAAGTACAGCGTCCCTGGGAAACTCAAACAAAGGTGATTGGACTCCGAGATGAAAATAACAGCGTTTCGACGACATGGCGACAAACGCAACTCTTCCTTCTTCTCCGTCGGAGCGCAACAAGACCACGCCCCCTTTTATGTGTATTCAAGTGGGCGGAGGTTAGTCAAAAAACTGTTTTAGTGACGTCATTACTGCAGGAACTAGAGGGATGTAGTCCAAACTGGTCGTTCGATGTAGGCGAATTCTGTTAAATAAAATATCTCGCTTGGCATTGAACTTTGAGCTTTAGAATTTTACAGATATTATTTATACTCTAACAACAACATTACACACTAACTAAAATTTAAAACATGGGATCACGAAGAACGGGACCTTTAAGATTTGATTCGCTCTAATTGACAATGTGCATACGATAAAAATTTAAAAAAATAACAAATTTGAAACAATTTGAAATAAGTCTTAAATTGTACACCACTGTTTGAAAGTTTGGGGTCAGTTTTAATTTCAGATCAGAAATGAATACTTTATTAGCAAGGATGCATTAAATTGACCAAAAGTAACAGTAAAGACATTTCTTAACCTAAAAAATTTCCATTTTAAATAAACGCTGTTCTTTTGAATTTATTTCAATGAATTTGTTAAAATTGTTTTCAACATTGATAATAATCAGAGATGTTTCTTGAGCAGTAAATCATCACATTATTCTGATTTCTGAAGATCATGTGACACTGAAGACTGGAGGAATGATGCTGAAAATACAGCTTTGAATATAGCAATAAATTACATTTTAAAATATATTCAAACTGTTTTTTTTATTGTAATATTTCACAATATAACTATTTTACACTACTATTGATCAAATAAATGCAACCTTGCATAAAATACTTTTTTTGAAAAAAAAAAAAAAAAAAAAAAAAAAATATATATATATATATATATATATATTTATTTAATGGCATGATTACTATTAGAAATTCTGCTATTTTCAGACCTCAAAATTTCTTCCCAAATCTGAATAGATCATGTACTGAAATGGTTTCCATAATTTAAACAATAAATGGAAACAAGCTTATTCAGGATTTTTTTTTTTAAAGGTACAACAGCAAAAAAAAGAAAGAAAAACATAAAATAATAATATTAATAATAGTAGTAGTAGTAGTAGTAGTAGTAGTAGTAGGAGCTACTATTAAAAGCACAAAATGAACCAAAGACTTGATCTTATTGAATGATTATTATGACAGATCTCTCAAAACTTTCATTGCAGCTCAGTTTGAACACAGCATTATGCTCCATACACACTGAGCAGCACTGGACACACAAACAAAAGTCAGTTCAGTAATCCGGTCCATGTGAACCCGGGACTGCGCTCTGTAATGAGCACACCTGTCACTTCATCTATAACAGAGAAACCCTGAAGCTCTCACCTTACTGTAGTGTTAATTTCGTCACCTATTTTTAATTAAGTCTTAGTCTTAGTTTTGTGCCAAATGTCCTTGTTAGTTTTAGTCATATTTAGTCATTCACATATCTTTTTTTGTCAGTCAAGTTTTAGTCGACTAAAAGTCTCGTCATTTTAGTCTAGTTTTAGTCAAAAAATGTTAGTTTTTTTTTAAATAACACATTATTACTGATAAACATTTCAGTAAAAAAAAGTGTTTCACATATCTCAAACATTGGTTAAATGTCATAATTACCTGACAAAATACAATTGTTGAATGATTTTTGTTGGATGCAAATGTTAAATGGGGGTGGTGTTGGCGCAGTGGATAAGACACATGCCAATGGTGTGAGAGACCCAGGTTCGAATCCACTGTGAAACACCAATGTGTCCTAGAGCAGGGGTTTTCAAACTGTGGGTCGCGACCCACTTGTGGGTCACAGAATGGAACAAGGTGGGTCACACAAAGTCACTTGGCTGCAGCTAAATTTGCGTTTCAATAAAAACACACACACACACTCACACAGTTCAGTCTAGGGCTGCACGAATGTGACGAGTGGGGCGGGGCCGAGAGCCGTGGAGTGATTGGGAAATGAGCGACACCTGCAACACTCACCGGTCTCGAGAACCCCGGAGGAGATAGGAAGTATACAAAAGAGGAGCGACGACAGTGAAGGACGAGAGAGGCCACTGGGTGGCGTCTGTACTTCCCGGTCAGAGAGCACCTGTCCATCAAAAGCTCACTATCCAATCAGAGTAGATCACTGTTAACACCACCCCCATGAGATGTTTGTGTCAAAACACCAAACGAAAAACTGCGAAACGTAAGCGAAATCTGTAGCAATGAATTCAGAATCCACGATTAGCGAAAACGAATCTTTGAAAAACATTAACAAAGAATGAAGCATATTTGAAGAGCCTGTTAAATTTGTGCGACTGAGTTAATTTTTTTTCATTTTCATAGTGTTTTTCTTCTTTTGTAATGGCATATTTTTGATAGTTTCTGAAAAAGTTACGTTCAGTTTTATAAAGTTTCGTTCATTATTATTGAAACAAATGTAATTCCATAAGCAGGGCACAAATGCAGGATTAATTGTAACACTACAAGATTTAAACATTTCCACGTAACAAAATGTACAAAAGTTTGCAATATTTCCTTGATGTATCATCTCTGTTTAGAAAAAAATTTGCCAAAGTTCAGAAGTCTTTTGAAGATATTGCTGAACATTTATTTAACCATCACAAAAATAAATATATTTTTTTTATTATTATTTAAAATGAGACACATCTGTTTATTATAATTTTTTACCAATTTCACAATTATTTTAATCTCAAAACTGTGTTAGATAGCTCTGCTTTGCTTCTCATGCTTTTCTAAATAAGTGTTGGATTGTGCTCCGTTCTCGCCGACACAAACGGAAGATCATGAATGTATTTTCTGCAACAAAACACAGCAGCGCAGATTACAGTTCACTAGAGTGAGCCTGCTTCACGTTTTTATGGACACTACATATTTTAACGTCTGTAAACAAAAATTAAAACTGAAATATTAGTAGTGAAAATTTTTTATTTTTATTAAATACTTAATTTCTGTCATCAAACTTTTAAGATTAGGCTTAAAGTAATGTCAATCGTTTTCTTATTTTTTTTTATATATATATATTTTGGTGGGTCGTGAAATAGATTACACTTGTCTAGGTGGGTCGTAGAATGGAAAAGTTTGGGAACCACTGTCCTAGAGCAAGACACTTAACCCCTAGTTGCTCCAGAGGTGTGTGACCTCTGACATAGCAATTGTAAGTCGCTTTGGATAAAAGCGTCAGATAAATGTAAATGTAAATGTGTCTGGTTTTCAAATTCTGATTTAGGAGACACGTTCACAAATGATTAACCTGATCACATTTTTTTACTTTATTGATACTGCTTTTAATCGTAATGCAAAGACTGGTCATCGGGACATAAGCTGTCATATACAATAAAAGAGCCTGCGCAGCAACAGGAAATATAATTTAACACAAAAAGCCTGCCTAGACGGTGGACTTGCACTCAGGAATTTTTTTTTATTTTGTATTTTTTGAGCGGCGTGTGGACAAATTCTTTTTACGCACACACTATTTTATTTCTTGATAACAGACCGCTGCTAATTATAACACACAAATATCGAGCCTCTTCCTTCGACCTAGCATGTCGTCGTCGCTCGCTCATCACTTGTGTTCGCTTTGGGTGTTGTGTGTTCAGCAGTTTTGTGTTGCAGCCACAGGCTGGCAGCAACAGGAGTATGAGAACTGTAACTTGAGCAACAGCGGGAAGCCGCAAACTCGTTCTGAAATTTTAAAGGCGTAACAGTTGATGAAAAAGCAGAGACGATTGTAGACGAAAATGAAGAGAGATTTTATCTTAGTTTTTATTTTATGCAAAACATTTTCGTCTCCTCTTTTTTCGTCAACAATAATGCATGTTAATTTAGTCTTAGTCAGCGTTTTTGGACAGTGGTGCAGTATTGTCATCGTCTCGTCTTAGTCATGAAAAAAAAGGTTGTTGACGAACATATTTCGTCTTGTCTCGTCTGACGAAATTAACACTACCTTACTGATCTGATCCTCATACTCTTTCCTCAGCTCTCCCGGCGGACACACGCGGGGTCTCGGGATCATTACTGGGGAAATAGACTGCAGAAGTAATTATAATGAACGCAACATGCATTAACATGAAACAGTTCATGAAACATGAACATGAAACACATATTGCTTCAGTCGAGCTCTTCTCTCTGTACCAGCATCATCGTCGTCCTCGATCCCCTGCGCTCTCCGCTCACACTGAGTGGGAAAAGCCTCCTGTATGCGTCTCCACAGATCCTCGTTCACCAAGGTCTTCTTCCGGCTGTTGAGTCGCGCCCAAGTGGACACACGTTTCCGGCAGAGCGGACAGCACATGTTGGACTTGTCCACGGTTTGCATGAAGCAGGGTTTGCAGAAGGTGTGCATGCAGGGCAAAGTGACCGGCTCCAGGAATATGTCCAGACACACCGGACAAAGGCAGTCTGAACGCTTGAGACCCCCGGAGCTTTCTTCCTCTCCAGACACAGGAGGCATCCTAAGAGACGTCTCTACACTCACTGTGTGAGGTCTCTCTCTCTCGCTGTCAGGTTCAACAGCAGCACACCACATTCAGCTGAAAGACCAAACAACAGCAACAATTATTACCTGCTAGCAAAGGTTGAACAC
This sequence comes from Carassius carassius, assembly GCF_963082965.1. Classification (NCBI taxonomy): domain Eukaryota; kingdom Metazoa; phylum Chordata; class Actinopteri; order Cypriniformes; family Cyprinidae; genus Carassius; species Carassius carassius. Next base: position 24,513,098 of record NC_081795.1, on the reverse strand, counting down.
TCCTGCATTAGATGCTTTCATCCAATTAAACCTCTGTTTATTCAAATCAACAAATCAAGAACTCAGTAACTATTACACGCCTACAATCATGCACATCACATAGATAACCAGCTACTTATGAAATAAATAAAGCCATAGTTAATTATATATATATATATATATATATATATATATATATATATATACACATTAACCTGTGCGAATTGTACCACAACACGCCCAAATTTTTCATTATTATTATCATTATTAAGCATATTTTCGTTCAAATATATTGTCAGATTCTGTCCAAATGAACTGACTTATTTGACAGAAGTTATGCTATTTTATGCTAACTCATATCTTTGTAGCAGTGTGAGGGATTACTGTAAGATAACACTGATGTAAACCGTTCATTATTCAAAGCAGTTAACGTCAAGTTGTTAAAACGGTCTATGGATGTGAGTGTCAATGAAAGATTCAAAGTATTACAATTCACACTTACTTATTTATTCAAGGCCCCAAATTCCCGGGAAATGTTGCGCCCTCCTCCTCCTCGCGCCTGTGAAGCAACGAGCGCCGGGAACTGAAGTATATTTCAAAATAAAAGTCACTCGGTTTTATTGTGGACTGCTAGTTCGCATCAGATGGATGGATGGATGATGCACATTAAAAGTCAAACTAAACTAAACTGAAATTAACGAGAATAGTAATAAAAAACGCTTTTCCATTATTTTTTTGTATTGCTTAATTTACATAACAAGACAGGGAACCACAAGGAGCAAGGATGAAAACAAAGTTGTAGTCGATGTAGACATTATAAAGAAAAAAATATTAAATTTATAAATATTTTGACAGAGAAACATAACTTTTCAGATTTTCTATTAAGATTTTTGAAATATTTGAAGCTAAGCTGTTCTTCATTTGATATTGGTTTGATGAAGCATTAAAAAGCTTAACAATCAAATGTTTCACTGACCAGAAAGGCTGAAAGAAAATTTGAAAGAAAAATGAATCAGATCATTGCCCATAAGGAGCTTTATTTGTCCAAGCTGAATGCCTTTTCAAACCGTGTAAAAACTGAATATGTCGGTTTAATACATCTGATAACCTACTTTATAGCAATGGCCTGTGACACTTTACACCAGGTATGTGAAACACCAGCTGTATGTTTATAATTAGAAACCTAGCTTTGTTAGCTAATATTAACTGGACCCAGGCTGAAGGATCTTACAAAACAAGCCGTTCTTCTCAGGATAACATTGCATTGCTGCCAAAAATGGCCAACACAGCTGCACACATTTTCCAGCTATGTGTTAAAGATTAAGGACATTCGTTAGTATCTTTGTATTTGTTACAGTAGATCCGACACTGTTGCTTTTGTCATCATTTATTAGTGGCACATGTTTGAGATGAACGAAAATGACTCCAGTCTATTTGTTAAAGTTGATCATTCATACCGAACTGCTTCAGTTTTTTACATTAAAGAAACAATAACCAGAGAAAGGAAATGTGCTGACTGGTTTGATTACTTCATTCAGTCTCTCTGTTGTCACCCTATTAACATTCTGGCCTCAAATATAGCATAAAATTGAACAGGTTTTGAACAAGTTAGATATAAGAAATAAAGGTCATAAACCCATGATCTTTTGAGAATACTCGGGAAAGTATTTGCAACACTATTACAATTTAGTCTAACTAAAACTAACATGTTAGACCACATTATTTTCTCAAAACTATATATCATCAATAGTTATACAGTTTAAAAACAGCAACAACGAGCAAGTGAGATAATTCGGCCTTCTTTAATCATGTACGATCCTGTGACCTTTGAGTGATACACAATGATTGATTCTTGTGTGATTTAGGATGCAGGGTAGGTCTCTAAACTATTATTATATGATGCCTTTAGAGCTCACCATGAAAGGACAGAAGATATGTTATTAATATTCAATAGGCAACAGTTTACAAAAACAACTATACATTGTAGAAAGGTTTATAAGAAGAGTGAAATATCAGCCTATAGGTTTGTCTTTATGTTCAGGAGATGGACTGGAGGGAGACGAGATGTTGTTAGGACTCTGTGTTCTTCCTCTGTTTCGCAGCGCAGAGATCTGCTGCTCCATTTCTTCAAGAATGGTTCTACTCAGTGACTGGAGAACAACATGAGGGACAATATGTAAGAAAACAGAGAAAAATATACAGCAGTCTAGTGCTTTAATTATTAGATTAGAATATTAATGAGGTATTGCTATTGATCATAATGTATTCTGTCTCACCTGATTCTCAGCCAGTGCCTCTTTGGCCATGTAATGCTCTCGTTTGATCTTAATTTCCACCTCCTCAGGAATATCTGGCACCATCCAGTCAATAATACGCCCAATCAGGAGAACAACATGCTGAAAAAAAACAACAACATTAGCATCAACGATTAAAATTGTGCGCTGTCTTCATTTTATAATCATCGTCTATATCAAATCTATCGTCAGGCACTTTATACTGAAAACTCCTAAAATATATACTAAAAAACGAAACTTTTGTATATTACTTTTAGTAATCATTTCATAATTAAAAGTAAAGTACGTTTTATGTACTGTATACTAAATGTTTTTAGTTTTAGGAAGTAACATAACGTGCCCATCTTCAGAACAAATGTACATGCAAAGTAAAAAAAAAAGGGATGCCAGACTGTGCACCTCAAATATAATGACGAAACTCAGTCGAATGGCCAGCAGATGATAGTAATCTTGTGTGGGCTGTCCTTTATCATCCCTTAGGCCTCGATATCTGGAGAAAAAAAACTCTTAATAAGCCTCTTTGTTCAAGTTCAAGTTCAGTTTTTTTATAAAGCACAAATAAAAATGGCCACAGGCCGACCAAAGTGCTGTACAAGTTAGGAAAAATAAAAGGTTAAGTACTCTAAAGTCAGCAAGATAGTTTAAAACAGAACACTTATAAAGTACACAAATAGTAGCAAACAATTTATGATAGAACACTACTATAAGCTAAAAGCAACCGAGAATAGATAAGTTTTGAGACATGATTTGAACTCAGACAAAGTGGAGGCAGATCTAATATGGAGTGGGAGCTTATTCCACAGTGTTGGGCAAGCCACTTCAAAGGCTCCGTTACCCCTCGATTTTAGCCGGGTTGTGGGAATCTGAAGGAGGAGCTTATCTTTGGATCTAAGGCCTCTAGTGGGAAGGTAGGGATGAAGTAGATCAGACAAATAAGAAGGTGCTAAATCATTTAATGATTTAAAAACCAGTAGTAAAATTTTGAAATCAATTCTAAAATTAATCGGAAGCCAGTGAAGGGATCTTAGGAGGGGGGTGGCATGATCAAATTTCCTCTTTCCCTTCAGAAATCTCGCCGCTGCATTTTGAACGACCTGTAGACGTGACGTTTGGGACTTAGATATACCAGAGTATAGGGAATTGCAATAGTCTAGCCGAGAGGTAATAAGAGCATGGATAGCAGTCTCCATGGAGCTCTTAGGGAGAAAAGATTTTATTTTTGTTAAAGAGCGAAGAGAGAAGAAGCTGGACCCAATGACTGCGCTTATCTGCTTGTCAAATTTGAGGCACCTATCTACCATCACACCTAGATTCCTTACTTGGGGAGAGGAATCATTCCTAACATTAAATATCTCGACATGAAAAGCCAGGATGTTCCCAGACACAAAGATTTCTAGGTGTTATTTAGAGTGGTACATCTTTGTATGCACATCCCATTTTATAAAAATATTAATTATCATTCAAACCCACTAAGCACAGTTATGTCCAAAAGATGTGTTTTCTACGTCTTTGTCACTAGAGGCATACGTTGAAAAGACGCCCACAGAGGAGCCAGAATGAAAGTTTTTATGACGTCTGTTTTGGACGTGATCTGCACGTCTGATATAGACGCTCATGGAACCTCAAGGTTAAACACTAGTTCTGTCACAATCCAAAGATGTGTGAGTTACAGATGCTAAGATGTCTAAAGGTGTGAGCAAAGTTTCTTTTATTTTCATGATTTTTGGACAAACTCAAACTGTTTGTGAGTTGATTTGCAATTACAAAAGGAAAATACAGCTCTGGAAAAAATTAAGAGACCACTTAACACAGATTTCTCTATGTTAAGTGGTCTCTTAATTTTTCCAGACATTTGAACTAGTGTTTAACCTTGAGGTTCCATGAACGTCTATATCAGACGTGCAGATCACGTCCAAAACAGACATCATAAAAACTTTCATTCTGGCTCCTCTGTGGACGTCTTTTCAACGTACGCCTCTAGTGACAAAGACGTAGAAAAGACATCTTTTGGACATAGTGGGAAGGTTTGGATTCAATAAGGCTCAGTTTTCCCCCATTAAAAGTGACAGTAAAGAATTACTGAACATTGTTCCAAAAAAAAAATATATATATCTGTTTCAAACAAATGCTGTTATTTTGACCTTTCTATTCATCAAATAATAAAAAAAAAAAAAACATTACTGGTTTCCACAAAAATAGGAAACAGCCAAACTGCTTTGATCATTGATAATAATCAGAAATGTTTCTTGAGCAACAAATCAGCATATAAGAATGATTTCTGAAGGATCACATGACACTGAAAATTGGAGTAATAATGCTGAAAATACAGCTTTGTTCACAGCAATGAATTGCATTTCAAAATATATTCAAATAGAAAACCGTTATTTTAAACATATATCACAATATTACTGTTTACACTGAATTTTTATCAAATAAATGCAACCTTGGTGAGCAGAAGAGACTTCATTCAAAATTCTACAATCCTGCTAACCACAAACTGTTGAACAGTAGAGTATAGAAATGGTATATGAAGAGTTTGATCTTCACCTGCATGTCAAGTTGCTTTGGGTGAAGTTTGCAGGGGCCACTGAGAGGGTGAAGTTGACATATCCTCTCATGCTGCCTGTAGTGTAGCGATAATAGAGCCGTGGCAGGAAATCAGACGTGAAGGAAATCAGGAAAGCCTGGCAAGACATCAAACAAGATATGCAGACTGTTTAATTAACTTAATTTTGGACTGAAATTTTGTGCATTAAAACTGTAAATAAGCTCACAATTTAGTGTTGATCAGACTAACGGTGATAGCAGGGCCAAGAAAACCAATGGTGCACACTGGAAGACTGATCCCAGAACTTTGAGATGATTACATTTTGCAGGACAAGGTTGAAAATGTATGTTTTCGACAATTTTTAATCTTTTTATTTATTTATTATTTTTATTTTTTTTGACCAGTGGTTCAAATTTTTTATCTAAAGGAAAATCCATGAAAGTACTGAATATACTGCAGGTGGCATTAGAGGCACTAGAGAGCAGATTAAGATACATTCAGATTGGTGCTTTGTCTATGGAAGTAAAATAATGACATGTCTTTGAAACAAAAAAGCTTAGGAAAATAAAAACAAAAAAACTGGAAAATAATGCATTGCATTAAAAGCACTTGCATTTTAATGCCTTGTATTTCCAAGGCTTGCATTTTAGGTCCTGAAATTTAACATAGTTGTTCGTTTAAGCTGTGAATATTTCAATTAAAAATATTTCACACACCTTTTCATAATTAAAAAATCAATAATTCATATTCACGTTCCAGAATTCACTTCCAAAATATTCAATTGGTTTAAAAATACGATGTATAATATTGAACAGGCAGATTTCGGTCCATTTTATTTCACTTTCCAAATTCGCTTCCACAAATTCAGTGGTTAAAATTCGGCAGATAATTCGCTCTTTCACATCCGGAAGCTGCAGGAATAGCAGTAGAGCACAGAGGCATGATCTCCATCTGCTGTCAGTCGCTCACCAGCAGGTGCTGCAAGCGGCTGCTGATTAAGACCAAAGCAACAGGTGGATTAAGTAATACCGTTACAAAAACTGATCTGCATAAATGGAGCAGGCGCTAAGCAGAAGTTTTGATTATCGGGGCATGTGGAAAAGCTGATTGTGTGAATGTTTATTTCAACATCTTTGCCTTTACCACTGTTAATGTGTCACGGTTGGTAAACCGTGATCTCTGGGTTTTGCACTTTGTGGGTGAAGTCTGTGTGTTACGCGTCTGCACTGATTAGTTTATGGGCGTCTCCGTTAATTGTCATCAGCAGTTGTCATCATTACCCTCTCTATATAATGGTTTGTCTCACGTCTTGTGTTTGTGAGAGCATTGTTTCATGTTGGTTAACCGTGCTTTGCTTTGTGTTGTGTTCTGCGTTTTGGATGTCCGTGTCTTCCCCCGGAACCTCGTCCACTCTTCGCAACCACCACAAGCATCACAACTTACCTTCGGCTCGATTCCCCGCAGTTCCTGTGCCACCCTCTCCTGCTGCCAACTCACCACCGCCATCTGGATTCATCACCTCCTTCCACCATCTCGGACTGTATCTTCTTCCCAGCGTTGTTTGTGTTCCAGTTTGTTTGGTTATCGTCTCTCATTAAAACTTTGTTTATACTCGCACTTGTTTCCAGCTTCTCCTTCACCCAGTCGTCACATAATGCAATGCATAATTTTTTTCAGTTAGCAGTGTTGGGGAAAGTTACTTTTAAAAGTAATGCCTTACAATATTGCGTTACTCCCTAAAAAAGTAACTAAATACGTTACTTAGTTACTTTTTATGTAAAGTAGGGCTGGGATAAACGATTATTTTTTTAACGATTAATCTAGCGATTATTTTTTTTTCGATGCATCGATTAATCTAACGTTTAATTTTTTCCAGACCGATTCGATTTCGATTATCTCCCCATTAATTGACTACTAACAATTTATACATGTTGATTTACATATCTGAATGAAAAAAACATGAATTCCTTAACATTGCAATATATGTTTATTGCTCTTAAAATTACAAAATAAAAGACTGACTAAGAATGCATTACTTTGCACTTGTATAGAGATAGCATTCAATAAAACCTTGAAGCCTTGAAAACACATAGCTTACTGAAACAAGCTTACTGAACACATAGGGCCTAGCTTACTGAAAAAAAGTTCTTCTTTCAGATGAAAATAACAACAACTTGATGTCTAGCATTCAATAAAAAAGTTCACCCAAAATACTCGTTTAGAGCAGTTGAAAGAATACAGTAACCAATGTAAACTTTAGGGCTTTAAGCTAATACAGAGAGTGCTTTTCCCAAAAAAAAAAAAAAATTTAACAGTGGGAGCCAGCAGCCTGTCATGGAGAAAAAAAATCTCCGAATGCTCCACGTGAAACTTTGGCGTTCCGCCCTTTTTCTATCGTGTCTAATGATTTTGGTTAATATTCATGAGGGGAGGGGGGTGGGGGAAGAGAGAGAGAGAGCGCTCGTGTAGTTTGAAGACTGTGAGTGAAACTGCGCGTGAAACTTAGGTGTTTCGCCCTTTTTCTATCGTGTTTAATGATTTTGAATAATATGCACAAGAGAGAGAGAGAGCAAGAACCACTCGTGTTGTTTGAAGACTGTTAGTGCGCGCGCAGCCGGGGCTTTCTCTCGTACGCGCCCTGTCACTGTCACTCACCGATCAAATAAGGCTTTGACAGCCGCCAAAAAAAAAGATCAATGCAGAAAACGATGACCTCGACGCGTTGTCCCAGCCCTAATGGAAAGTAATGTGTTACATTACTTTTGCGTTACTTTCACGTTACTTTTTAAATATGAGCAGGGCTTGATTGTTTTTAATATAAGAAGTTCTATTAATAGCAAATGTAAAAGCCCTTTCACATCAAAAAGTGTAATGAATAAACCTCAGGCTGAAGGAAAAGTAAATTCACGTCTGTACAGTGGAACACAGGAGAAGAAGGTTCAACACTCTTCAGCAATAAAAAAAAAACAATGAAGCACAATTGTTAGTTTATCTAAAGTCATTTTTTAATTATTAGTATGGTTGAACTGGATCATTAAAGGTCAGCAGCAAAGACACTGTTAATAAAATGGGAATAGATACATTTGTGTTATTTAATATATTTAGTTATTGCAGGTTTGCGTCATATTCTGAGTTTGCATTTCACTGTTTTGATTAATTTTGATGAATACTAAATCTGTTTTGTTTTTTGTTTTTTTGTGAGTGGGATGAATTAATGCACATTCACATATAGTCTAGAACTACAGTAACATGTTCACACACTGCACACAACGCCTCCATACTTCCATTTCTCCCAACATGGGAACAGGAGGCTTGTCAGTCAAAAAATGGGAATACAAAGTAACTGGCGTTACTTTTTTGAAAAAGTAACTGAGATATTTTCTTGTAAATTAAAAAGTAATGCGTTACTTTACTAGTTACTTGAAAAAAGTAATCTGATTACATAACTCGCGTTACTTGTAATGCATTACCCCCAACACTGTCAGTTAGTGCTATTCAGCATGCTTTTTTGTTTCAAAGACATATGTCATTATTTTACTTCCATATTTGTCCCAAAAGATCACTATAAATTAAAAAAGAAACTTACATTACTGATGACAGCCAGGTAGGAAATGAACTTTAGGATGGTCAGCCAGATCCCAATGTCTTGTGCTCTTTCCACAACAGGCCTGCGGTACTCACACACAAACTTCTGGGCATCGAGACGCACCTCCACCCAATTATTTATCAAAGCAAACAATGGAGCCAAGGGACAGGCTGCTACAAAGATGGTGATGAAGCCAAACTGTAGAACTGACAAGATAAAGAGTTTCAAAATCAGCCTTCATCTGAGCTGAATGGTAATGCCATTTAATTTGAAAGCCACAAAAAATTTTAGTTTTTGATATAATGGTAATATATATTGTGTTGCAAGTGAGATAAAAAATTAAAACTAATCTCTTCTAAACAGGCATACTATAAATGTTATTTATATACACACACACATGTATATATATATATATTTATATATACACACACACTGTCATGATCTTGGCTTCTTCTCCTCTTTCTCTGTCTCCCTCTTGTGGTCACATATTCACACTATCACGCACACACATCCACTCCTCCGCTCATTATCACTTTCAGCTGTTTCCCCTTTCGTTCCCTTCTCCTCACCTGTCCCTTATTTTGCCCTTGATTGTCTCTGCTTCTTATTCCCTCTTTCTAGCCCTGTCTTGTTGTCGGATTACTCGATGACCTCTCGTGAGACACGTCTGTTTCCTAGTCCTGTCCTGTCTTGTCCGTGGATTGTGGGGTCATTGCTGCTACTGTGAGTTATATTGTCATTGGACTGTGTATTATCCAGCTGTGCCTGTTTGCAGAGTACCTGTGCAGCGCTTGCCCTTGGCTGTTCACTCTGCCGGCTGTCTTCACTGTTTTTCGGACTGGCTGTATGCATCTCGGGGTCCCTGCCTCTGCCCTCGTGGAAATTTATGTAGTTTTTCTTAGACCCAGTCGTCTGCTATTCCTGTTTTTGGCTCTGATAAAAGCCTGTGATTTTTGTTCTATATTATTCAGTGAAGACAATTTGCTTTATTAAAGACTGTTAACTGCACCCCGCCCTGGTCGTCCATCGTTCTTACCCATAACAGAATAATCCGACCAGAAGATGGACCAGGCGAGTGGTAATCCCCTTCAGAGTGCTGTTGAGCTCCAGGGTGCTCTGCTGGGCAAACATGAGGAGGATTTATCCGCCACGAGACGTGCCGTAGAATCCCTGACCGCCCAGCTCTCGGGTCTAACCCAGCAGTTACACCACTACCGTCATGAAACCACTGCTTCAGCCGGACAGTGCGACTCTTCTGAGCCACGCATAAACAACACGCCGTGCTACTCTGGTGAGCCTTCACAATGTCGAGCCTTCCTCACCCAATGTGAAGTTGTATTTTCTCTCCAGCCGTCCACTTATGCCAAGGATCAATCTAAGGTGGCTTATGTGATGTCACTTCTCAATGGACGAGCTCGAGAGTGGGCGGCAGCGAACTGGGAGGCAGAGGTAGACTGCATCTCTAAGTTTTCTCTGTTCAAAGAGGAGATGATCCGAGTATTTGACCGGTCTGCACATGGTGATGAAGCATCCCACCTCCTATCCACCTTGCGCCAGGGGAGGAGGTCAGTCACAGATTTTTCTATTGAGTTTCGTACTCTGGTCACTACGAGTGGATGGAACGGTCCGGCACTAATCTCCCATTTTCTCGAGGGCTTGAACTCTGAGATTAAGGATGAGGTCTTTGTCCGAGAGGTCCCTGACAATTTCGACTCCCTTGTCGAGCTGGCTCTTTGCATCAAAAGACGCTTCAAGATGCGACGAAGGGCTCGCAGGATTATGGATCGCCTATGCATGTTCTGTGCTGCCTCTGATCACTTTGCCTCCAGGTGCCCAGTAAAAGCCAGCGCTCGTCAGTAGGCGGAGGGTTACTGACGAGCGCTACATCATGGGTCTCTCCGTCTAAGTCCTGCACTTCCCTTCCCGTACACCTCCGCTGGCTGGGATCGTCTGTTTCCTGCTCAGCATTGCTTGATTCGGGGGCGGAGGGGAACTTCGTTGATGAGACCTGGGCTTTAAAACAAGGTATTCCCCTCTTAGATTTACAAGACTCCACCCCCCTGTCCGCCCTAGATGGTAGTTCCCTTCCTAGGGTACAGAGAAGGACTTCACCATTGACTCTTACTGTTTCAGGAAATCATAGAGAGAAAATTTTATTTTTCATTCCCCTTTTACTCCTGTGGTTTTAGGCCACTTGTGGTTAGTGCTCCATAACTCCCAGATTAACTGGGCGGAAGGCACTATTCTTTCTTGGAAATTGTCTTGTCATGTCGATTGTCTGTCTTCTGCTGTGCCCCTGTCTTGCCCGTAACTGTTTTTCAGTAAGAGCCAGGTGATTTGTCTGGAGTTCCGGAGGAGTATCACGATTTGTGGGAGGTCTTCAGTCGTTCCCAGGCCACTTCTCTCCCCCCTCATCGCCCGTATGACTGCAGTATAGATCTTCTCCCAGGTACAACGCCCCCCCAAGGTAGACTTTACTCATTATCCGCCCCCGAGAGGGAGGCGCTCGAGAAATACCTTTCTGATTCGCTCAACGCCGGTACCATCATTCCTTCCTCGTCTCCAGCGGGAGCCGGTTTCTTCTTTGTTAAAAAGAAAGATGGCTCCATGCGTCCCTGCATAGACTATCGGGGTTTAAATGATATCACTGTCAAGAATCGTTATCCATTACCACTGATGTCATCTGCCTTCGAAGTCTTGCAGGGAGCTAAGATTTTCACAACGCTCGACTTACGTAACGCCTATCACTTAGTGCGTATCAAGGAGGGGCATGAATGGAAGACTGCGTTTAACACGCCCCTAGGGCACTTTGAATACCGGGTTCTTCCTTTCGGATTGGTTAACGCCCCCGCGGTCTTTCAAGCCTTAGTCAATGACGTCCTACGGGACATGATCAACGTTTTTGTGTTTGTCTACCTTGATGATATTCTGATCTTTTCGCCATCACTCCAGGTGCACGTCCAACACGTTCGTCGTGTTCTTCAGCGTCTACTAGAGAATCGACTTTATGTAAAAGCCGAGAAATGTTCTTTCCACGCCCCCTCAGTTACATTTCTGGGTTCGGTCATCTCGGCAGAGGGGATTAGTATGGACCCCGCTAAGGTCCAGGCGGTTACCGATTGGCCCGTGCCCGACTCCCGTCTCGCGCTACAACGTTTTCTCTGGTTTGCTAATTTTTATCATCGTTTTATACAAAATTTCAGTCAAGTAGCCGCACACCTTACAGCTCTAACCTCAGTCAAGTCCCAGTTTAGATGGTCAGATTCTGCGCAGACTGCGTTCGACGTTCTAAGATCTCTTTTTACTACCGCGCCTATCCTTCTTACTCTTGACTTCATTAAACAATTTATAGTCGAGGTCGATGCCTCTGAAGTAGGGGTCGGGGCTGTGCTTTCCCAGCGCTCCACCGCTGACGGAAAGATACACCCCTGCGCTTTTTTCTCTCACCGTCTTTCTCCTGCTGAGCGCAATTACGACGTGGGCAACCGCGAACTACTCTCCATCCGTCTAGCGTTAGGCGAATGGCGTCAGTGGCTAGAAGGAGCTCCCGTTCCTCTTATCGTCTGGACAGATCACCGTAACCTATATATCCGCAAGGCCAAAAGACTAAACGCTCGTCAGGCCCGCTGGGCTTTATTCTTTACCCGTTTCGATTTTACCATCTCGTATCGTCCGGGTACCAAGAACGTCAAGCCCGACGCGCTATCTCGTCTTTTTGACTCCTCTGCATCTTCAGAACCTGAGGAGATTATTCCCCCGGGTCATGTTGTTGGCACGACCGTCTGGGGAATAGAGAAGCTGGTGAAGCGTTCTCTTTCTCATGTCATAGTCCCGCGCAACTGCCCTAAGGGGCTCCTTTTGGTACCTGTATCCGCGCGTCGAGCTGTCCTTCAATGGGGACACACCTCTAAATTGACAGCCCATCCTGGCGTCCGGGGCACCACCGCTTTTATCCGTCAGCGCTTTTGGTGGTCTTCTTTAGAATGAGACGTGTGACGGTTTATTGCTTCCTGCGATACATGCACTCAGACTAAGGCTGACAATTCCCCTCCGGCCGGTCTACTTTGTCCGTTACCGGTTTCAACCCGACCTTGGTCTTACTTAGCTCTCGACTTTATCACCGGGCTTTCCTCTCTCAGAGGGTAACGCCGTTATTCTGACCGTGGTAGATCATTTTTCTAAGTCTGCCCATTTTATTCCACTCGCTAAACTCCCCTCTGCCAAGGAGAATGCCCAGATCATGGTTGATCATGTTTTTAAACTACATGGTTTACCCACTGATATTGTGTCTGATAGAGGCCCCCAATTTTCTTCTCAATTTTGGAAAGAGTTTTGTTGCCTGATTGGGGCATCCGTTAGCCTTTCGTCCGGGTTTCATCCCCAGACAAACGGTCAAGCTGAACGGACTAATCAAATTGTCGCCTGTATGCTCCGCAGTCTCACCCATCAGAATCCCGCATCATGGTCACAGCAGCTTTCCTGGGCCGAATACGCCCATAATTCGCTCCCCTCCTCTGCTACTGGTCTTTCGCCCTTTCATTGCTGTCTCGGTTATCAACCTCCGATATTTGCGTCCCAAGACTCTGAATCTAATGTTCCGTCAGTGCAAGCTTTTATTAGCCGTTGCAAACGCACCTGGAGGAGAGTGCGATCTGCTCTCTGTCGAGGTAGAAGACGCATGACAGTTACGGCCAATATGCGCAGAATTAAGAGTCCTCGCTACGTTTGCGGCCAAAGAGTGTGGTTATCCACTTCAAATTTACCTCTTCAGTCCGAGTCACGTAAATTGTCTCCCCGCTTTGTCGGACCATTTCGCATTGTTAAAGTCATTAATCCTGTAGCAGTAAAGCTTCACCTTCCGCCTAATTTACGCCGGGTCCATCCCGTGTTTCACGTCTTTTGCATTAAACCGGTCATCCGTCCCCCATCTCGCCCGGTCCGCCTCCCTAGTCTTGCCGATGATACCCCTATCTACAGGGTTCGCCGCATCCTCGACATGCGCCGTCGGGGACACTGTCGTCAATATCTGGTCGACTGGGAGGGGTATGGTCCTGAGGAGAGAAGTTGGGTTCCCTCCCGGGACGTCCTGGATCCTTCACTCATCAATGATTTCCTCCGGACCCGCCAGTCGTCCTCAGGAGCGCCAGGGGGCGCTCGTTGAGAGAGGGGTACTGTCATGATCTTGGCTTCTTCTCTTCTTTCTCTGTCTCCCTCTTGTGGTCACATATTCACACTATCACGCACACACATCCGCTCCTCCGCTCATTATCACTTTCAGCTGTTTCCCCTTTCGTTCCCTTCTCCTCACCTGTCCCTTATTTTGCCCTTGATTGTCTCTGCTTCTTATTCCCTCTTTCTAGCCCTGTCTTGTTGTCGGATTACTCGATGACCTCTCGTGAGACACGTCTGTTTCCTAGTCCTGTCCTGTCTTGTCCGTGGATTGTGGGGTCATTGCTGCTACTGTGAGTTATATTGTCATTGGACTGTGTATTATCCAGCTGTGCCTGTTTGCAGAGTACCTGTGCAGCGCTTGCCCTTGGCTGTTCACTCTGCCGGCTGTCTTCACTGTTTTTCGGACTGGCTGTATGCATCTCGGGGTCCCTGCCTCTGCCCTCGTGGAAATTTATGTAATTTTTCTTAGACCCAGTCGTCTGGCTATTCCTGTTTTTGGCTCTGATAAAAGCCTGTGATTTTTGTTCTATATTATTCAGTGAAGACAATTTGCTTTATTAAAGACTGTTAACTGCACCCCGCCCTGGTCTTCCATCGTTCTTACCCATAACACACACACACACACACACACACATATATATATATGTGTTTGTTTATTTATTAGCCACAATAAGAACAAAACATAAGACACATTGGGAATTTGAACATGACACTGATATATATATAAAATAATAAAAATAAAAAGATTCACATCACATAAACAAGTCTAAAGCAGTTCAGATGTGAATTTACTAATCTGGCAGGGGATTATTTCTGTTATCATAAAAGCTGAACTGTCAGAGCCAATACACCACTGACTGGATAAAGTCTGTGTCCCTAATAGAATGAAGTCCAGAATACTTGTCAGAAGAGATCTTAAAATAAATAAATTATTTCCATAAATATATGTGTAAAAATTGTTTGGGTCCGTAAGATTAATTAATTTTTTAAAGAAATTAATAATAATTTTGTACAGAAAGGATGCATTAAATTATGGAAGCCCTTTTCCATGGCAAGAGGTGGTATATTTTTTCTCAGAATTGCGTGATATAAACCCACAACTGCGAGTTATAAAGCCATAATTGTGAGATATAAACTCACACTGACATTATAACTTGAGCTTGTGAGTTTATATCTCACAATTCTGTGAAGAAAGTCAGAATTGTGAGTTTATATCTCGCAATTTTGACTTTATATTTCGCAATTCTGACTTTATAACTCATAGTTGTGAGTTTATATCGCACATTTCTGAGATAAAAGTCAGAAATGTGAGTTTATATCTCACAATTCTGACTATATCTCACAATTCTGACTTTATAACTTGCAATTGTGAGTTTATATCTCACAATTCTGTAAAAAAGTCAAAATTATGAGATAAAAAGTCACAATAACCTTATTTAAAAATGTTTTATTCAGTGGCAGAAATGGGCTTCCATATAAAAAAAAAACTTTTACATGGTTTCAAAAGTCTGATGTTTCGATCTTCTATACATCTGAAATAGATGAAAAAATGTATCCACAAAATATTAAGCAGCACTGACTGCAGCATTGATAATAAAATAAATAGCATGCAAATCAGTCTATTAGAATGATTTTTAAAGAATCGTGGGACACTGAAAACCTAAGTAATCATGCTGAAAATTCAGCTTTGCATCACCGGAGTTAATTACATTTTAAAATATATGCAAATAGAAAACAGCTATTTTAACATATATACTGTATAATATAATAATATAATATTTTTACATCTAAAATTCAGTCTAAAGTAGATACAAGAGACATTAGGACTCACCCATTTCCAGATACTCATCGAACAGCCCCTCACACACCAGCAGCTGATAGTTTGCTTCCCATGGGCTGAGCTCTGGCTCACTGTCTGGTTCATCAATCACTTCCTGACTGGGAGCTGGCTTCAGCTTCCTCCTGTGCCACCATGTCTTTAATTTACTGTTGGAAAGAGAGGGGTAAATCTTGGGCCTAACTATTTATATTTAACAATGAGTAAACAAGATCATTAAGAAGATGCATTGAACATAAAGACCTACGGCAAGACAAATTCCTGGATGTTGCTGATGACCTGTTTGCCTACCATGATGACTAACAGCTCTTGAGCTAGTTCAGTGAGACATCCAGAGGCACCACACTACGTAAAACAAGGACAGAACCAAGTTACACAGTATTAAAGAGTTATTTCTGTTCCAGAATATGCATATTTTGCCAAATTTTATGATTGTTGGGGAAATATTGCAAGATTGTGTATTTAGGTATGACTGATTGTGTACATTTTGTTAGATTTATTCCAACAAGGGACAGCCAAGTGAAAGATAGAAGATTTACTTTCCAAAAATGTAAACACTCACATCTTCATTTCGGATTCCTAGGAGTGTGTTATAGTTTCCAGGGTATCCAACAAACCTGTAGAGCAGATCAAATATTAGATGAAAATTTAATCCTCATACATATTCATTAATTCATATGCTGCATAGCTACCCACCTGCCCTTGAAAAAAGCAATGTAAACAGGAGATGAGTAGAAGTTGACAAACTGGAAGATGAAGACCTTGAGGATGAACGCGTCCTCATATTTGGTCTGGGTGCGGTGCATTTCTTTTAGAAGGAAGTGGATGATACTTCGTATTTGCATAAAGAAATACCTTAATAGTATGTGTAAACATGAAATAGCTTACCCCATCGTGTCAGAATTTGGGCCAGGTAAGTGTAGAGCCGTGACAACAACAGAATAACCAGCAAATTTAGCATAGAACCAGTAAGGCTAGCTATCCTTCCAGCCTACAGGGGTGAAAAAGCTCTCTTAGTAAGCAAATTATTATGTAAAAATTGTGCTGCAATATCTGATCTAATCAATGATAATTTTAAATCAGCTTTAAGTGTTAGAAAAATGTGTCAACTTTTTAATCATAGTACATTTACATTTATGCATTAAGCAGATGCTTGCATCCAAAGAGATTTACAGTACATTCAGGCATTACAGTTTTTTTTTTCTTTTACCAGTGTTTGTGTTCCCTGAGAATTGAACCCATGAACTCTTGCACTGTGAAAGCAATACTCTACCACTGAGTCACAGGAACTTAATAGTAGGCAAAATCTAGCTAGTCCAAGCTAATTGGCTAATCTGGCAGACCATCTTGAACAAGCAACATACCAAACTTACTATATTCCAAAACTCAGCTAAAATTTTAAGCTGATGTTAGTTTTCCCTTGCTATACTACTTCCTAAACCCTCTCTCTACTGTTTCATGGTTACTTTGTCATTCCTACATCTAAATTGTCTACTCTAGGCAGTTTTGGTAATTTGGCATCGCTGGACATCCCTTGTGAAAATCAAGTACGCTAAATTATTAAATTGTAGTGTACTTCAAATCTTAAACTTAAAAAAAAACTGCACTTAGAGATACTGTAATATAGTTTTATTGACCCATCTTTGGAGAGGTTTGAGTGCTTCAGTTACTCAGGTGAGAGGCCAGATATGTGGTCCCACATGGAAGAAAACCTATATAAACATATATGTTTCAATATAGGTTTTGATATAGGTTTTTAATATATGTGACATATATAAAATTGGCCGTTTTCCTATATTATATGTACATATATGTACATATATAAACACATATATATTTACAAATATGTACACACACACACACACATATATATATATATATATATATATATATATATACACATATGTACATATATGCACACATATGAATGTGTGGATGTGTATGAGCTGTGATGTGAATCTGGAAGTGACTTGAAATTGAAAAAAAAGTTTGACAAAATAAAAATTTAAAACCATTTTGTTATACATTTCCTTCTTTTCCACTATCTTCATACAACAAAGAATTGACCTTGTAAATGTTTCTGGAAAACGTGTAGATATCATAGTTAATATATCATGTTAATATATTACCATAGTTAAATTCCATAACATGCCAATTACATCTGATACCAATTCCACATGTTCGCACATGCATAAGTTCTTGCATAATTTTTTTCGCTAATTCTTAGTTTTTGCCTTGATAATAGAAAATATGAGCTAGGCATCATGTATGACAGTCAAAAATAAGATATGAGCTACAAATATGCACATATATGCACCTCAATTTTGCCTATATGTGGCATATATATGCATATATGCAGCATATATATTATCATATATGTGCATATATGCAGCATATATGTGCATATACACTGCATATAGGTTTCATATATGCGCATATATCCACACATATAGGTTCTTTCCATGTGGGGTGCTTTTCCAGTGCATGGTACAGCACGGTACGGTTCACTTTTGGGAGGTTTTCTACCGTCATTACCAGTACAAACCACTAGATTTAAATCAGCACAGCCAGCGAAGGAGCGAACACAACTGTTTTGAACGAGTGCACCTTTTTTAACAACCCAAAGATGGCTGTTTTGTTGTCTGTTGAGGAAGCACAGATGTTCCTCTCATTGATAGCAGAGAGCTTGATGGGGTGAAGGGAAATGAAAAAGTTTTTCACAATTTGTGGCAGAAGAGGTGGCGCATCAATGACATGTGAATAATCCCACCCACTCTAAAGCAGTACTAAACTGCAGTGGAAACGCAAACCGAGCCGAGTCGAGCCTTGACGTACTGTATTGAGCCATACCGAGTCGAACCACGCAGTGGGGAAAAGCGCCAAAAGAGTGACCCCCGCCCACCTCCAATAATCCTCTTTGACACAAATAAGTCAGAACAGTGAGACCCTGCCCAGAGGACCAGAAGAGGAATAACAGGACCCTCTCCTGGAGCCAGGTCTGGGAGAGGAGCTTGCAGGTTGCATTAAGGACTGTACCTTGATTGTGGAATAGGGAATGTAACATCTCTGGTGGGGAAGAAACCGGAGTTAGTACAGGAGGCTGAGCATTACCAGCTAGATATAGTTGACCTCACTTCTACGCACAGCTCTGACTCTTGAACAGAACTCCCAGATAGGGATTGGGCTCTCTCCTTCTTTGGAGTCACCTAGAGAGAGAGGTGCCGAGCGAGGGTGGGAAAATTCACAAGTCCCTGACTCTGCATCACTGTGTTGGAGTTTAGCCCGGTAGACGAGAGGGTCCACTAACTGCAACTTTGTGTCATGGAGGGGATGGCTCTGACTTGCTTCTTGCTTTAACACTCATGTAATGGACATCAGAGAAACGTGAAGGGGGAGGGGGGATTGGGAGGACCAGTGTCCTGACAATATCCACATCAATATCGGGTCCTTTTTCACATGCTTAACAATTATTTTTAATGTATCTGCATTATTGGAAGGGTACGTTTAGGGTTGGGGTAGGTGTAGAAAAAAACACAATCTAATTGGTAGAAAAAATATTAGTTGGTTTCCTGTAGCTGTATCCCTTTTAGCTGCAACCACGAATATAACACAAAATTACTGTATTTGCATTACTGTAAGGGTAGGTTTAGGGTTGTGGTAGGTGTAGACATTAATAAACCATAACTTTACAGTAGCATTTTTCGATGTCTAATTGTACTACCCACTGTTTTAGTGGGAGGTAGGAAAATCTGACAGGGTAGGAAAAATCGACAGAACATCGGCCTGCCAGATCTGAACCCAAGTGGTGTTTTCATTTCTGTGCTTAGTATTGATTAGCACCATAAACACCATTTTTGAACATAAGGTGATTTATACTGTAAGTGTACTTGGTACCAGACCACATTAGGCCAAAGATCTTTGATCAACTTTGTAGGCTATATTTTCTGGACAGGCAAGTAAAGAGAGGAGCAGAGCTGTTAACTGATCTTCACCTGGTGGTGAGTTGGATACGATTACGAACAGACCTAGGAAACCCCAAAAAATACTGAAGTTCAAATGGTAACATTGGCTGAGGATCCTGTCTGGATTTCCCTATTTTCCCACCTACGGAGAAGCTTTTCCTTATACCTAGGGGATGCTGGGTACATAGACTCTGAGTGAGCCCTGTTTAAAGCCTCCAATGTGGAATCGGCTGCTATGAGCTGTGTCTGGAAGGCTGTTGGTGGCTGTCGCAGCGGCAACCCAAAGAACCTGCTGGTGCATGCCAACATTGAGGGAGGCCACCTGGACATTAAGGAGAACTTTTGGGATTGGTTAGACAGGTATTGGCAGGCTAGAAGGGCTGCAGTGTTCAAGGCAAGCAATCATTTGGGTGTTGGAGGAGCTTAGGTAAGCCATGGAGAAGGGCTTTTGGTTGATTTCCAAGAGGTTTTGGCAAATCATCACACAGCTGAGGCAAAGAAAGCATGGCCTCTTCTAGGCTGTTGTAATTCGGGATGGGTATTTGCTGACCTAACCTGAAGATGTAGTCTGGAGGATATCTGCCAGAAAAGAGTGGATTGTCCACTTCAGATAAGTAGTGAGTTGCTTCACCAATTAGAGGAGTTTAAGTACCTTAGGGTCTTATTCAAGAGTGAGAGTAGGTTAATAAGATCAACAGGTGGATCAGCACAGTGGCAGCAATAAATGCGGTCATTGTACTGGGCTGTCATGATGAAGAAAGAGCTAAGCCTGGAGGTGAAGCTCTCAATTTACTAGTTGCTCAATATTCCAAACCTCACATATGGTCATGAGCAATAGCTAACGACTGAAAGAACAAAGTCGCAGCTACGGGCGGCTGAAATGAATTTTGACTGCTGGGTGTCTGGGCTGACCCTGAGAGACAGGGTTCGAAGCTCAGACATGCATGAAAGGAGCATTGAAAGGACTCAGTTGAGGCAGTTCAGATATCTGTTCACAATGTTTTCTGATTACTTTCTGTTAAAGGTGTTCCATGCATGTACAGCTGGGATGAAACCCTGGGGCAGACCCAGGACATGCTGAAGGGATTATATCTCTCTAGCTCTTGGGAATCAGGGGACTGCACAAGAAAAAAGTCTTCAAGAACATCATAATTGCCACTTGGATGGCACCTAGATGGTTGTTGATCAAAAGGTTGCAATTTGTGGACCACACAAGCTACCTTCACAAAATCTGGGGACTGATGACGCCTGGCTGGGTTATCTGGGTGAGGGTGTAGGATGTTGAAAAACCCGAAACACCCAATGACCCCAGGTTATATCACTGATGCTGTGTCTAGGGTGCACATGTAAGGTGTGTTTGAAAATCTAACAAACTTAAATGCATTTATAATATATATATATATATATATATATATACACACAGTATATTAGGGCTGCTCCGATCACGATCGGCCGATCGTTATGTGCGTCTCGTCAGTAAAGCCGGTTTTCTAATCAGCGGTAAATTCCATCAGGTGCGTGATTTCACATAGAGCAGCTGTTACTACACAGAGCCATTGTTAACTGAGAAAATGCGCAAATCCACGTTCATTTTCAGCGTTTATTTGCGCAAAGACAGTGTAAAGAAATACCCTTTGTGAGAAGCAGTTAAATCAGTGGGAGTTAAAAGCAGTTTGTAAGTGTATTTATTTCTTGTCTTATTAGTGTTTAGCGCAGTTTTCATTGCTAGGAAACACTTGTTTGTTTACTGTGTTGAGACGTGCTGCATTTGTTCTTATACTCTATCGCATACGTTGTCAGTGTCGTGCGTTGCTTAGACCTTTGTTGTGATAAACAGTAAAGTGTGTTCAGCTGAATTCAATTTCCGTTTTGTCGGGTATAAAAAAGGTTAGTATACCACGGCAGATGTCGCAGCAATAATTTCTCATTTTCCCACTCCCCCCGTTTGAATGGAAGAGGTGGAGGTACTGGTCTGCTCATCTCTACTGATTGGAAATTTTATCCTTTACCATCTTTGGGTATTGTGATGGCTACGGCCACACAGGGTAACATCACCTCAGTTCTAAACATTTGATTACTGTTTTATTTCACCTCCTTAGTTTGTTGCAATTATTATTTACAGTCATCTACACTATGATACTTAAATAAGGAACACAATACATTTTTGATTTGGTTTATTTTGCTTTACCTTTACATTGATTTACAGGGTGTACTAATCCCATGTTTCTTTGTGTTGAGTTACCTGGACCTGTTGGGTGCGATCCCTTCCTGGTTGGGCAAAAAGAGTGGCTAAGGGCTGAGGAGACCTATATCTGGGAGCCAGCTCATTAGGCCATACCATGTCTCACAATGTGCCAGGGGGATATTGTCCTTAGCTAGCTCTCAAGTTCCCAAGTGTTAGTTTTGATTACCCCTTCTATGTCATTTGGTTTTGTCAAGCTGTTATATAAGCTTTCTTCTGTTTCTTTGGGGCAGGTCAGTTTTTTGTTTAGTTAACCTTGCGTTATGAGTTGATGTATTTGAGCTTATAGTCAGTTATTTTTGTTGACCTCTTTTTAGGCCTAGTTATTAATTTTGGTCCTTATGTAACTTTTCAATATTTTGGGTAATAAAACTCCACTTTTTGAAAAACCTCCTGTGTCCTCTTGCCTCACTGTCTTGGTCCCTGACAGGTATCAACAGCTCCTTTGAATCTCATTCAGTAACTGTTACCTACACTCTTAAAATACATTTTGTAGTTGTCTATGGACCTCCAGGACCACTAGGTAACTTTTTGGATGAATTAGATGTGCTGCTCTCAACCTTTCCTGAGGATGGTACTCCCGTAGTTATGCTTGGGGATTTCAACATACATCTAGAAAAACCTCTGTATTCTGATTTCCACACTCTGCCTCTTTTGATCTCAACCGAGTGTCAACTACTGCTACTCACAAATCAGGCAACCAACTGGACCTTATTTATGCACGACACTGCTCTACTGATCATGTACTGGTTACTCCACTGCACATGTCGGATCACTTCCTCCTCACTCTTGACCTCAACATGGTCCCTGACACATCACTTACTCCTCCACATGTCATCTTTTGACGTAACGTACGCTCACTCTCACCCTCCCGGCTTTCTGCAATGGTTTCATCTTCACTTCCTTCCCTTAAACTGTTAGCATATTTTGATGCTAACAGTGCTACTGATACTTTCTGCTCCACTCTTACATCTTGTTTAGACACTGTTTGCCCCTTGTCTTCCAGGCCAGTCTTTACCACCTCTTCTGCCCCTTGGTTATCTGATGTTCTATGCGAACACCGTTCTAAGCTTAGAGCTGCTGAAAGGGTGTGGTGCAAATCCAAAAATACTACTGACCTTAATGTGTATCAGTCACTCCTCTCTTCCTTCTCTGCTAATGTCTCCACTGCTAAAATTACATACTACCATAACAAAAATAACAATTCATCTAATTCTTGCATGCTTTTTAAAACATTTTCCTCACTTCTTTGTCCTCCTTCCCTGACGACTTTGCCACGTTTATCGTTAATAAAATTAAATACATCAGTGCACAATTTTCCACACCACAATCAGTCAAGCTCATATCACCAGCAAACATACACTCATTTCCATCCTTCTCTTCACTCTCTGAGGCAGAAGTCTCCAAACTCATCCTTTCTAATCATCCTACTTCTTGCCTGCTTGATCCTATTCCATCTCCTTCAAGCCATTTCTCCTGCAGTTGTACCTGCACTCACTCACATCATTAACACATCCCTCCAAACTGGTGTTTTTCCCTCATAATTTAGACAGGCTCATATAACTCCACTACTTAAGAAACCCACCCTCAATCCATCTCTTTTAGAGAACTACAGAGGAGTTTCCCTTCTTCCTTTCATTGCAAAAAAACACTTGAATGAGCTGTTTTCAACCAAGTCTCTGCATTTCTCACACATAACAACCTCCTTGATAGCAACCAATCTGGCTTCAGAAGTGGACATTCAACTGAGACTGCCTTGCTCTCAGTTATTGAAGCCTTAAGACTGGCAAGAGCTGAATCCAAATCTTCAGTACTTATCCTGCTTGATCTATCCGCTGCTTTTTACACTGTTAACCACCAGATCCTCCGATCAACCCTACTGGCAAAGGGCATCTCAGGAACCACACTTCGGTGGTTTGAGTCTTACCTATCAGATAGGTCCTTCAAAGTATCTTGGAGAGGTGAAGTGTTCAAGTCACAACATCTAACTACTGGGGTGCCTCAGGGCTCTTGGAACACTTTTCTTCTCTGTCTACAAGGCATCATTAGGTTCTGTTATTCAGAAACATGGCTATTCCCATCGTTTCATCACAATTTCACCATCAAGTTAAGCACATCAACCATAACTCCTTCAAAAACAGCCAGAAGCCTTGGAGTTATGATTGATGATCAGCTGACTTTCTCAGACCACACTGCTAAAACTGTCCGATCCTGCAGATTTGCTTTATTCAACATCGAGAAGATCAAGCCCTTTCTTTCGGAACATGCTGCACAACTCCTTGTTCAAGCTCTTGTTCTGTCCAGGCTGGACAATTGCAATGCTCTCTTGGCAGGTCTTCCAGCCAGTTCTATCAAACCTTTACAATTAATCCAGAACACGGCTGCAAGATTAATTTTTAATGAGCCGAAAAGAATACATGTCACACCTCTGTTTATCAATTTGGACTGGCTACAAATAGCTGCTTGCATAAAATTCAAAACTACCACTGGCTCTGCACCCATTTACCTAAATTTATTACTTGAGACTTATGTGCCCTCTAGAAGCTTGTGTTCTGCAAGTGAATGTCGCTTGATTGTGCCATCCCAAAAAAGCACAAAGTCACTTTTAAGGACTTTTAAATTAAATGTTCCCTCCTGGTGAATTGACCTCCCCAACTCAATCCGAGCAGCTGAGTCCTTAGCCATCTTCAAGAATCATCTTAAAACCCATCTCTTCAATCTTTATTTGACCCTCTAACTTTAGTACTCACTATTTTAATTCTATTCTTTAAAAAAAAATCTGACTACCTTTCTAATCTTTTTGTATCTTCTATTTTATTTTCATTTATTATGCAATTATATGTGTGTATATGTGTATATATAAGACCTCTAACACTAGCTTGCTCTATTCTTTTTCTATTCTATCTGTTTTCTTTTTATTTATTATATTATTATTAAAAGCCCTTGCTACGTGTACTGTGTTAAGCTAACTGAGAATTGTTATAGCACTTATATATCATTGCTCTTTTTGCAGTTTTTTTAATGCTTCCACTGTTGGATAAAAGCATGTGTTAAATGAATAAATGTAAATTTAAATGTAAATATATATATGTGTGTGTGTGTGTGTGTGTGTGTGTGTGTGTGTGTATATATATATATATATATATATATATATATATATATATATATATATATATTATAAATATCATTTGATAGTAAATTGAAAGTTATATATATATAAGTTATATAAATATATTTGAAATGTACTAAATTGCAGCTTCTTCATTATAAATGTGTAATTAAATGTATGTAAATGAGTAATTATGAATTTATATATAAAGATGTACTTAAGTCCTACTTAAGCAAGTAAAAAAGCACTCTGAAGTTCAGCTTTTCATTTATTAAAGGTCCCGTTCTTTGTGATCCCATGTTTCAAACTTTAGTTAGTGTGTAATGTTGTTGTTAGAGTATAAATAATATCTGTAAAATTCTAAAGCTCAAAGTTCAATGCCAAGCGAGATATTTTATTTAACAGAATTCGCCTACATCGAATGACCAGTTTGGACTACATCCCTCTACTTCCTGCAGTAATGATGTCACTAAAACCATTTTTTTGACTAACCTCCGCCCACAGGAATACACAAAAAAGGGGGCGTGGTCTTGTTGCGCTCGCATGGAGAAGAAGGAAGAGTTGCGTTTGTCGCCATGTCGTCGAAACACTGTTATTTTCATCTCGGAGTCCAATCATCTTTGTTTGAGCTTCCCAGGGATGCTGTACTTTGAGATCAAGGGTTACAATTTATGTTTAACTGGGTTCCCGAAAATTATAATCCACATGTAAAACTATGTGCAGCACATTTTGCTGAGGACAGCTTCCTCAATCTCAATCAGTTTAATGCCGGATTCGCACAAAGATTATTCTTGAAAGATGGAGCAGTTCCCTCTTTGTCTGGAGAAAGTGTTGTTTATGGACCACAACCGGTAAGTGTTTTTAATTATTTAAGCTAGTGTGTTTAACAGTTTCTGTAACTTATTACACAAAGGGCAATGCTGTTTAGCTTTGTTAACTAGATGGTAGGGCTGTGCAAAAAATCTAATGCGATTTTCATGTTCATCCCTTCAGTAAACGCGCTCCTGTGTTTAGAAGTACATCTCCAGCACGTGCGTTCAGATCAGGATTGCCAGGTTTTCAAAACAAATCCTGCCCACTTGCTTCTCAAAACTACTCCAAAACTAGCCCAATCGCGTTTCCAGGAGGACAGAATGCTCTAAGCTGGTGTCGAATCACAACGCAGGAACCACTGGCACAATCAGAACTCGTTATGTATTTCTGAAGGAGGGACTTCATAGAACAAGGAAGTCATCAGCCCGTTTTTATGACAGTGAAAACAGCGGTATACAGATAGGTGAATTGTGTGAAAAATACTGTTTTATTTACACGCGAAACATGAACACATATTATATTGCACACTGTAAACACAATCAAAGCTTCAAAAAAACACGAAAAATGTGACCTTTAAGAATATTGTTTTCATAATGAGTACTTTTATTAAAAGTGTACTTCTTTTTCACAAGGGTTTTCAAGTTATTTTGAATGGAAGTGTTAGATAATGTAAATTAACATGTAAATGTACGTGCAAATGATCTTATCAAAAAGAGCAACAGTCACTTCATAATCTTTATTCACTATGTAGATAATTTGGTCAGGTATCAAAAGATAATCTGTTCAGAAATCAAAATAAATTCAAAGAAACTTACGAAAATTATGAAGAACTCATTCTGTGATCTGTAGATAATGATACTTAGGATAGTTCGATACAGGATAATGGCTATTAGGAATATCAAAACAATGGCAATCTGCAAGCACAAAGAATAATATTGAGTCATTGAATTTTTGGGGATTTCTAAAGATTTCCCAACAGATGTGAGATGGCAATCCATTGACTAACCATTAGAATGATGACCATATTACCAGTTAGAGTACGACTCAGTCGTTGACTCTCTGGGAAATAGGGTTCTTCAGCCCCTGTCACAGGATTACGAACTGTCATGGGTGCCAGTGCTGTGAATTCTGGTCTTGGCCTCTCCTAACATCGGAATGGAAATATTATGGAAAGCAAGAGAGGTAAATCATTTTTTTTTTTTTGAGAACTAGTAAATATTGAAGGTTAAGACACCCTGTTACTAATTTAATCACCTCTATTTCTTCAAATTCGAAGCAGTCCCATCGGTGGGAGAGTATGGAGCTTGTGCGTTTCCAGTACTCCAGGAAGGTGACGGCCCACAGAGACATGAATATACTGAAGAACACAGTTCCTCCATTGTCAAATAGCAAGCCTGCCTATTGAAAATGTATGAACAAGTCTTTTAAGAACAAAATGTGGTAGCTAGTTCACAGAGAATGTTATTTTTGGCTTTATGCCAAAA
Organism: Carassius carassius; assembly: GCF_963082965.1. NCBI lineage: Eukaryota > Metazoa > Chordata > Actinopteri > Cypriniformes > Cyprinidae > Carassius > Carassius carassius. The sequence goes on along the minus strand of NC_081795.1, from coordinate 24,486,072 downwards.
TACATAATTTAAAAACTTGTAGAAAAGTCACCTTATAAGTATAGCATATACTGGAGAGATTCCAGTAGCTGCAGATGTTGCATAATGGACACATGACAAATGCGCCTCCACTGGAGCAAAGTTCTTCTCTGTGGGGTCAAAGGTCACGATCAGTGCTGGATCATCAACATTATGCCATTATTAACAAGACTGTGATAATACTCACGCTGCCACATCAGTGATCATCAGCCAGATGCCAAACAGAAAAATAATAAAACCCACTACTGCTGCTGGTAATAACCAGCCTGTGTAGAAACCTACAGACATGAGAAATAAGGACAGAAAGCTAGTCACAGCCTGTTATGATAGAAACAGTTTAAGTTAAGCTTTCTGGTGCATTTTTATTTAATTTTTTCTTATTATTAAGTATTCCTAATCATTATTAACAAAATCATTAATGGTAACACTTTGCAATAGAGTGTCATTACTAAACCTTAGTTACTGCATTAACTAACATTAACTAATAATTTGCAACATATGTATTACTGTATTTATTGATCTTTGTTCATTTTAGTTAATTAAAAAACAACTGACCATTGTTAGTTCAAGTTAGCTCAAGTCCATTAAACAATATTAACAGATTAACATTAACTAAAAATGATAAATGCTTAAGAGGTATGTTAATTACTGTAGTTAACTAATGTTAACAAATGGAACACGATTATAAAATTCACCATATTAACTAACACAAATTTGGCTATATATATATATATATATATATATATATATATATATATATATATATATATATACAGGTGCTGGTATAACTTGGGACCAATACAAAGAAATATTTAAAAAAATATCCTGGCCAACTAAAAAGTATAAATGAAAAGTTTGAGCATGTACAGCACTCAATACTTAGTTGGGGCTCCTTTTGCCTGAATTACTGCAGCAATGCGGCGTGGCATGGAGTCGATCAGTCTGTGGCACGGCTCAGGTGTTATGAGAGCGCAGGTTGCTCTGATAGTGGCCTTCAGCTCTTCTGCATTATTGGGTCTGGTATATCACATCTTCCCCTTCACAATACCCCATAGATTTTCTATTGGGTTAAGGTAAGGTGAGTTTGCTGGCCAATTAAGAACAGGGATACTATGGTCCTTAAACCAGGTACTGGTAGCTCTGGCACTGTGTGCAGGTGCCAAGTTGGAAAATGAAATCTGCATCTTCATAAAGTTGGTCAGCAGCAGGAAGCATGAAGTGCTCCTAAACTTCCTGGTATACGGCTGTGTTGACCTTGGACCTCAGAAAACACAGTGGACCAACACCAAGAGATGACATGGCACCCCAAACCATCACTGACTGTGGAAACTTTACACTGGACCTCAAGCAGCGTGGATTGTGTGCCTCTCCTCTCTTCCTCCAGACTGATATCCAAAGGAAATGCAAAATTTACTTTCATCAGAGAACATAACTTTGGACCACTCAGCAGCAGTCCAGTCCTTTTTGAATCGAGACGCTTCTGACGCTGTCTGTTGTTCAAGAGTGGCTTGACACAAGGAATGCGACAGCTGAAACCCATGTCTTGCATACGTCTGTGCAGTGGTTCTTGAAGCACTGACTCCAGCTGCAGTCCACTCTTTGTGAATCTCCCCCACATTTTTGAATGGGTTTTGTTTCACAATCCTCTCCAGGGGCGGTTATCCCTATTGCTTGTACACTTTTTTTTCTACCACATCTTTTCCTTCCCTTCGCCTCTATTAATGTGCTTGGATACGGAGCTCTGTGAACAGCCAGCCTCTTTTGCAATGACCTTTTGTGTCTTGCCCTCCTTGTGCAAGGTGTCAATGGTCGTCTTTTAGACAACTGTCACGTCAGCAGTCTTCCCCATGATTGTGTAGCCTACAGAACTAGACTGAGAGACCATTTAAAGGATTTGCAGGTGTTTTGAGTTAGTTAGCTGATTAGAGTGTGGCACCAGGTGTCTTCAATATTGAACCTTTTCACAATATTCTAATTTTCTGAGATACTGAATTTGGGATTTTCCTTAGTTATCAGTTATAAACATCAAAATTAAAAGAAATAAACATTTGAAATATATCAGTCTGTGTGTAATGAATAAATATAATATACAAGTTTCACTTTTTGAATGGAATTAGTGAAATAAATCAACTTATTGATGATATTCTAATTATATGACCAGCACCTGTATATATATGAATTATTATTTTTATTCTAAAAATATGATAGATACAGTTTTTTGTTCTGGTATAAACATTTGTAGGTTCAGTCATACCTAACCATGCAAAGTAGAGTGCTATCTTCTCGCCAAAGTATTCACGAATGTGATCCAGAGGCTGGTACTTCCTCCAGCAAGCCCAGCGAGCCCAGTAGTGATGCAGGATCTGTCTCATGTTGAGAGACTGTGGATCTACTGGAGTCTTTGGCATCTCAAATGGACCCTAATGAGAAGAACACAAATCATTGCCTGTTTAAAATCAACACGATATAGTGCTTGCATAGATTAAGGAAATATTTTAAAGACTTGTGTGTTTGTTTGTTTGTTTGTTTGTATGTGTGTGTGTGTGTGTGTGTGTGTGTGTGTGTGTGTGTGTGTGTGTGTGTGTTTGTGAGTGTGTGAAATGTTGAAGAACATCCATTAAGAATGAAAGAACATGCATAAAGAAAGGTCAGTTTTGATTTCATGTTGGAAAAATAAGTAGTGCTACATATGTAAACGAAGAAATAAATATGTGCATAATTAGTGTGTTTAAGTAATGTTCTGATATCATGTAGAAGACTCTTACGGTACCTCATGTAAGGGAAAAGCAGCAGTGAGAACGTGCTCACTAACCAGCCTGCCAATGCCAACCTCCCCTCTCTTCAACGATCCATATGGAGTCCTGGCTAGTATCTCATACAGCTTTAGAACAAGGGCAGAGTTATTACAGAAAACTGAAAAATCAGTGTGACCAGTGTTACAGAGAGTGAAAAATAATGTTTGTCCATTGTACAGTCATTGTACAGACTACTAATTTTTTTAAATAAATGAATCATGAGTGACAAATATGCAAATATGCTTGCAAAAGTTTCTTTGGCTTTGGTAACTGAAAACTTTCATGCAATGCTGAATCCACAGGTGTCAGTATAAAGCTCAATCATCTTGTATCGCTTAGCAAACAAAACAACAAAAAACTCTCAAAACTCACTATCTGATGCCTCTGTGTGGTCTTGAAAAAGGTATCCTTGTTTTCATGACCAAGAAACCTAAAAGCAGCATTAAAGATTAGAGTAAGATCATGTATTCTATTAAACACTCTCTTTGCACACTCTTTATAACAGTGTATACACATGCAAAAGCTTGATTTAAAATGTACAATAAAAATATCCGGTAACAATTTACAATAAGATTCATTAGTTAACATTGGTTAACTACCTTAGTTAACTAAGCAACAATAGGCTACAGCATTTATTAATCTTAGTTCAAGTTCATTTCAACATTTACAACCCGAATTCCGGAAAAGTTGGGACGTTTTTTAAATTTTAATAAAATGAAAACTAAAAGACTTTCAAATCACATGAGCCAATATTTTATTCACAATAGAACATAGATAACATAGCAAATGTTTAAACTGAGAAAGTTTACAATTTTATGCACAAAATGAGCTCATTTCAATTTTGATTTCTGCTACAGGTCTCAAAATAGTTGGGACGGGGCATGTTTACCATTGGGGAACCATCTACCTTTTCTTTTCAAAAAAATTTGAAGACGTCTGGGCATTGAGGCTATGAGTTGCTGGAGTTTTGCTGTTGGAATTTGGTCCCATTCTTGCCTTATATAGATTTCCAGCTGCTGAAGAGTTCGTGGTCGTCTTTGACGTATTTTTCGTTTAATGATGCGCCAAATGTTCTCTATAGGTGAAAGATCTGGACTGCAGGCAGGCCAGGTTAGCACCCGGACTCTTCTACGACGAAGCCATGCTGTTGTTATAGCTGCAGTATGTGGTTTTGCATTGTCCTGCTGAAATAAACAAGGCCTTCCCTGAAATAGACGTTGTTTGGAGGGAAGCATATGTTGCTCTAAAACCTTTATATACCTTTCAGCATTCACAGAGCCTTCCAAAACATGCAAGCTGCCCATACCGTATGCACTTATGCACCCCCATACCATCAGAGATGCTGGCTTTTGAACTGAACGCTGATAACATGCTGGAAGGTCTCCCTCCTCTTTAGCCCGGAGGACACGGCGTCCGTGATTTCCAACAAGAATGTCAAATTTGGACTCGTCTGACCATAAAACACTATTCCACTTTGAAATAGTCCATTTTAAATGAGCCTTGGCCCACAGGACACGACGGCGCTTCTGGACCATGTTCACATATGGCTTCCTTTTTGCATGATAGAGCTTTAGTTGGCATCTGCTGATGGCACGGCGGATTGTGTTTACCGACAGTGGTTTCTGAAAGTATTCCTGGGCCCATTTAGTAATGTCATTGACACAATCATGCCGATGAGTGATGCAGTGTCGTCTGAGAGCCCGAAGACCACGGGCATCCAATAAAGGTCTCCGGCCTTGTCCCTTACGCACAGAGATTTCTCCAGTTTCTCGGAATCTTTTGATGATGTTATGCACTGTAGATGATGAGATTTGCAAAGCCTTTGCAATTTGACGTTGAGGAACAAAATTTTTTTTTAAAGTTTTCCACAATTTTTTTACGCAGTCTTTCACAGATTGGAGAGCCTCTGCCCATCTTTACTTCTGAGAGACTCTGCTTCTCTAAGACAAAGCTTTTATAGCTAATCATGTTACAGACCTGATATCAATTAACTTAATTAATCACTAGATGTTCTCCCAGCTGAATCTTTTCAAAACTGCTTGATTTTTTAGCCATTTGTTGCCCCTGTGCCAACTTTTTTGAGACCTGTAGCAGGCATTAAATTTTAAATGAGCTAATTAAGTGGATAAAAGTGTAAAATTTCTCAGTTTAAACATTTGCTACGTTATCTATGTCCTATTGTGAATAAAATATTGGCTCATGTGATTTGAAATTCCTTTAGTTTTCATTTTATTAAAATTTAAAAAACGTCCCAACTTTTCCGGAATTCGGGTTGTACTAATGCTTGTCAAAAATTGTAAAGCAATTCACTAGTGATATTTATACACGAGACCGCACATCTCATATCTGAGCTCTTCCCAAAACAATTACACTAATTACTTAAAATAACTTCATTAGGGTAAATTTGTTGCTTGTGTTGAAAATGATGCTATATTATATTAATTATATTTTAACAAATAATATATCATCTTTATATAACAAAATTAAAGTAAATTAACACAAAATTACACAAGTTGTTTGTAGGTGTGTGTGTGAGTAAATAAATGGGTCATTTGACACAGCAAACACTTTTTGTAAGTGTGTGTTTGGAGTGTTTGATGTGTTAGTCTTTAAGGAGGTGCTGACTCTCTGCAAACACAAAACTGTATGAACTGTGTGCTACATGACAGGCTCAGATCCTCTTTGTTAGGCACGCAGGGATGGATACATGTTTATTGGTTTACTGTTTTTAAGTTCACTTATTTTATTCACAAACCACCAACTTTGTAAAACTGTGTGAGGTGCATATTCTTGAAGTAGGGCTGTCAATGTAGGGCTAGTTATGTTTCCATCCAGACCTTTGGATGCAAATTTTGGGACTACTGCATTAAAAAAAAACTTTGGTCAGAAATGCAAAAAGAAAAAAAAATGTGTACAATACATTAACACATGTATGTGCTCAGCTGAGGTGGATAATATTTTATTTATTTATTTATTTGTTTATTTATTTATTCTGTAAGGAAACTAAGATGAAATCACATTTACTGAATACATTCCTGTATTCACAATTTTATTATGTAAGAAAAAAATCCACATGCTACCCATGTTGAGCCAACTTATATTATTTTATCATTGATACTTGGTGCCAGTTTTTACTCTCTTAAACACATGGTATAGAAACTTGCTTATTTTCAAATGTTTTATGCAATATTCTAAATTTTCCAAAGATTAATTCACAAACTTTGGATGGAAACATGGCTAATGTTAATTTGATGACCAGCAGACTTCTTGGATCAGTACCTCTCTAGTTTATTGGTGTGGAACTGGCAGGTGTAGTAGTCCAGTGGAAGGTTAGGCACATCTTGTGCCATTATGTTTGGGATGTGCAGTGTTTCTAGGATCTTCTCAGACCAGTTTGAGATTGGAGTTGTCACAACCTGAAAACACCCGACAGAGCAGAACAGTAAGTTATACTGAGTATATCATTTACTTTTGGATATAAAAGATCAGGTATGATTTACCTGTAATGGCACTCGAAGGCTGATCTCCTCTGCATAATAACACAGAACATTCCAGGGCGCACTCAGAAGGACGTAAGTTGTCTTTGTTTTTTCCTGCAAAACCTCTTTCTGAGACACATTCACAGCAGGAGAAACAATTACATTAGAACAGGGGATCTGGACCTCGAGGACCACTTTCCTGCAGAGTTTAGCTCCAAACTTGATCAAACTCAACTGAACAAGCTCATCAAGTCTTAAGGATCACTAGAAAGTAACAGGCAGGTGAGTTTGAGCATGTTTGGAGCTAAACTCTGCAGGAAAGTGGACCTCGAGACGCAGAGACAGTTTGGTTTGGGACACCTAATAAGAACTGATTTTAGTTCTTTAAAAGGGCACTTAGGTGTTGATGCTTCCTTAAAGATGTTGAAGCATCCTTGAAGAAAATGTTTTAACTCTAGAGCATGCTATGAATAAATCAGTGTTGCCAAGTCTGTGGTTTTCCGGCATTATTGGTCTACTTTATCACTGTTGCCGCCGATTGTTTTTCATGTCCGCGGGTTAAAGCGACCACAATAACATGATATGTACCCCTGGAATGCGATTTTTAATAGGGAGCCCTTCTCGAAATGCGATTGGGCTAGTTTTAGGGTAATTTTGAGTAGCAATTGGGCGGGTTCTGTTGTGAAAACCTAGCAACCCTGGCATAAATATTCATCAGAATGTGGTAATTTTGAGTAGTATTAATTACTGTTAATCTTAAATTAGTTTTATTTGTTTAGTATTTAGGACTGCCAGCCCAGGCTAAACAGATGCATTTATGTGTTGTCAGACAGTGTGGAAGGTGTTCAGAAGTGTTGTGGAAAAGTTATTAAAAAAACTAATGCTGTACAACCAATGGCAGCGTCTTGAATCTCTCTGAAAATAATATAATTACAATAGCCATGTATGCAGGAATATTCCAATGCCTGGCCTTGTGAAAACGACGTGCACTTAAATGTATTGAATGTGCACTTGTAAAGTATAGTTTTTAAAAACTGCAGATAACATTAATGAGATAAATGACTGTTTCTTAACACACTTAAGAAAACGTTTGAAAATTGCACATTGTAATAAAGTCTTGCTTACTTTAAAGTACATTTTAAATCATTATGTTTTACAAACACATTGCATTCAGTTTGAACTTATATTATATATAAAATGAAGTATATTAAGTATATGCTTTTATATTATGCCTATTTCAATTATAAGTACACTTCTTTTTCAAAAGGCTGTATAGGACTGTGGATGCAACCCAAATCTAGAATTCGATGCACATGATGTATGTAGTACATGTAAATGTAATCGCATTACCTACCGTCTCCTGATGAAGGCCGGCAGTCTGGAGTCTGGAAAGAAACTCTGTCCTCCACTTCCTGTGAGTGTCACGAGAGGAACCGGACGATACTTCATCTGATTCTGCAAACTTCAGGGGGTTTACAGATTCCTCCCACACCAAGACAAAATCTGACGACACATTCACAACGATGTTGATCAAATTAATTGAAAATAAAAATTTGACATATTCAGAAATAACTATTTATCAGACATTGATCGACAAATGAATGGGAAATGTTGTTATTAGAGAAAATATATATATCAAGTCTTTTCATTGCTGTGTTTGTCTGCCCAGTCCTCACCGATCCGGGTGACCCCATCACTGAACACGTTCTTGTTATCCTGAGGTGCTGCACTCATCTGTGAGCAACATGCAGACATATCCATTATCAATATGCTTATGAAGAACTGATATTCATATAGAAAAAAACGTAGGAAAAGCCTCTAATGTATGTCTATCATAGATATCAGTGTTGGGGGGTGAGAGAGGTGAGGAAATTTGGCATGCTTTCATACATTGTTAACTGCTAATTAGCTTCCTCTCTTTGTTACCACTGATGATTTTTGTAAACCTGCACACACACACACACACACACACACACACACATAGGTGGTTGTGATACCTCCATGCTCCCATAGGCTTTTTCAGGATGGTCCGAGAGGGTGATAAGCGTGGAGATGTCCTCCACTAAAGTCTTCTTCCTTTTCATCTTTATCCCAAAATAGCTAGTTCAAAAATATCAAAAAGTACAACATCGGTAAAAAGTTTGGAATAAACTTTTTTTAAATAATCTTCTGCTGACAAAAGCTGCATTTAAATGTCTTACTGTTCCTTTTTAATGTCTCTACTGAACAAAAACACCCATATCTTCTTTAAAAAAAAAAATTGGTAATGCCAAAACTTGCGACCATAGTTTTTTTGGGAAACGCACCACTGTTTTGCTGTTTCAATGTAGTTTTGAGGTATTGCAATAGTCTTGGGTCAAACAGAGCATGAGGGCAAAATAGTTCTCACAATAAACGTGTACATAAAACTGAACACCGACATGTAGATAAAGTGAGATGAATAATTAATGAATACAGAGGAAACACTTCATAACATGACCAAATAAACGATATGCACTATGTACTTATAGAAAAGATCCCTAAAGAGCCTTGAGTCCCTGAGAGACCATCATACACACTACAGAACAAACACAAACGCTTATAAAACACAATTATATTTCATATAACTGGAAGTACATAAGTCTATGTGTTTTAGCAAAATATCAAAACAAGTGGTATTAAACGCTCTCTTTTTGTGTCACTAGAGCAATGTTAGCTCTGATCTGTAAAGCAGATGTAGTAGAGAACAGAGGAAGAGGATGTTAGTGAGGGGTCAGCGAGTACAGCGCTTACCAATTAAACCATCTGAGGGCCAATCTGGGTCAGGTGTCATGTCACACTAAGTCATGCTTTAAGTTAATACAAGACATAGTCAACCAGACGATGAACACTTCTAACAGCAGTTATAATGTGATCGCATAGTAAGTAGCAATATTTTTTTGTATCATTTTAGGCAGTTGATCCTGCTTATGTAATGTTCAAAGCTAAATGGATTTTATTTTTATTACTAAATGGATTGTATAGTAATTGTATTGTATTCATATATGTACTTTGTAGATTTCTTTGAATTGTTTGAAACATAAAACCCAGTTTAAATCAGGATTTCAGTATTATCGATGTGATAATTTTGAACACTATTTTGTTTTAGAATCATTGTTTAAAAATATAATTCTATAAAACCATAAAACACTTGATGTTTAGACAAATTAAGTGACTTGACTTCACACAGAATTACTCTTGACTTACAGGGATTCGAACCCTATTAGTCAAATAGGAGAAAGTTTCTTTACATTTTCTCCATAAATGTATTTATTCATCCATACACTTTGATCAAAGATACTCAAAAATAATATACAGAATCGTGCGCTTATATAAATTAGGCTTTTCAGAAAGTTTTGAAACCTTTATAGGTGGAGGATTATCTAAGCTTTACTGACAGACATCAAGGGTATTCTAAAGGGATTTTTCTGAACATCCACTACATGAAAAACTAAGTCAGAGCAGTTAGGAAAGATGATGGTATTATCAGCAGAAACTGATGTCCCCTACACTCCAACTTCCTGTCAACTACGTCTCACAGCTCATTGGCAGTGCTTTTTGTTTGGGGGTATTGGGGGTATTCGGCATGTCTCTGCTCACCTGTAGTTTCTGTCCTGAATCTCTCTCCTCCTCTTGCATTGGCTGACCGTCCCTGCTCCAGTTCTCCTCAGCTCAGAGATGGTGACTTTATATTTAAAAGCTTGTCCAAAACATTTCAAGCGGCTCTTTCCAAGACTCCAGAGCAGCTGCAGGATCAAACTCTCCGACAGGAAAGGAGGAATAGAGTGCGAGTGAAGAGGGAAAGGAGGGGTAGAGTCTGCTCGTGTTTGCTGTTAAGGAGGAGTCTACTTCACCTACACATTTGCAAATATGGACACAAAAAAACACACACTGAAACCAAACAGTAATAAATGACTGATATGGTTTCAGATGAAGAGATCTGGTTTAGTTGTCAGCTTTAGTTTTAAACATTATTTCTTGGGCGTTATTTGGTGCTATTAAAGGGGGGAAATAATGTGATAAAATAACACAATCTTACACTGATGCAGTTGACGACACACATTATCAGTTTGATGGAATGCATGATGAATGATTGGAATGTGGAATGCAGTTTTATGCATTTAAAGTTTAAGATTAAGATTAAAATGAATAAAATAAAATAAATAAATGTCCCTGTTGGTTTTTGACTTGTTTATTTTAACAAGTTAGTTTGGCAATTTCACACAAGAAAGACAAGAGTGCTGTTTTTCCCAAACAATTGCACGATTGTGAAAGTTCAATAAACAAAAAGATATGAGTTAAATTTTAGACACAGTTTTAAACTTTGCAAATGGAAAGTTTCATACAAAACCTCAAAAACTTTTAACTTTTCAAGCAACACAGTGTTTCGTTACTGAATGAATTCATGCATCGAGTGAACAAATAATGATTCAGTGACTCATTCATAAAGATCATTTCCTGCATTTCTGAATGAATCAGCTGTTTGAGCGAATCGGTTGAATGAATGACTCACTCATTATGTACATATATATATATATATATATATATATATATATATATATATATATATATTAGGGCTGGTAATTTAACGCGTTAATTAGCTTAATTAATTATGGAGAAAAATGATGTGTTAAATTTATAAATATTATAAATAATATATGATCCCAGACCTATGTGGATCATCTGCCATTTCATACAGTTGATTGATGACTAAGAGACAGGGCAACAACTTACTGTGTGATGGAGCCTAGAGAATATCCCTAAAATTCAAGATATGGGGCAAAACGCCCCTGTTTGAAATTTTGTCTCATATTTACACCACATAGTTAAGAAATATCACACGAGAAGTAGGCTTAGTGCAATATCACACGAGTGCAAATGTGATGCTCATCTTATATGACAGTTCATTATGAAGTTAATATTGTGTTATTTTAGACACAATGTTGTCTGTTTGCTCAATTTTGCCAACCAAAATATAAAGACAAATCAGAACGGTTCAACCTCGAGCAACCCACAGTGGCATTTCATTTTTTAATCCACATTTTGAACAAATTTGGTGAACCATTTGGCGCCTTGAACCATTGGCCATGGTCATATTGGATTTAAATTGACGCTGCACAGACCGACCGGTGTATGACATCAAAGTACCACGACCGCGATTCAAAAGCACAACGAGTCATCTGCTCGCTAAGCTCTTGCAGTACTTTGATGTCACACACCGATCAGTCTGATGGTAATGATCCGCTTCAAGCCGATCAAGCATAATGATTCAATTAACCATTCATAAAGAACCATTTACTTCACTCCTGAATGAATCAGCCATTTGAACGAATAAAACGAATGAATAAATGTCTCGATGAGTTAATCATTAACACATTTACCACCACCTACTGGCAATTTTAGTTTATTAGAGTATAATTTTATTAAATAAATAATTTAATATTTTCATAGTAATAATAATACAATTAAGAAAATAAATTACTAAAGTTATAGTTCACCCAACCAAAAATTAAAATTCTGTCATCATTTACTCACATGGTCCAAAAGAGTATATGTAATAAAAATGAATAATTAAACTGCATTTTAATATAATTTGTCACGTGTGGCATGAGGTCTAGACAACACTAAAAATCTGACTACACACCATAAAGAAGTGCAGATAAATACAATTATTATTACATAATACTGTAACGAGGAGCCAGAGGTGTTCGGATCCATGTGCAGAACTTTATTCAGAGAATGTTCGGACATGCAGTAATCAGGAATGACGTCAGGTATATTAGGGGTAACCAGAATCGAAAACAGAACCGAGCAGAGATCAAGGCAGACAGCAGAGAATCAGAGTCGAAATACACAATCCAAGATCAGGCACGGGAATATCAAACACAAGCGAAAACACTCTGAGATGCTAAACAAGACTTTGCAGTGAGTGAAAGTGATTGTGGTGCTTATATGTGTGTGTAAATGAGGTGCAGGTGTGGCAAGGAAATTGGCTGATGAATGAGGTGCAGGTGTGGCAAGGTGATTGTGATGCAGTGACTCATGGGAGATGTAGTTTGGGTGTGGTGCAACAGATGAGAGGTGCTAGTGTCCAAGTGATGATATGGTGACATCTGGTGGTTTATGGGTGGAATGGTCCTGAGTGGAGTGCCCTCTACTGAAGTTCATGGGCACTCCAGCTAATGATCGTGACAAATACATTGTTAGTTATCATTAAATTAAACTTTTTCATGGTAAAGATTCTAATACACCAGTGACCTCAAAACAGTTCAGGAACAAATCTCACACATTTGGATCTAATTTCAACTATATACAAAAAAAAAATAACAACATACTGTTTTAGTACCTTTTGAAATTGTACTGTACCACCCAGTGATAGTAAGGTTATTTATTTATTTTGTGTTTTTGAGAGTTCACTTTTTGCTTTATTTCCTCAATCACACCAAACATATTTCAGCAGTAACAAAATGAATGTTTTGAAAATAAAGCAAGTGAAAATGTCGTTTTTATAATATATATCCTTTATTTCATGTTGATTGACAGTTCTCTAAATTGACTGTTGTTCTACACGCTGGGCAGAGCATTTTCCCATCAACTAATATTTAAGGGAATGTCTCATAAAAAAAGAAAAAAAAAGAAAAAGAAAATGAAAAGAAAAACACAACTCTAAGACCTCTCAAACATCAATGCCAGCAGTACAAAAGAGAGATGACAACATACTACAGTCGATTAAATGGTGACTGTACACTCTATAAATTAAATAAGGCAACATTTTTATAAAGATGACAGACTATTTCAGTATTTAACAGTGAGAGGGTGGACAATATCACCCTGTACAGTTCCATATTTATGAATGGAATGTGTTGTGTGGCACATTAAGCGACATTCTGGAAAATTATGATTCATATCTACCATTTCTTTAAGTCAAATTTCTTTGAAACACTGAGCAGTGTAAGATTATGATAGATACCTCCATTCCATTCAAGCCAAACCTCAATAAATGGCTTTCATCCAGAAAAAACATGAAGATAATCATAATCAATCAGGTATCGGTATTAATCAGAGTCAAAACTCTCTTTCAGGGATCAAAAGGAAATTCTGAATTGACAATTTGCTATTTGAGACTGAAGTTGGAAATAAAGCAGATATATAACACACTTAAATGGTATTCACTGGCTATTTAAAGGCTTTACAACATTTCAAGTTTACATGAGTTCTTTTAACTTGAAATACGTTTAATATACATGTACATCTAATTATGTACATCTTATTCCGTAAGTCTACAGTTAATAATTAAGGCCAAAACCAAATGCCTTTTCGTGGCATGGTCATACTGGCATCTGCCCCATAATCCTCATGGTAACGCCAGCGAAAAGTATTCATGGTGTTTGATAAATACACAAAAGAGAAGCCAAGAGGCGTTCAGTCCGATGTGAATCATTCAAGCAAACAAACATTAAACACTCATTAAAAACTCAACACGGAGTAAAACTTGTGTTGATGGACAACTTGAAGAAAAACTAAGGAGTTAAAGCAATATTTCACGCAAAAATTAAATTTACCTCATCTCAGTCCCAATTTATACCACAAAATAGAAATATACTGTAACTTGACTGTGACTTCTCCCAAATTATAGATGTAAACTCATAATTCACAGAAGAATATTCTCAGTTGTGATATATATATATATATCTCAACCTTTTTTATTTTGTGGCCGAAATAAGCTTTCATACAAACCCGTATGACTTTCTTTAAAAACAAAAACGAAAGATATTTCAAGAAATATTCATGCTGCTCTTTTCCATTCAACTACAGCACATACAATGTTAAAATTTCTTTGAAAACCTTTACCAAATGTGTGCGTCCCAATATATACAGTGATTGTTAACCATTAGAATTTTTAGGGGCGTTACATTTAGCAGTTCACCTCAACCTCAGATGATTAGCGGTCTCAGCCTCGAGCCATGCAGAAATGTGGATGTTTATATGCCAGCTGAGGGAATAAGATGCCAAACACTTACAGATTGAGCTTTTAAAATGGTGCAATTCAACTCTGGTTTAAAAAAAACAAAAGCAATAAACCAACAAAAGGTGAATTTAGCAGCATTCAAAAAACATCAAATGACAAAACCGGCCTACTTTAGGGAAGCAGAAACCTGATTCAAAAGAAAAACTGGCCCAACTCCAACAGCATAAACATTCAGATTAATACATACTTGCAACTGAAAACGCCGGAGAAGGAATCACACACGGCAACAATCCAACCTGAAACAGGTGATTTAAATGATCTAGCATACAATGACGTCTGAAGCAACTCCCTGAAACACAGAAGGCATGCTGGGAGGTTTAGCAGACGATAACAGAATGCTTTTGGGCGAATCTCAAGATATTCCAAGAATGTGACACATTGCAGTCCAACATCAGAGCCTGTTTTTATGATTTTCAAAACATCAAGAAACATTTCTGATTATTATCAAAGATTGAAACAGTTGTGCTGCTTAATATTTTTGTGGCAATTTTGAAATTGGATAATTGACAAAGAATTATATATATACTGTATATATTCATTTCATTTTCATATATTTTTTTCATTATTAATATTTTTTTGATCTCATTACAATCTAATGAAATGTAAAGAATCTGGTGGAATAATGTGCTATTTTTTCATGAAAATAGAGTTGGAAAATTCTTAATAGTTCTACAAACTGACAATTTTATGCAAATAATAATAACCCATTAGCTTTGGAGTGAAATATGACTCAAACATTGGTGAGATTCACCCTTTTAGTGGTTTTCAGAACGTAACATGACAGCACTTCAGCAGAACTGACAAAGATCAGCACGACATGGAGACGGAAAAATACATCCTTCACACACAACTCAACGTCGCAAAACACAGTGGAATTATGGAGTAACTGAAGGCGAAGCGTTCACTTACACAAGGAACAAACCTACAATTGTTCTTTGGCAAAAAGCAGTTTAAAATGAACATTTCATTTCAACTTTGTCAAGACCAAATCATGACACACAGGACGGATGAACAAACAGTGGCTCTCCCTGTCGTTTAATAGCATTTCTTTGAAATCACAATTGGGAAATAGGCTCTCATCCTTGAAAGCTCTTCCTTCCTGTGGGGTCACAGATGTAGTTCAGCACTTCCTGTGAGGTCACTGGGAGAACATGAAGTTTCCTGTGAAGTCATCACAGATGGATCCAAACATTTCCTGTGAGGTCACGGAGAGGCGTTCCCAGCGGCATCACAGTGCTCACATCTTCCAGATCAGAAGACAAGATCAGAATCAGGCCTGTTTTAAATCAAGGTATGAAGCACACAAACACACATGTAAGCGTGGGACCCTTAATGTCTCCCAAGGTCAGTGAACAAATAAATAAAGAGAGTCTGATGTGGCGGTGGAGAAGAGCGGTGGTGGCAGGTGCTCACTTCATCCTCCTGCTTTAAGCCTGACTTCTCAAATAACTCTGAGCACATAAATAAAAAACAGTGCTTGAGAAAGAGCCAGAAAGGCTGGTCTGTGCACGCGGGCTTGTGTCTGGGGGGCGGGAGACGGTCCTACCACACCTCGCAGCGGTGGCCTGAGTTCATGGGGGAGCCCAGAGGACACTGGAAGTGCTCTGTGAAGTCGGGCGAGTTGGACAGAGTGCCGATTACACGGTATTTGGGAGGGCTGTGAGGGTCCGTCATCAGGCCCTCGTGAGCGCTTTCTGGAGTTCGGACTGAACACCACACCTACGAAGAAGAGCCATAGGAATGCATGTTTGAGGTTTTCATATGATTTCACAGACATAGCTTTGATTTGCATTGCGTTTATAAAAAAAAAAAAAAAAACATATATAGAAACATTGGTAACATCACAAAATTTATAATTAGCAGACACTTTTATCCAAAGCTACTTACAGTGCATTCAGGCTAGGAATTTTTTGTTTGTTTGTTTTTTTACCAGTATGTGGGTTCCCTGGGAATTGAACCCACAACCTTTTGCACCGCAAATGCAATGCTGTACCCCTGAGCCACAGGAACATATGAGGCTGTATATGATTTACAGCATATTATTAGTTAATATGAATTCTAATTAATTTAATAATATGACTTAAAATAATTGTATAAGTGTAGACAAATACAAGATTACATTAATAAAATGAAATTATATTTAAAACAATTAAATGTAAATACATTTAATTTTAATAAAATGTTACACTAATATATTAAATTAAATAAGCCAATTTGAACATTAAACAAATTAACCAAGACAATTGTTTATTAAGTAATAATACTCAGTATTAATTTCTACATATCTTAATATATTAACATATATTATATATGTTATATAGCATTAATATATTAACATAACTCTTATAAATTATAGACATTATAATTTACTCCACAATTACTGTATATTAACTATTTTTTTATTTATCTTTTTTTAGAAGTCTCTTTTGCTCACTTTATTTGATAAAGAATACAGTAAAAATGCCAATATTGTGAAATTTTAAATATTTTAAATATGGAATTTAAATAATTAATTTCTGTGATGCAAAGCAGAAATAAATTTAATATGCTCATTTTTTGCTTAACAATGTTACTGTTTTTACTTTATTTTTCATAAACTAAAATTTTCAGCCCTGGTACAAAAAAAAGATAATTATTTCAAAAACAGTCCAAAAAAATCTGAATTATCCCAAGCTTTTTAACAGTAGTGTACACACACACACACACACACACACACACACACAAACACAAACTATACTTATTTTATAATTTATACATATTTATATGACATATTAAAAACATGTCCTCAGTTCATAATACCTACACCATGTTAATCTATGTTACTGTATCGAACCGTGTTGTAGAAAGTACTATTTTGTTATAAAAAAAATCATATTTTTAATTTGTTTTAAGCAAATGCATTTCTGATTCTATTACCATATCACACAGTGACTGACAGGTTAATACTTAATCTCACAGAATCTTTTTTATTTATTTATTTATTTATTTTTACAGTTACACAGTCGATGTTTCATGTCATAAATGTAACTATTATAGCAAACATGTTTCTTTATTGTGTGTCTTTTCATACCTGAGCAAAACCTACGAAGAAGAGCTGGTCGTTTGTCAGATTGACAGCTGGGAGTCTCTTCTCTTCACCGTTCTTCTGCACCCATGAGCGATACGCCTGCAAAACAAACAGAAATCTCCAAATAAGTCTGTATTAAAAAGAAAAAAAAAATTATAGTGATTTATATTATATATATTCTTCTAAGAATATTCAAGAAGAAATTTCCTATGGGATGCTTTTATAAAATGTAACGTGCTTCTCTAATGGCTTTGAATATACATCCACTCTGACGGTGGACATCCACTCCCAGGCCTTTCATTTCAATTATTAAATATGAGTGCCTGTACAAACCTCTAAAAATATTTTTTTTAAGGCTAGCATACAGTCAAGTGTAGGAAATGATTGGGGGCTTAATGTCTGCATCATTTCCACACCTTTCTTTACATATGAGCAAAAACAGCTAAAACCCAAAAGCTGAAATGCGACCTACGTGATAGGCAGCTTTCAGGCCGCCGTTGTCTGCGATGTTTTCTCCCAGCGTCTGTTTGCCGTTGATGTGCTCTCCGTTGATGGTGTACTGAGTGTACTGATCGATCATGCACTCGGTGCGGTTCTTAAATGCGTCCACCGAGGAGTTCTGCCACCACGGCCGAAGGTTTCCATCTTTGTCATACTCTCTGCCTGTGGAACAGAATTAAAGGTGTTATATAATGAAGTACTGAATTCTTCTCAACCGGTCAAAATACAACAGCCTATAAACTTTCAGGACTCAAAAAAGACTGAACTGAAATCAAGCAACTAGTGTACTATCAAGTATAACTGGACATCATGGGAAGACTTCTAACCTTGGTCATCGAAGGCATGTGTTAACTCATGTCCCATCACCACTCCAATGCCACCAAAGTTTAAAGCTCTGTGAGACAAACCAAAACATCTCAGTTATGGAAGAAAAACAATTTTCTTTATAACTCTTTTAGCCATGTCTGCTCACTTGGGGTGATCCTGGGCGTAGAAGGGGGCCTGTAAGATGCCGGCGGGGAAGACGATCCCGTTCTTGGTGGGCATGTAGTATGCGTTCACCGTGGGTGGAGTCATGCTCCATCTACAGCACACAGAAATCAGCCGTCAGCTCACAGTATGTCTCACATGCTTCGCTCTTAACACACACTCTTACACTCACTGGTCTCTGTTGGGCGGCTTGCGCAGCTGGTCTGCCATCACCCGTGCTGAGAAGTTATAGAAGTTGATCATATTCTGGAAGAAGTTGTCTTCTGTAACCTCGTACTACAAGAAAATCACATCACATTGCCTGTTAGCTGGGATATTTTGAATATTAATCAAGTAAATAAAAGTATTTAACAAATCAATCAATCAATTTATAATCTAATCCAATCTAATATAAACATCTTGGCATGATTTTAATCTTATGCTCACCCAGGCTGCATTTATTTAACCAAATAATATTATTACAATTCATAATAACTGTTTTGCATGTGAATATATTTTCAAATGTCGTTTATTCCTATAATGCAAAGCTGAATTTTAGCATCATTAAATGATCCTTTAGAAATCATTCTAACATGCTGATTTGCTGCTCAAGAAACATTTACTATTATCAAAATATTACGGAGCATGACATGCAAGAAAAAATAAATCGTGCGCACAGTTTGTTATTTTGTTCCCTCGATTTGCTAATTCGTTTCCTCGATTTGCCAATTCTTTCACTCGATTCGCTAATTCGTTCCCGCGATTCGCTAATTTGTTCCCTCGATTTGTTCCCTCGATTCGCTAATTCGTTCCCTCGATTTGTTCCCTCGATTCGCTAATTCGTTCCCTCGATTTCCTAATTCGTTCCCTCGATTCGCTAATCCATTCCCTCGATTCGCTAATCCATTCCCTCGATTTGTTCCCTCGATTTCCTAATCTGTTCCCTCGATTCGCTAATCCATTCCCTCGATTTGTTCCCTCGATTTCCTAATCCGTTCCCTCGATTCGCTAATCCATTCCCTCGATTTGTTCCCTCGATTTCCTAATCCGTTCCCTCGATTCGCTAATCCATTCCCTCGATTTCCTAATCCGTTCCCTCGATTCGCTAATCCATTCCCTCGATTTGTTCCCTCGATTTCCTAATCTGTTCCCTCGATTCGCTAATCCATTCCCTCGATTTGTTCCCTCGATTTCCTAATCCGTTCCCTCGATTCGCTAATCCATTCCCTCGATTTGTTCCCTCGATTTCCTAATCCGTTCCCTCGATTCGCTAATCCATTCCCTCGATTTCCTAATCCGTTCCCTCGATTCGCTAATCCATTCCCTCGATTCGCTAATCCGCTAATCCGATGGTCCTGTAAATATATATATATATATATATATATATATAAAATTACTAGTTTACTGCATAATTCTTATTATTTTAAATATTTTAAATATTATAAATAGTTTGAACTTCAGTCACACTGAAAATCATTTAAGTCTGGAGATAAAAGTTTTAGGAATCTAAAATGTAAAACAAAAGATATTTCCAAACTCACCCCATCATACACATCATCAAGCTCTTTGGAGTCCAGAATGAAGTCTGGAAATCCGATCATGTCATAGATGGCATCGGCCTAGAGCCAGAAAAGACACATTATCCTGATTTTTTTCGGCAAGCTCTGCAAAGTGTTTACAGTTAAGCTGTTTTTGCAGTCTTGAATCCAAGACAAATCCAATTTTGGGTTATCCAGTCATGCTGCTTTCTCTGTCATTCTCCCTCTCCCTCACCTTGTCCTTGGCAGCTTGTCGGGTCTGTTCATCCATCCATTTCAAATCATCCAGCGCGTCTTTGAAAGCTGTGCGGATTTCATTGATCATCCCCTCCGCCTGCGTTATGACAGAAAGACGGATTGAGAACTGTGTCATTGACTCTGCTGCCACATGGGGGCAAACACACGCCAGCAATGAGAGTATGAAGTAAACACGAGGACATGAGCTTGTTTACTTTAAACATGACATATGGCTTTACGTGACTCACTATTTCTTTGCTCTGTTTGTCGAAAGTGGCTTTGACGAAAAGAGCACCCAATGCAAAACCGAGAGTGTCATCTGTGTTCCCAATGCACGTCTGCCAGCGTGGAGTGCAGGACTGAATATGAAACAGACATATTGACAAATTACATGCAGATGAACTTAGTTGGCAACCTGAAACAAGCATAAAAACACAGAATGGGCGCCAGATTTTTTATGTGATTATGTCAATTAAAAACCTGTTCAACACATCACTAATTGTTCTGCATACATACTGATTGAATACACAAATTGTGCAAAACAAATAAAAACAGTCTGGACTCTCTCTTTAATGGAAATGTTCACATCATTTTGAAAATCTGAATGTTTTTTTTTTATTCTATCAAAATGTACTCACCCTCATGTCCCTTATAAAAATGCCTAATTGTCCACTTGTAGTGTACTTGAAATCTTAAAAGTATGTTCTAAACGCTGTACTTTCAGATTATATAATATTGATGAAAAAAAGGCCACTTTAAGTGCACTTAGCCATGTTTTTTTTTTTTACATTTAAAGTACAGTTTAGCTGACTAATATACTAAAGCACATATCAAGTATTTGATTGTAATTTAACTCTACTGTGTTATTTGATATTACATTTACATTTAAAAGGCTGTGTAAAATGTACTAAATTGCAACAACCATATTTAAATAGATCACTACGGAAATACATCTAAAAGATCTTTCTTAAGTGGGTCATCAATTTGAATATGCATTAACGCAAATGAGAATTGGAGAGGTGAGGAAAAAAAGATTTTCACTGAATAATTAATGACTGAAATGTCTGTTCATCACACAAAGCATGTGATATAATATTTTGTGTGGAACTGTTTTTGGCGTTGTAAGGAGCTTTTTCAGTCCCCATTCACTTCCATTATATTTCCATTACATTATATTGTTCCATTAAACAGTCAATAGGGTTTGAAACAACATGAAGGTGAGTAAATAAATGAGAACAGAATTATCACTTTGGTGTGAACCATTTCTTCGACACACACCTTCTTCGTGCCGTAGAGGCTCTCCAGCAGCTTGTCCTGAGCATTCTCAAAGCGCTGGTCCAGACTGGACGCTCCTTTCTGAACCAGATTCCAGATCATGTAATTATTCAAAAGACTGGGGAAGAAAGAGAGAGAATGCATCCACATATCTAAAAAAGGGCCCATTTATTCATTTCTATTCATTTATTTACACAGGTAAAGAGAGAGACTGTAACAATACTCAGAGACAGTGATTGAGAGAGGGGCTGTTCTTAGCACTGAATCTTCTGATACACAATCTAAACAGACACTCTCAGAGGGGACGTCCTCTTCCTGAACTCTGATTCGCTGTAACCCCTGAGACAGTCGTACCTGTGGTCCGTCTTGTTGATGAGATCCGACACCTGTTGCAGGTATTCTTTAGCGTAGACCACCACAGGCTCCGTGTCGTTCAGCTCCAGCGGTGACAGGACGAAGTTCAGATAATCCAACCATTCAACTGCTGGAGACAACATCTATGACCAAAAACAAACGGCATACTGAATATTTCCATCTTAATGTACTGATTAATTGTAAAACAATGTTGGGCTGTTAAGTGAGAACCGCCCCCAACCACTACTGACTCCTACTGGTGTGGATCCAGCATTATAATAACATTTTCGATTATTATAATGAGCCAAAATACATACATATCTAATAGGGGTGTAACGGTTCACAATATTCATGGTTCGGTTCGATACAATACACTGGTGTCACGGTTCGGTACGGTTCGGTACATTTTAGATACAGCAAAAAGAAAAAATTAGCAGATAAAAATTCCTTGATTTTTATAAAAATGTTTTATTTAACAAAGTATGTTTTTTTTTACATTGAACAGTGATGGAGCTATTCTTTACCCATCTTCTATGGTGTTTTCTTAGCAGCATACTGTATAAAACAAAAACAGCTCCTTATAAAAAAAAATGAAAATGTTATATTAGTTATGAACAAATACAAAGATGTAACTTTTTATATGGAACTCTATAACTCTTTATATTGAGTGTGTTTTTACTCAATTGGTTCTCTATAGGGCTTATGTTTTTTGGAACAAAGCAGGAATTACGGTCTGTCTGAAATGAGCTCGTGAAGGAATATTGTAACGGGGCTAAATTACATTAAGCATGTTCTTAAAACCTACGTTTTCCACTACAGCACAGTTACTCATTGCGCGGCTCGTCAAGCTATAACTGGCGGCTCGCATAGTAGCTTACAGTATCACACTGCCACTTGCCTGCAGAGCATGTGAGGCGGGAGCGAGCGGGAAGCGAGCGGGTGGATCTTGGACAGAGCGCAGAGCGGCAATTTCAAAAGGACGGTGGACGGAGCGTCGCTCAATTTCGCTCTGCTCACACCACGAGTCTGAAGCATGCTCATTCAAGCCTGACCCTGAATCCATTAGTCTTGCACAGTCATCAACAGTAGACTATTTTCAAGCAAAACTCAGCTCAATAATGGAGTTCAAAAAGTAAAATGAGAATTCATACAGGTGTAGCCTATCAATATAAGTCGCTCCGGAGTAGCCTATAAGGCGCATCAGTCAAAAAATGCGCCATGAAGAAGAAAAAACATATAGGCCTAGCCTCGCACTGGACTATAAGTCGCATTTATTTAGAAATGTATAAAAATAAAATAATTAAAAAAAATCTTATGGATGGGACAGTTCTCCGTTACGGACGTGAGCGCTCTGACAGCGGCACTAAGACTGCTTTAAAACTTTCACTGAGACCTCAAACAGAAAGCACAAAGCCTGTCTTTAAATTTGATTTCGTTTTGTATTAATTGTATCTTAATTTTAATCAAGGTTTCATCAACCAATTGTCTGGATTTAATAAGAAGTAAATAGAAAATAGATAACCACGATACGAAGGAGCCGGTGTGAACCTGGAGTTTGTCTCATGAATGAACCGAAACTCAGCGTATAGCCTACTTGCCTCACAGACCTGACAAATAGGCTATATATAAAGCTTGAAATGTCTACTTTTAAACAAAACAATTCAAAACGAAAGAAAACAGACTGCTCTCCCTCCCGTATGAAATGTGCATTTCTCTCAGGCGCGTTCACTACTGTGAAGATCACGAGTCAGCATCTTTCTAGCCGACAGACATAAAAAAAAAATTAAATGTCTTCTGCTATATTTTACATATTCATAATCATTAATTTTGCCGGTTCGTTGTGACAGCTTTTAGGTGCCCTTAAATGTTACATGAATGCATCAGCACTGAAAACATAGAGATTTTTTTTTCTTTTGGGGGCATTTTGTTTGACATGCACGCCAGCTTTCGCTCATCCCACTATTAAAGTAAATCTGGTCTTAAACGAAAATGTATTGGCCGTGTTATTTCTTTTTTGTGGGATGTCCAATTTATATGTAGAAATGCACATTTGCAAAGGTGACTTAGTATGTTGTCGTAAAAGTGGCTCGCCTTTTGATTTTGCTCTGCCAATGTGGCTCTTGTGAAAAAAATAGTGAGGATCACTGCACTACAGAGTAAGGCGCTCGCTCACTCAGTACGCGCTGAAGGCTCGTTGCAAAATGGCTTATGCGTTTAACAGACCAGAAATAGAAGATCCTCCAATAACCAACAGGTCTGGTGTTTGGGTGCACTTTGGATTCCCTGTTAAACGCATTGGCCATTTTGCAACGCGCCTTCAGCGTGTATTACTGAGTGAGCAAGCGCCTGACTGAGTAGCCTAACATAAACATATAAGTTGGTGTTTTTTTCTTCTTCGGGGGTGTCAGGGGCGTTGCCTGTTACGTCGTTTGGGTTATTGGGCTACCTTGTTGAACGCATATCATTATATTTCACATTTTTTTTTATTTTCCAAATATAATTAATTAGTCCAACGAACCGTTCAGTCCATAATGCGTACCGCGTACCGAACCGAAAGCCTCGTACCGAACGGTTCAATACGAATACGCGTATCGTTACACCCCTAATATCTAATTAAAACTTTACATCTTACAATTAAAACTTTATATGTTGCAATGTTACTTTATTTCTCACAATATGACTATGACTAATATATGTCTTTATGTGCAATTGCAACTATATTTTTCCTTATTGTCACTTTATATTTAGCAATGTGACTTTATTTGTTGTAAATGTGGCTTTATAAAAGACAGTGTAACTTTGTAGCTCACAATATGACTTTAAATCTCATAACTGGGACTTTATTTCTCACAGTGTGAGTTTATTTCTTGCAGTGTTGCTCCAAATGTCACAATTGTGACTTTATATACGGTAAAGTGACTATTTCTTCACTGAAAAAAAATGTATGTAGAAACAAATTTCACAAATAATTACAAACAAATGGCAAGTAACATGTTGAATTAAACATGACATTTTTAAAGTAGAAAGACTTAAACAGTATTTTCTTGTAAAACATACTACAGTAAAAAAACGCAACTTTAATTGTCACTTTATATCTCACAATTGTATTGTTTTTTATTTTGCAATGTGTGATATTTCGCAGTCTGACCTTATTTTTGTTTATAACTCACAATGTGACTATCTTCTTTCACAAGGTGAGTTTATATCTTGCAGTGTCACTCACTATAGCAAATTATCACAGAAAGAGTTCACATTTTTTTGCCACACTTTGTGACTTGCATTTTATATTTTATCTTACAATTGAAACTTTATATCTCAAAAGATGCCTTTAAATCAATCATGATTATTTTACTTTACAGTAAAACCTTCTATGACTGGGGTCCAATAATCAAGTGGATAGCATTTGCAAAGGGGCAATGCACTTTAATAAATCTTTTTGTAGGTAGTGTTCCTTTTTAATTCTAATCAATTTAGATTTTTCCATAACCTTGGCTGTGAGAGCTGTCTCGATACTTTCCCTTAATGATTTCTCTTTCAGCCTTGAAAAGGACACAGAGTGCGCGTTCAGATTCGCTCTCACATAAAATGCTCAACTAATCAGCAGACTAAAGCCAAGAAGTTGCATGTTTTCATTCCTAAATCCTGGATGCAGTTCTAGCCGCTCTGCCCAGCACAGACCTCCATCATACACAGCTGAACGCCTCTCAGCACACAGCCCTCATCTCCACTGTGGATTTCTAGTTGATGAAAACAGATTAGCTGACTGAACTGGACTGTTTTCTCTCTCTTATGGATATGAGAAGCTGTGTTGTTTTTTTAATAAACCTGAACCCCTGCATGAAGATGGGCAAAATAAGAAATGACTGATGCAAGTCTTGGCTACAAAAACAATTCAATAATAAATAAATTCAGGCAGACAAACACCCTTAAAGCTAATGTATGTATTTTTTTTCTGTTAAGGGCAGTCAGACTCAATAACAGTCACTGTATAATGTAGGAAACCGCAGATAAATGTACATAATCAGTTGCATGAATGTGCCAAAGCAATCGCCACTTGTTCAAAAGAATAAGAAACTGCTTTTATGATGTGTATAAATGGCTAGATGTTGTGCAGGTTGCATACATAGTTTTGAGAATTTCATTTCTGATTTGAGAAATGCACCAAAGCGACTGTGAAAAGCTGTAAATGTTTTGTGCAGCTAAATTAACATCATCAATCATTCTGTAAGTTTACCACAAGCTGTTTCAAATCTTACTTGAACTGATCGGAGACGCATCTTAGGACAATCTAGTTTGTGGAAAAGCATCCATTTATCAGTAAATGATGGAAACAATTTCACATGAATCTTTGTGTAAAGGGATCTTTTCACATATGAGATAAAGTGTGGGGAAAGTTGTTTATTACAGAATGTGTGTTCCAGCACACTGTGTTGCAGTTAAAGAACTAAAATCTGTGTTTTTTGTGTGAGCGAGGGGAGTAAAGAGCCCTGTTATAAATAAATGTTACCCACACAGATCGTAGAACCTGAAAATGACATGTCAGTGTGATATTTCGTTTTCTTATAATAAAAAAGAACTCGGCGTGTTAAGTCAAATGTAGAAATTGTCACGGGAGTCACCACACATCTGAGCTGCACAGCTGCCAGAGAAAGACAAGTATAATGTATAATGTGTTGTGATTCAGCATCAAGGCAGTGGAACCTCCACCTTAACAACTCACTGTACAGTTGCTCAGCAACAGTTGCCACGGAAATCACAGGAGCCTTCATAAAACAATAGTTTCCTGAACACTGGTGCGCATAGAAATTAAATGATGGAAAAATGGCAGGAGACAGAAGAATGAATACTGAATGAATCTAGAATGAATCTGGAGAGAAAGATGAAAGAAAAAAAGAGAATTGGATGTGTCTGAGCCAAGATGAGGAGGAGACAAACACAGATGGATGGATGGATAGATAGATTAATGTAAGGACCGAAATACACAGAATTGATTGTTTGATTGATTGATGTCTGATTGATTGATTGATGTCTGATTGCTTGCTTGATTGATTGATTGCTCGATTGGTTGATTGATTGATGGGTTGATTGATTGATTGATGTCTGATTGGTTGCTTGCTTGATTGATTGATTGATTGATTGATTGCTCGATTGAGTGATTGATGGGTTGATTGATTGATTGGTTGATTGATTGATGTGTTGTCCTCGTCTTATTTCATAAAGTGTGAACACAGACTCACAGCACTGTATATTCTTCATCAACTCTCTCTTCTCGTACCTCGTACAAACACCTTTAATAAGCAATCTGTGTGAAACACACTCATTATAATGATAAAATTATTCAAACTAATGATCCCAAATGTTCAGTTCAGAACTTCTGAGCCTAATCAACACACTTTCAAGTGTTTACTGCAGCATTTCTCCAAACTCAGTGAACCCCTTACGAGGCCGCACACACACACACACACACACACACCTGCAGATCAGCTATGGTTATCTTGTGGTAGATCTTCTCTTCGTCCCGCCGCTCATCCTGAGGCACTGTGATGTTAGCCAGCACAGTCTCGAAGTCCAAAATCTGCTGCATCTGAACTCGAGTGGAATTCTTATCTCCTCCCAACAACAATCCCAACTCGACCATGTAATCCAGGTAAGCCTTCAATACCTAAACACACACACACACACCAGCACAGACAGCATTAGACATGCACTGCTCGCTGGGAAAGACTCAAAGCTCTTGACATTCCAGTGTAAACTGAGACTTTAAGTTCTGCTTCATCCTACCTTCTCATTGGTCTTATTGAGGTAATAATCTCGGGATGGGAGGAAGAGTCCTGATTGGTCAACCTGAGGAAACAGGAAGTTTACACAGGTGAACAAACACCAGAGACAAGGTAAATACGAAAAAATACAATCAAACAAACACTTCCAGCAGAGTTTGGTAAATTCAATACAGTGAGTAAATGTACCTGAATTACATTACTGCTGGAGTTTTTGGGATCAACGCTGACACCGACAGTGAAGAAGGGCTGAGCTCTGTAAGGTCCTGAAACTATCTTTAAAACGTCCAGAAAGTTGTCTTTGTCCCAGGGCTCTGTGATATTCCATCCTCCTATCTACACACACAAAGACAAAAATCAGTTCTAGCAACATGTCCAAGGTAGTACTTAAGTATCTACTGTACTGATTCACTTGTTGTAGACTTATAATGTAACCAAAACTGACACTATTTATATTATTTGTATCTATTTCTTGTTATTCTATCCACCAAATGAGTAAATGTTAAACCAAGGCCCGGAGATATTTAAAATGTGGGGGCAACAACTGCCCACATAAAATGAGCAGATCTCCAGTATTACAGGATGGTATTTTAGAGTGTTTATTTTACAGTTCATAATCAATGTCCCTCTAAGCTGTGCACATGCACAGTCCTGCACTTCTTAGGTCATGACCGCGCAGAAGAATAAAATGCCGCGCACAGGACACACGCAAAAAAACTGTCCCCTAAATAGTTGGGAAAGCCATTTGATTGAATTCTAGTAAATGGAAACAATTGCAATGCTCATGCAAACCACTACAGAGTTTGTGCTAAAAATGCTAAAAGCATTTAGTTATGGAAGTGTGAAAAAGGCGAAAGATTGAAGAAGCCGACACCTCATGAAAGCCAATTAAATCTGTCTCACCTCTGAGAATAAACCTATTCTCAGTCTCTTCAACACTACTCGCTCTGTCACTGTGATCCCGATGACACGAGATGACAGAAAGAGCGATAGAATGACAAAGACAGAAGAGAAGAGTAGCGTTTGTGTTCAAAAGGCAGCTCATCAGAGACACTATAGATTTTAGTTTCTCCATCTTCCCCACCATACCTCTTTTTTTTTTTTTATTTAACCTTTATTTAACCAGAAAAGTCCCATTAAGATTAAAAACCTCTTTTTCAAGGGAGTCCTGTCCAAGAGGCAACAACATTTACACAATTATAAACATACAAAGGAACATTAAAATAACACAGGTTATGAAAAACAATTGCACATTATTGAGGCAGTCTCCATTGCTTTCAGCTTAGTTTTAAAAGTGTTTAAGGACAAGAGCTCAGTCAGTTTCCAGTCCTTCTGCAGCATATTCCAAGCAAAAGGAGCCGAGTGGACAAAGGCTTTCTTCCCCAACTCAGTGCGGGCAACAGGAACAGAGAGCAACAGCTGATCATTTGATCGCAGGTAGTAAGAGTCAACACTTCTCTGAGTGATTAAAGTACAAATGTATGGAGGCAGTAATCCAAGCATAGCTTTGAAAATAAAAGTGTACCAATGCCCCTGCCTCCTAGTGGCCATAGAGGGCCATCCCACTCGTGAGTACAATTCACAGTGATGTGTCATGGCTCTACAGTTGGTAATTAACCTCAAAGAAGCATGATAAACTGTGTCCACCATTTGAAGACATGAAGAAGAAGCATTCATATAAAAAAGATCGCCATAATCTAGCACAGTAAAAAAGTTGCAGTGACAAGGTGCTTTTTTACTTCAAAAGAAAAACACAATTTATTACGGAAGAAAAACCCCAGTTTAAGTTTTAATTTCTTGACAAGTTGTTCTACGTGTGGTTTAAAAGTGAGGGAGTTATCACTCAAGACACCAAGGTATTTATATTCATGAACCACCTCTATAATATTCCCTTCAAGAGTAGACAGTACTGGAACAGTCTGAGGTACCATTGTAAAATTTGAAAACAACATTAGCTTAGTTTTGTCAGCATTAAGGACTAATTTTAACTGAAGAAATGAATGCTGGACAGCAACAAAGGCTTTCTGCAGGGTTTCAATTGCCTGAGCAAGGGATGATCCATAGCAGCAAATGACTGTATCATCAGCATAAAAATGCATATTAGCATCAGAAACATTTTGACCCAAATAATTGATATACAAGATAAATAAGAGGGGCCCCAAAACTGACCCCTTTGGCACCCCCTTGGACAACAATAAAATCAGTACAGAGTCCCTCATATTTAATGCATTGAGTCCTGTTATTCAAATAAATTGATGACCATGCAACTGCATGCTCTGACAATCCTGAGCAAATTAATCTGTTCTTTAAAACAGCATGGTCAACAGTGTCAAAAGCTTTTGACAGATCTAAAAAAAGTGAAGCACAGAACTGTTTCTTATCAAGTGCCACAATAATATCATTTATCACCTTCATAGTAGCGGTGATAGTACTGTGCTTTTTTCTGAAGCCTGATTGAAATTTAGAGAGGATGCCATTTGAATACAGGGACGCTTTCAGCTGATCACAAACAAGAGATTCCAGAATTTTCGATAAAACACATAAATTTGATATTGGCCTATAATTAGACATAACTGCTGGATCACCTCCTTTTAATAAAGGTAAGACAAAAGCTGATTTCCAAATTTCTTTGGTTTTGACTGAAAGATTAAAAAGAATTGAAAGTGGCTCTGCTATAAAATTTGCTGCCAACTTTAAAAAGTAAGGCTCCATCATGTCTGGTCCAGGGGGTTTTCTGTGATCCAATGTTTTTAGAGCCTTATGCACTTCAAGGACAGAAAAGGTGCAAATTTAAAAGGGTCTCCAGAAAACATTGGGGATGCTATGCAAGGATTCATCAAGGAAGATCCATCAGGGAAGGCAGTATCAAACAAGGAACCAGATAATATAAAGTGTTCATTAAAACAATTCAAGACTTCACTTCTATCATAAACTGGGACTGAATCTTTAAAAACAAATGTATGAAGAACCTGAGACATTTTATTCACAGAAAGAGACTTAATTACTTTCCAGAATTTATGTGGATCATTGAGGTTATCAGTGGTAACACAAAAAGTATTCAGATTTTGCCTTTTTTATAAGAGAAGTGCATTTATTTCTAAACAGACCAATCAATGGAAGAATCTGTTTTTCTTGCCTTTACCCATGCTCTGTTACGCTCATGTATGGTATCTGCCAGTTCTTGTGAAAACCAGGGATTTTCTCGCCCCTTCACTCTGCATTTCCTTAAAGGTGCATGTTTGTTTACAATTTGCATACAACTTTCCTTAAAAAATGTCAGAGCTATCTCTACATCTGGTAGTAACCCTATGTTTTCCCATTTCACCATTGATAAATCATGATGAAAAGCTTGTTCATTAAAACCTCTTACAAACAATGCGTGGTTTACATTTTGGAATTTTAGTATTTCGACAGGCAGCAACTACACAGTGATCACTCAAATCATTACAGAAGACACCCAGAGAAGAGAACTTATGAGGCACATTTGTTAAAATCAAATCAATCAAAGTAGACTTTTCTGGATTCTTAAGATTAGGTCTGGTGGGTAGATGGACTAACTGGGTAAGATTAATAGAGTCACAAAACCTTTTAAATTCATCAGAACTTGAATTTAGATAGTCCCAGTTCAAATCACCTGCCATAAGTAGTTTGGTGTAACTCAATTTAGCCAAAAGATCCTTTATTGAATATAGTGCCGCTTTTGAAGCTGAAGGAGGCCTGTAACACCCAACAACAGCAATAGAAAGGGACTTTGCTATTTCTACATTCAAGGCCAAAAACTCCATTTGTTTGCAAATTGATTGGGACAAAACAATAGAGGTATTAAATCTTGATTTAACGTAAATAGCAACACCACCACCCTTTTTTGGTCTATCAGTACGATAAACATTGTACCCAAATATGTTAATGTCTTCATTATTAATAGATTTGCTTAACCAAGTTTCAGAAATTATACCAACATCCGCACCTGTTGATTTAACCCAAATTCTGCATGTCCATCTTTGGTAGTAAACTACGCACATTAAGATGAACATATTTGAGACCAGACAAAGATTTAAAATCAGAGGGAGTCTGGGGGCACTGCCGCTCAGGGCCAGGGTTTGGTTGCACATTTCCAGACAAAAGTAGAAGTAAGACAATCAACAATCTTTGTTTCACATTTGATTTTGACTCATTTCTTTGATATGTAGAAGCAAGGCAAATTCCTTCATTTAGTGAACAAGTGAGATAGTTATACAAAGCAAAAATGCATTGAAGTTTAGGTAGGTCTCTGGGCAGAGCTGGCAAAAAGTTTATGTCACGATCCAATTGAATCTGTAGTTGCTTTGGTTTTATAAATGGTATAGAGCAAGTGCCTCTGTAACAAACATTTTTCAAATTGAGGTGACTGTCCGAAGCTCTCCCCCAATGTGTCCAGGAACAGTTGCTCACTCCAAGATCCCAAATGTCAAATAGGCATATAAGAATAGTAAATAGGGCCATTATCCTAAACCTTTAGCACTAAGAAAAGTGAATAGCACAGACCTCAGTTTGGGATACTCAGATACTCCAGGCTGGTTAGTTGCAAGAGCTGCAGCAGGCTAAGGCTAAGGCTCAGGCTCAGGCTCAGGCTCAGGCTCAGGCCTGTTAGCCCTAGGGGATGTAATCTTCCAATTTCAGGAACATCCACAATCCACATATCTCAAATAATCCATAAAATACTGACTGCCGTGTTCAAAGGGATAATAAAATGTAATAAAATCCTTTAAAAACATCAAAACAGAGACAAATATCTAACAAACAAAGGACCTAACAAACAAACAAAGGACATGCTGCCATCTTGGATTGTGGGCGGGATTGTCTCGGAATCTCGAAGAAGATTCCGACACAGTCTAAGGAAGCGGTTCTCAATTCCAGTCAATTCCACTTTTAAACCTAGCAGGAGGCAACTGTGTGTGGGGAGGCAGTAAATTAGGAAGATGAAGTGCTATTTGACATCACTACTTTGTGTCTGTAACACGGATTAATCTTTCAGGTCTGTGCCGAGGGTTAGTTTCAGAGCTTTTTTTTTCAAAATGGCTGATTCAGAGAGATAGAAGTGCATGAAAACCTCTCTGAAGGATGTCTACATCATTTCAAGGCTCGTTGATTTCAAAACGAGAGGAATTGACAGTATCGGAGCAATTTGAGGCAAATTGTCTTGCTCAGCTCAGATAAAAGGGTCTATTTTTAGGAGTCGCACAGAAAAGCAATCAAATAAAATTAAACAGGCATCAAATTAAATCAAATGGTCATTAGACAAAATTGGTGTTTTTGTAAATCAATAGGAAACACTGAATGTTTACAATTTTACAGAAATGTACTGAGTTTGTACCGTTTATCCTCCACACTACAGGGGGCGACGCAGAAACACTCACCTTTTCAATCAAGTCGATGAGTGGTTGGGCTCCAAGCTCTTCTATTCGCTGTTCATTAAGACAGGAAAGGTAGTAGGACTGTGTCTTCCTCTCTGCTTCACTGCTTGAGTTAAAAGTGCCATTTTCTACAGGAAAATAGGAAAGTTGCATTACAAAATGGTTTTCATAAGTACATTTCATAAGTTAAAGTTTTAAAGAGGTCATATTATGCCCTTTTTAGAAAATGTAATAAAAAGTCTCAGGTGTCTCCAGAATGTGTCTATAAAATTTCAGCTCAAAATACACCACAGAACATAAATGACTCAATGCCGTAAATACACCTATCTTGGGTGGAAGCAAAATCATGCTGTTTTCGTTTGTCTCTCTTTAAATGCAAATGAACTGCTGCTGCTGAGTATTTACAGCTCAACAACAAACAAAACATATCTTCTCTATTGTGAAAATGTGAATTGTGAGACAAACTCAGAATTGCAAGATATAGGACTCACTATATTTTTATACACAAAACTATTTTTCCCGCCACAAAAAAAGGGTAATTGGAACTTTTTATCACACAATTTAGACTTTTCTTCTCAGATTTCGGAGTTTACATCTTGCAGTTCTGTTTATATCTCACAATACTGACTTCATATATTCCAATTCTGAAAAACATTCAGAGGTGGAAACAAGCTTCCATACAATGCTCCTTTGATCACTGTATGCTTTCATCAAAATGTTCTTCAAAATTTTGGGTCTGAAACAAAATTAGGGTGAGTAAAAATGACGATTTTCATATTCTT
The DNA here is from genome assembly GCF_963082965.1 of Carassius carassius. Taxonomy (NCBI): domain Eukaryota; kingdom Metazoa; phylum Chordata; class Actinopteri; order Cypriniformes; family Cyprinidae; genus Carassius; species Carassius carassius. Next base: position 24,452,341 of record NC_081795.1, on the reverse strand, counting down.
TTAATGCTTGGATGCTAAAGCAAAACTGTCCCTCACAGAAATAAAAGACAGGACATGAAGTATGAGAGACAGGAAACAAAATCATCACATAGATAAAGGGGAAGCTTAGAGCGCCATCACTAGGGTAAAACAAACATGACAGCAGGGAGAACAACTTGCACAGGGTCATTACACAGGATCATGAAACAGCTAACAGAGTTTCTCCAGCTGCCTGTCAAGCTGACACAATGGTGCGCTCTGATTGGCTCCCATCATGACGCATGGCATTATGGTACGTAAACATTGGCAATTCAGTGCAGGTAAAATGTGTCCAAACTGGAAAAACTGCAACAAAGGGCCCTGCCATCCATCTTTCTTAATGTCACGTCCATGAGAGCTGCCCTCGTGTAACAAAAAAATGAGGAAACACAGATGCCGTTGGCAAGCCAAACAAGCAGGGTGGTTTTCATTCTCAATAACCTCTGCCATCAGTCGCAGTCAAAACACTGTGTGCCACAGCTGACAGGCAGAGGGGAGAATCACTGCCACTGCCATGCTAACTCCATTCACATGAGAAATGGCTAAATTAAGTGGAAGGTGCCAGAACAGGTGATTGACAGCACTGGGTGCAAATCGGAATCAACAGAGAAACAACCAGTGAGGGCCAACCTGTAAGTACACCATGCATGCTGACTTCCTGAGGAGTGCAAATACTATTTGGTTTACATGACATACTGTGAACACTACGTTTACCTACATTTTTTTGAAAACTCCAAAAATGCTGCTATACATACTATTCTTGGGGAAGTCGTGGCCTACTGGTTAGAGAGTTTGACTCCTAACCCTAGGGTTGTGGGTTCGAATCTCGGGCTGGCAATACCACGACTGAGGTGCCCTTGAGCAAGGCACCGAACCCCCAACTGCTCCCCGGCCGCCGCAGTATAAATGATGCCCACTGCTCCGGGTGTGTGTTCACAGTGTGTGTGTGTGTGTGTGTGTGTGCACTTTGGATGGGTTAAATGCAGAGCACGAATTCTGAGTATGGGTCACCATACTTGGCTAAAAGTCACGTCACTTTCAATGCAGTTTTCACACTAGTGGCGCCAACAACTTTTCACACAAATTGATTACAGGCGTAGACTTGATGTTTTGTGCAATCCCTTGTACAATACTATGTTATGACCTCAAAACACTTTTACCATTTTACCACACTGTTAACCATCTGCATATGTCTGGCTTTTCTGACACTGTAAACTTGCTCTGTAGCGCACCCGGTCCAGCATTTCATTTGTGATGTGGAGCACTCGGGTACGAGAGTCATTAAATGAGCTCAAAGACTTGTAGACGCAAGCTAAAATGGCACAGTTGCTTCAGCAAATGCATTTTTCTTCACTGTTTTGCAGAAATGTCATTATCCCTTTATCTTTGAAAAGATTTAGAATAGAATTTTCAAAGTGACTGTTTAATGTAATTCAATGTTTTGGGGGAGTTACACCATGTGACATGAATGATCTCTCATGACTTTGCTGACAACCATTTTGTAAAACTTAAAATCTTGACAAAATTACTTCACTGCTTTTTCATCACAGAATTTGAATTCAATTTGCAATAGTAAATGTAAATGCTGCAATTTCATTTTGTGTGTTTATAGTGAAACAGAAAAGATACAGTACACTTTAACTTCACACATCTCAAGAAAAGAGGAACACACAGGGGTTTGAACAAACAGATAAAGGCACACAAATGATGAGTCACAAATACCCACACACCTACCCACTCTTAAACATAATTATGCTCGTCATTATGACCTTTGATTTGTGCTTTTAGTTGTTGTCATGGCAATATACCTCGCACATCTTTGGAGAAGGAATAATTCAATCTCCTGCTTGTGTTTTACACACATCTGAGTTGTGCAAAAGAGAGATGTTATAATTAATCTACAATATGACCATTCAAGCAAACAATCTGCAAATCCCTAAACCAGCTCTTAGTTTCACATTCCCCTCTGTTCATGCTCATTTGTCTTTTCCGCTGTATTTTCTCCTCCTAACAGTGCAATTACATTAAGAAACAAGAGGCAGAAATATTCAAGTAATAAATTCTCAGAGGAACAGTGGCAGTCCAATTACTGATCAGCGGGTCTAGTCTAGAGAGAGGACACACGGTGAGAGAGAAATGGGCTTTGGCACGACTTACTGCTCATCTATCACAATTCAGAGCGGATCTCATTCCATTTTCCAGAATTTTCTTGTGTTTGTTTGTGTTTGCCTCATGTGCAAAAGGTGACAGTCAGCTCAGTGCATTGGCACAAAGCGCTCATTTGTCTTTTCAGAGAGGCTCTGTGTGAGAGCAAAGCACGCTGCACTGCTTTGCAAATGCACACGCTTACAAACTTAAAATCTGACTTCATGAATCTAAAACTTTTGTTTTTGTTTAAAGAATAATGTACGCTCAATTTGTTGTATCATCTATCCTTTGCTTCTTTTCATTTTAGTCACTGAACTATTCATGTCTTTTGGGCTGTTTAAAAAAGTAGCAAAACCTCTATTGGTTGACACATTTCGCCCATTACACTGTACACAATGGAGTCCATATTTGAATATGCAGATATTATTTCACCATATTAAATTAACAAAAAATAATAATAATTCACAGTGGATCCAAAATAATTTCAAAAGCTTACAATCTAGTGCGTTCATATTTCATCCCTTCACTCCTCCTCAACATTTTCTTCCTTTCTGTTTTTATATACTCTCTCTCTCTCTCTCTCTCTCTCTCTCTCTCTGAAAGAAGTCATTAGGGAACATTCTTCATTTGCAGTTCACTAGAGCGTTACTTTCACCTGCTGCACACACACTCAACCAATCACTCCAAGAAGCCCAATCCACAAAAGATGGATGATTTATCTGAGAGTAATATGAGATCAAAAATGTCCATGTAGAGCACGTGTTATTAAATGTGCAGAAGGGTGAGAGAACAGTGTGGTGTGATTGGATGAAGACGGCTGTGGGGGTGATGCAACACACAGAGAGTCAATGTGATGGAGTGTCATTAGGGCAAAACGGCTGCAGGGACCCCAGTGTGAGAGCGCATTCATTAGACAGAGAGAGATTGATCAAAGCCACCACATTACAGCTTATTAAATAAAACAGGCAGAGTCAAACAGACCAACAATTAGAGAGAGGAATGAAGCAATGCGTTCGAACGCAAAAGAGACTACATTAGCATTTCCTGTAGGGAATGCTAGAACCTGCAAGGCAGCAAATAAATAAACAGAGTTCAATTAATAATAAACATTGGCAAGATTTTTTTTTTTTTTGAAAAATGAAAATCTGCATCCTGATATACAGCGAGGGAAGGAGAAGGATAGTGAAATTGATGAGATTCCTATGCTTGACTTTCCATTATTTAGCATTGCTTGCTAAGGCAAGCATCATTATAGCTATTTATTATACCGTATTTTTTGGACTATAAGTCGCACCTGAGTATAAGTCGCATCAGTCCAAAAATACGTCACGATGCTGCTCAGTGCAGGATACAGGAGCAGTGAGCAGCATAGAGCGCCCTCTGGTGGCTGTAGACGGTAAAGTGTTTTCTCTTGGTTTAATTTCTCTTAGTTCATTTCTCTTGGTTCATGTCAAATTAATTTTGATAAATAAGTCGCACCTGACTATAAGTCGCAGGACCAGCCAAACTATGAAAAAAAGTGCGACTTATAGTCCGGAAAATACGGTACTTACAAAACTTTAGCATGTAATGAATGTTGAGTCTACTTGAAATGGCATGGCTTGTTAAGATGAGGTGCTATTCTATACCTACAGGATGCAGTTTGCTTGGTGGATTACAAATGGGTAAAAATCGCAAACCTCCTAATAATGCCTAACCCTGAAAACTACTCTTAGCAACCAGGTTGGTAACCATAAAGAACAGCACATCACCCATTTAATAACACCCTGGCAATCATCAAAACTGCATAGCATCAAACTAACAATGCCTATGCAACTGTCATCAAGAATTATGTAGCAACTACCTAGCATCACCTTGGCAATCCCATAAATACCCTTGCAAATTACCTAGTAGCACCCTGGCAACCACTCAAAACAATATACTTGCAGCTTACAACACCCTGACAACTACCCAGAATATCCTAGCAACCATTTAGCAATATCCTGGCAACCATTAAGAACACCATAGCAACAACAGAACCACCTAGCATCACTCTACAAGTGTCAAAGTCAATGGCATCATCACTTCAAGTTTGAATGTTAGTGTCACTGGACGTTTTTGAAACTCTAATCTTACATTGCCTTTAAAAATATATCTGATAAAAAACAAAACTTGCAAGCACAATACTGTAAATCCATGAGAGGCTGACTAATGGAGGCTTGTATGGTCAAAGAAAGCCATTGTCCCTTATCGAACAAAGAGACAGGGATAGATGCTCTCCGAGAAAACAAGTAATCAGCTCACACAGAGCAGAATCAATGAAGTTTCTGAGTGGATCTACAAAAACAACCCTAGTACAGAGAACTGAAGTGTAAGACTCTTCAAAATGCATGAAGGCAGCAGTTTTTTATTGGAAAATCAAATAAATCATTTAGAAGTATTTCTAAATATATACTGTTTTGTGAACACTGAATGAGATTTACTGGGCAAATCCCATCCTACAAAAAGGACAAGCATGTGTGTGTGTGTGCGTGTGTGTGTGTGTGTGTGTGTGTGTGTTTTCCAGGCACTTACCCAGCAGGTGTTTGAGCACAGCCTGGTTCTGGTCCCAGATGCTGTTAAATGTGCTCCAGCGGGACCGGCCATCTGGCAGGGGGTTTTTGCGGACCCATCCTCCACAGGCGTACTGGTAAAAATCCTGACATGGGTCAGTGGAGCGGTCCAGAGCTTCCACGATCTTACTGGCCACAGTTACACATGCTTCTGTTAGACAGATACTACGGACGGGATCTGGCGATTAAAGACAACAGGAAATAGTATTTTCAATGCATTAAACCACACAACCTTGATCAGCGAACCACACTGTATTACTTTTTTACTGACGCACTTGAACGTATTACTTGTTAAAGTGAATCATGATGATGAATGGCCATTTGTATTGAATTCACCCAGTTAGCTATTTGTTAGATACACTCTCTGTGGTCTAAGAAGAAAGAAGCTCATGCAAGCTTGAAACAACGGCCAATCAAATATATATATATATATATATATATATATATATATATATAT